>NC_088791.1:116601263-116929860 GCF_011386835.1 Chrysemys picta bellii | reverse complement strand
TTATATCTCAATCAGCACTTTCTGTGGGATAGATCCATGTGTTGGATCTGAACCTCACTCAGCTCTAAAATCTTTCAACCTTTTTAACTTGGCTCTTTGTTCTGGAGATTTTTATTTCTGGGTCATTCCTCTAAAGGCTTGGATCCCAAAGGCTGATACCTTATATATGAAGGCTTTGGGCTCTATAGTAGGGTCCTTGGTAGGCTAGGTGGCCTAGTGGTTAGCACCCACTCAGTTGTGGGGTAGTGATAGGGGGGCCCAGGCCTGCCCACTCCACTGGGCTCTGACCCAGGGCCCTGGGAGAGTCAATAGCATTGACCTCGGGGTTGGAGGTGGACCCTCTGAGTTACCTTCCCTGGGTTGCTTCCTAGCACTGCTCCCTCTGCTTCTAATCCCAGATAAGAAAAAATAAAAAGGAAACTAAACCGCCAGCACCAACTGGGTTCAGCATACAGTCCTGGTATTTCAGGGAGGTGTCTCTAGCCCCTTTTGGCAGCGGCCTGCAGGGTAGGTCTGTGCAACTCTCAGCTTTGTGAGCTGGGTTGCTCCTTTTTCAACCCTGTCTCCAGATGGAGCATGCTCTGCAGGGTTGGACGGGAGGGGCTAGCTGTTCCCAGTATTGGCCTTTAACCCCTTCTGTCCCAATGTGGGGTTTGTATACACCATCACAGGCTCCTTGATAGAAGTATTAAAAATAAAAGGAAGAAGAGGTTGGCTCAGTCCCCTTCATCCTATCACTTGAATCTGCCTTTGAAGAAGCATTGTTAAGTTCAGTAAATATGGGAACAGGTTGATAGTTTTTGTATATGTGGGTTCCAAACCTTTAAGACCAGATACTGATTTAATTAGGTTGATTTCACCAAACATGACTGAATTCCAAGACTCAAATTATCTAAGCTCCATTCAGTAGATCTTCCCCAACTGTCCCTTTTTCTTCCTTGGCTTTACCAGCACTATGGCCTGAGTTTCATCCTGGGAACTCCTATGTACCAAAGGCCTTTGACAAAACTTCCTCTTCAAATGCAGTGTAGGGTTGCCAGGTGCCCGGTTTTTGACTGGAAAATCAGGTCGAAAAGGGGAACTGGCAGGGTCAGATGTACTGACCGGATAGCAAAAGTCTGTTACCGTGGGGCGCAGGGAAGTTCAGGATCATTAACCCGCGTCAGCTCCTGCTCATCCGGGGCTGCTGTCTACCTGCACGCAGGTTCCTTGTCAGGCTGCAGCAGCTCTCATCCCAGCCCCAGAGCAGAAGGAGCCCAGCTGGAAGGGGAAGTGGGACATGGAGATGATCTAGTGAGCAACAGGGGTGGGACCTCGGGGGATCCAGTTACCAGCCATTAAAAAGGTGGCAACCCTAGTGCTAACACCAACAGACCCCAGTCACTGATGGCTGGGATTGAACCTGAGACCTCTGAAGCTTAGTGCATGAGCCTCTACTGCATGAATTAAAAGCCATATAGCTAGACCATCCTTAGGATTTAATAGGGCCCATGCAGTATTATTAAACTGGTGCCCCTATGCTCGACAGCAGCCCGGGCTCACATGTGTATTTTAGATAAGGGTGGTCTTTTGAAGGATTTATTTAAAAACTATATGTCTGAAGATCCAAGCATTTAAGGCTAAAGATGAATACTCAGACTGTGCATCTAAAAATCTATGCAAGCATTTTTTAGAGATATGATTTTATAATCTTCAGCAACACACTAATGAAATATTTTTAAAGCAAATTTTAAACTAAGGTCCTGTAGACTAACATGTTCTGAGTAAATATTACAGTAACACACAACTGTTTTTGTCAGTAAATTTGGAAACTGACAGTATATACCTGGGGGTTGGCAAATGCCTGTTAAATGGCTTCATTACCACTTGAATGGCTCTTTAACAGTTTCAGTATTGTGCTAATAGGTCTGGCAGGCTGGAGGCTTGTTCACTTTTAAGTACTAGATCCCCTCCAGAGGAAGACTCACCAGTCTGCAACAGCCAGCTGTGGTGGGAGCCTACAGGAAGGGTCAGAATAGAGACTGGAGGGTGGACACAAGACCCTGGAAGGCCCCAAATTTTCAGGTGCCCTATGCAGCCGCATATGCTACATATGCCTAAGGATGGCCCTACATATGGCCCTTAGCTAAGGCTATAGAGCAGACTCATTAATCTCTCTCTCTAAGTCAGTGGTGGGCAACCTGCGGCCCGTGGGCTGCATGTGGCCCATCAGGGTAATCTGCTGGCGGATCAGGAGACAGTTTGTTTACATTGACCATCCGCAGGCATATCTGCCCACAGCTCCCAGGGCCGCAGTTCACTGTTCCTGGCTAATGGGAGCTGCGGGAAGTGGCAGCCAGCACGGCCCTGCAGCCTGCACCAGGAACGGTGAACTGCGGCCACTAGAAGCTGCGGGTGGCCGTGCCTGCGGACGGTCAATGTAAACATACTGTCTCGCGGCCCGCCAGCAGATTACCCTGACGGTTGCCCACTACTGGTGGTCTAGTGGCACCAAGTGGTCATGGTGCCACTAGATGGGACAGAACACCACACCCAGGAGGTGTGTGGGTTATACAGTGAGTGCTCATGTTTTGAGGCTTCTAAGAATTTGAGGCTTTCCTTGAGTTTTGACTAACCTGTGCAGCATATTCACAGGTCATGCAGGTCTCTTATCCATATAGTATGATGGCACATTGATGTGTCAGTTATGGCAGCAGTCACCTTGTCCTTCGACTTAATGGGACATGCCTGCCATGAGATCACCACAAAAGTCTGTGCTTTCTGACATTTTTCACCACTAACTGGCCTAGAAAGTCAGCTGTAGTCTTTCTTCTTGGAGATCCTTCACCATGTTTGACTAATATAAAAGATGGGTGTCGCTCAGTCTGACTCTGAAGAAGACAGCAAAGAAGATCTCAATAAACCTGTAGAACTTCTATGAACAAATCACACCTCTTTTACTTTTTCTGATGCCAGCCCTCACCATGGCTTCAGTTTCATCTCTTTTGACATTGGCATCAGTAATCCTTGTATCCCTTCTTTTTTCAGTGAAGACTTGTTCTGAGCTCTCAGTCTGAAATATTCATGTTCTATTCATTTTTATTAGACCTCCCTACATAAAGTTCTGAACATTTGTGTGGGAAACAACTACTCTGACTACACATGCCCCCTTTTAATCTGTCTACAATTCTTTGGGTGTTTATGCTTAGTACTAGTAGCTGCATATTTCAGAGAATATATTCACCTCTTCCCTTAGCTAATGATTGATTCATCAGAGCAAACTCATCTCAGTAATCATTCCTTTCAGGTAAGTTTGGTCTCTATTTCAGATTTTGGGGTTGAGGATGTCATGTACTGGGTTTCAATCTAGACCAGTGAGGGGTTGTGTCACTGCTTGCTTTGTAATCCTGGGTGCCTTAAATGCTCTGATGCTGTGGCTCACATCCTGTACACCAGCAGACAAGCATGCAGGTCACACCCTGAGTGTCTGTGTGCTGTACATCCCTCTATCAGCATCTCTGACTCCCAGGAGCCTGCCTACAGCACAACAGCCCCACCCTGGCTTCCATCAGCCTTGGTTACTACTTAATACACTCTCAGTCCTGAATTTATCCAAAATTGTTTGCCCTGAAGTGTCCATTCCTGTCCTTTAAAGAGACAAAAGCTTATTAATTTAATGGGGATAAATACACCCTTCCCTTCAAACATCATATTAAGTTGATTCATTGTAAAAATAAAACAAGTTTATTAACAAAAGGACATAGATTAAGCAATACCAAGTAGAAGGAATAAAGTGTAGAAAGGGTTAAAAGCAAACAAAAATAAAAATACACTTTCTAATGGCTAAGACCTTTAGCTACAGTCTTTGTTCAAGGTCCTTATCAATCTTCCATTCCCAGAGAGTGCAATCCCCTTGGTTGAAGGACCCATCTTTCTTGAGGTCTGTCCCTTTGCACCCATCTAGTGATGGATGCAAATATGACTTCTCCTCTCTCATTGCAAATATGACTTCTCCTCTCTCATTATATCTTCCCAGATTTACTGTTTTGTCCCCAGACGCATGATGACCTCATGCTGTTCTTCCCTTCCTGTGGACTTCCCAACCCCCTTCTCATTTGTATTAAATGAACTTTCCATTGTTTTTGGTCACACCTTGCTTAATTTCATTGGAGACAGGTAGATAGCTGTCTTCCCACCTGTCTGAAGAGGACCCTGTTTTGCTCTGTGTTTGATCACACACTTTAAAGTACAATAGCATTAAGTATCCATATTTCCTCATATACTGTTAATACATACATTTCACAATTATATTAATCACCAGTGTGTCATTGGCTTTCAGAAAAGACCTCACTGGATACACTTTTATAATACAGTAATACTGTGTATATCATCAGTTGATTCAATTACTTTATAGCCCAGGTAAAGTTTCTGTCTTCTGCTGGGGTGTAGATGCCATGCTGTCTTCTCCCCCAGCTTGATAGCTTTGTTTACCTTATAGGTAAGGTAAGTATTGTCTCTGCTTGACAACCAGGATGGGCAGACAAACAAATACATATTTCTTTTTCTTGGGAAGACTGGGCTCATGCATTGGTTGCCAAACAGTTTAAAAACATAATTCTAGCACCTATTTATAACTTTTTGTACACATCTGGTCCATACATCATTCAAGAATGTTAATGATTATTGAGTTATTAGTTTTCCAGTGATATCTTACGTGGCACATTTTAGATACAGATTATGACAAGAGTATGTTAGTTTTAGTGAGTATCTATCTCACGCCTGACAAGAACTGCTGACGCAGAGTAGTGAACCACAACTGGGCCTCTGTGTCACAGAGGATAAACCTAGAGAAAAAGTCCACCTTAGCCCGCTACCCATTTATTGGAGCAATATTTTACTATTTGCAGCAAGAGCTTTCTGCCCAGAAAACAAGTTGTAGATATTGATTTCAGTGGGCCTTGGACCAGGCCCTTGGCCATGGTCAGAGCAATGGACCTGAGAGTGATGATTTATCACAATGAATAACTTAAAAAATCAGCAGTTAACAGAAAGTATTTTCCTTTACCTCCCTCAAGTGATATTTTCTTAGTTTTACTGGTGCTTGTGCCCATTCCATAAAAAAACATTAACCACAGAATGGAGCATTTATTAAAAATACATACCTTAAAAGATCAAAATGTGCTTTGTGAAGGTAGACTTTTATAAAGAGGATAAGCACCTACAGCAACTTTTTGTTGTCAGCTAAAATTAGTATGCTTCCTCTATACAATTAGTGTAGTTGTGGAAAGAACTACTTTTGCGCACCCATATCATCTTCTTTTTTATTTATTAAATAAAGTGGAATGCAAATGTTTATGCACTGGAAGTAAACTCAGTGCAGTTATTTAAATAAACAGATATCAATATAAAATATACAATAACAAGCTAGAAGAATGACCAAAATTTACCATTATTTGTATAATGACAGCATGGCATACCAGGTGCAGAATTTTAGTTTAGAAGAACCAAAAATATGTTTATTGATATACTTAGGAGCACTGATCTAGATCTATATGCTGCCCTGAGAGCACCACAATTTGTGTTATGAAATTTATTTTGAACAGTTTTGTTTTTGCTAACAAGACTGAAATGACCCTTAGCAATTCTAGCATAGCTGGTCTGTGACTGAATCCCCTAACATGAAGAAGTACTCTTTATGGGCTATGTGTACATTTATTATAAAGTGCTGAAATCTAAAATTATCAAAGAACTTGCGATTGAAACAGAGACTTTGATTGTCTTAGTAATGTAACCTAAGAATGAAACTCTGCCACAGTTAAAATGGAGCAATCTAAAAAACCAGTTAGTTCCACAGTATGAAGTACGTTCTCCAGCTGTCCTCAATCTTTAAGAGCCAAAATGCCACTTCATCCTCAAACGACTTTGCACAGAAATACAATGATGTAAGGACCTGACATTATAATGCAGTGTTCGTTGTTGTTTCCATTCTTCCTGCTATTGTTTGGAACAAGCTCTTTCCACCCATTCTTTTTGCCTCCTTTATGGTGGCAGATAATGAGGTGAGTTCCTCTATTTCCCACCTTTTCCTACCTTCTGGGGAGTGGGAGGGTGAGGTCTTGCATCTATTCCCCTGCTACTTGTTCCTGTGGGAGGTAATTTTCCTTTTCTATCTTCCTTTTTCATCCCCCATTTTCTAACTTTTGTTTTCAGTGATGGGAGATGCTGTACTTTCTCCCCATTTCACCCACGAGGAAGGATGAATTCTAGGCTGCCACACTGCCAGTGAGTTTCTTCAGTGCTCTCCATACTATTCAATGTGTATTGTGGGGCATGATCATAGTCTCTAATAGTACAGTGTATTCGTCTTCTTATTATTACTATTTTTACTGCGGTAGCACCTAGAACCCCAGTCATGGACCAGCACCCCATTGTAATTGTCTCTATACAAATACAGAACAAACAGATGGTTCTTGCCACAAAAATCTTATAATCTAAATATATACAAAATTGTAAACACTAAAGAGTAGTTATGCAGTTAAATCACTCCAGAGAAGAATATTACCATATTTTGCAATTAGGGCTACATTTACCATCAGACCCATCCCATGTATCTGTTTTTGTTTGTAAATTAAGTGAACGATGGTCTGTATTCAGTCTTTTTGCTTATTTTATGTAGAAATTCCACTCTGTCACAACAAATATATCTTTAAGTACACTATCATATACACATATATGTGTATCTCCAAAAGAGGGCTTGTTTTGACCACATACACTTGGAATTACCAAAGTAAAGAGAAGTTCTTCATTTGCTACTTGTAATAATCTGGGAATATTGTCTCCAGATTTTTACCTGGGGTAAAATTAGATACTTCATAAACTTGTTCAATTGGGTCATTGGAAAGGAAAATTCTGTGAAGTTCCCATTAGTTCCCTCTGATTCGTCATGGTAGGAGATCAAAGTCACCCCCCGCCCCCAGCCCCTCCAACTCCATCCTTGTGAGTGGGCAAGGAATTTGAAGAACCTGTATCTTTGCATTACTTCCAGCATCTCTGTTTCTCTTCCTGTCAAAATCTGGTGGAGCTGTGCTGATAGGACTTCCTGCTCCTGTCAGCCACTGCTGCCAGGATCCTTCCTTTCCCCTCCACATTAAAATGAAAGGAATCCATAGAACAAAGGGGGATCCAATCAGAAGTTATTAAACTAATAAATAGTACACAAGACAAGAGAAATGTATGAAACTATTTAAAAAAACATAGGATTGTATGAATGCAATGTACTAGTTAATTTGTCACACCAAAAATGCAAAAGTCCATAAAATGATATTTTCCTGTTTGAGCTAAAAAAGCTTAGGAGTCTTAATCTGCCAGATCTTCCCAATAGCAAATGATGTCATACTCAGGAATTTTTTAAAACTATGTGAAGTTTTTATTCAGTCTGTAAATAAAATTATAGTTGTAACGATACTAAAGGAAAACAGGTAAGTGTTCTGAGCTGTCCATAGTAACAAAAAGTTTAAAAAACAAACATGTCCAGAAATCCAGTAAAACAAGTTAAATGCAAAAAAGAAAAGAAAAAAACCCAAACCGTAACAATTCAAAAAGCTACTCTCATTTGCATTTTGGCATAATAGATACACAAGAAATCAGTTTACAATAAAATATTTCAGTTATTTATGGTCTAGTCATAAAGATTTATCTATAATATCCTCATCACCACCTAACCAGGTGGAAGAGGTGGATGAGGCTTTTTTTAAGCAACTAACAAAATCATCCAAAGCCCAAGATTTGGTGATGATGGGGGACTTCAACTATCCGGATATATGTTGGGAAAATAACACAGCGGGGCACAGACTATCCAACAAATTCTTGGATTGCATTGGAGACAACTTTTTATTTCAGAAGGTTGAAAAAACTACTAGGGGGGAAGCTGTTCTAGACTTGATTTTAACAAATAGGGAGGCACTTGTTGAGAATTTGAAAGTAGAAGGCAGCCTGGGTGAAAGTGATCATGAAATCATAGAGTTTGCAATTCTAAGGAAGGGTAGAAGGGAGAACAGCAAAATAGAGACAATGGATTTCAGGAAGGCAGATTTTGGTAAGCTCAGAGAGCTGATAGGTAAGGTCCCATGGGAATCAAGACTGAGGGGAAAAACAACTGAGGAGAGTTGGCAGTTTTTCAAAGGGACACTATTAAGGGCCCAAAAGCAAGCTATTCCGCTGGTTAGGAAAGATAGAAAATGTGGCAAAAGACCACCTTGGCTTAACCACGAGATCTTGCATGATCTAAAAAATAAAAAGGAGTCATATAAAAAATGGAAACTAGGACAGATTACAAAGGATGAATATAGGCAAACAACACAGGAATGCAGGGGCAAGATTAGAAAGACAAAGGCACAAAATGAGCTCAAACTAGCTACGGGAATAAAGGGAAACAAGAAGACTTTTTATCAATACATTAGAAGCAAGAGGAAGACCAAAGACAGGGTAGGCCCACTGCTTAGTGAAGAGGGAGAAACAGTAACAGGAAACTTGGAAATGGCAGAGATGCTTAATGACTTCTTTGTTTCGGTCTTCACCGAGAAGTCTGAAGGAATGCCTAACATAGTGAATGCTAATGGGAAGGGGGTAGGTTTAGCAGATAAAATAAAAAAAGAACAAGTTAAAAATCACTTAGAAAAGTTAGATGCCTGCAAGTCACCAGGGCCTGATGAAATGCATCCTAGAATACTCAAGGAGCTAATAGAGGAGGTATCTGAGCCTCTAGCTATTATCTTTGGAAAATCATGGGAGACGGGAGAGATTCCAGAAGACTGGAAAAGGGCAAATATAGTGCCCATCTATAAAAAGGGAAATAAAAACAACCCAGGAAACTACAGACCAGTTAGTTTAACTTCTGTGCCAGGGAAGATAATGGAGCAAGTAATTAAGGAAATCATCTGCAAACACTTGGAAGGTGGTAAGGTGATAGGGAACAGCCAGCATGGATTTGTGAAGAACAAATCATGTCAAACCAATCTGATATCTTTCTTTGATAGGATAACGAGACTTGTGGATAAGGGTGAAGCTGTGGATGTGGTATACCTAGACTTTAGTAAGGCATTTGATACAGTCTCGCATGACATTCTTATCAATAAACTAGGCAAATACAATTTAGATGGGGCTACTATAAGGTGGGTGCATAACTGGCTGGATAACCGTACTCAGAGAGTTGTTATTAATGGTTCCCAATCCTGCTGGAAAGGCATAACGAGTGGGGTTCCGCAGGGGTCTGTTTTGGGACCGGCGCTGTTCAATATCTTCATCAACGACTTAGATATTGGCATAGAAAGTACGCTTATTAAGTTTGCGGATGATACCAAACTGGGAGGGATTGCAACTGCTTTGGAGGACAGGGTCATAATTCAAAATGATCTGGACAAATTGGAGAAATGGGCTGAGGTAAACAGGATGAAGTTTAACAAAGACAAATGCAAAGTGCTCCACCTAGGAAGGAAAAATCAGTTTCACACATACAGAATGGGAAGAGACTGTCTAGGGAGGAGTACGGCAGAAAGGGATCTAGGAGTTATAGTGGACCACAAGCTAAATATGAGTCAACAGTGTGATGCTGTTGCAAAAAAAGCAAACATGATTCTGGGATGTATTAACAGGTGTGTTGTGAGCAAGACACGAGAAGTCATTCTTCCGCTCTACTCTGCTCTGGTTAGGCCTCAGCTGGAGTATTGTGTCCAGTTCTGGGCACCGCATTTTAAAAAAGATGTGGAGAAATTGGAGCGGGTCCAGAGAAGAGCAACAAGAATGATTAAAGGTCTTGAAAACATGACCTATGAAGGAAGGCTGAAAGAATTGGGTTTGTTTAGTTTGGAAAAGAGAAGACTGAGAGGGGACATGATAGCAGTTTTCAGGTATTTAAAAGGGTGTCATAAGGAGGAGGGAGAAAACTTGTTCACCTTAGCCTCTAAGGATAGAACCAGAAGCAATGGGTTTAAACTGCAGCAAGGGAGGTCTAGGTTGGACATTAGGAAAAAGTTCCTAACTGTCAGGGTGGTTAAACACTGGAATAAATTGCCTAGGGAGGTTGTGGAATCTCCATCTCTGGAGATATTTAAGAGTAGGTTAGATAAATGTCTATCAGGGATGGTCTAGACAGTATTTGGTCCTGCCATGCGGGCAGGGGACTGGACTCGATGACCTCTCGAGGTCCCTTCCAGTCCTAGAATCTATGAATCTATGAATCATCAGAACATACCTTATTTTCTTTAGGTAGATGAGCTTCTTTTTGGTCTAAATGTGTTAATAAGACATTAGTGTCATTGTAGTAAATAAATAAATAAATAAATAGAGTATTGTTATTATTTTATAAACGTCAATTTAGCCCAAAACGACACAGAAACTAGAAAGCCTAGTGACAGAAATTCAGAAAATAGTTCCCATAATTTTCTTCTACAATTTTAACTAGTGATGTTTTATTTGAAAATTCTATATTACACTCCTTTCTCCAACTGTACTCATAATATGAAACTGGTAGAATGGTGAGAACAGAGTCAGCTTAACTGTTTGTGTTTGCTGAGACAGATAAAGCAGACAGTGATTTCATTGGGAGAAATTAGAATGATATACACAATATTTTTAGAATAAACAATGAAAAGTCAAATTAGGTAAGGGAAATTTATAAACAGGAAACTGAGATAATTTCTCCCATTACAAAGATTTTGGATACTTAATTTTCTTATATTCATAGATTTTAATAAAGCTTTCTATAAACTCAATTAGCCAGCATGGAAAAATGTTATCTTTTATTAAACCCCATGCTGGGGATTTAATATTCTAATAAGGCACAACTGCCAAGTGAATTCTTTCTTCAAAGTTCTTTCATCCTTTCCCCCCAACACTGGAGATTCTTTGTTCCCAATCTGACATCTTTGAGGAAACTGAATCCAACTTTGATTCACATGAATCAGATTTAGATTGCAGCATTTTAATAGCTGTTGTAATTGTTGCTAGTGAAACTTAAAAAGTGCCCTGTTTCAGTATTTTTAGAGGTAGGTCTCTGATTGTGTTATTGAACTGCCTCAAATGCATTAATGGCTAGAAAAGACCCTGGATGGGATTGGAAGTAGAGAGAAAATTTTTTTGCTTCTCGTGAGTCCAGACATGTGGTGTTGCAGTGAGCTCACTGATAGGGTTCCCCGCCCCGCCCCCCCGAGTAAATTTTATTGAGTGATCCAGATCTAGAAATCTTGGAGATGACTGAACTCTAACCCATGCTGGTGACATGGGACAAATATATCTACGTTAAAAATACTTCATCCTGGTTTGGTGGCAGCTCCCTTCTTTGTTAGTTTTTTTCACATTTTTAGAACTTTTCGTGAGGCAGAAATTCACCCAGGAATCACTCCAAATACACTCCTTGTACATTTATTAGCATGTGCAGAACACCAGTATCATTGAAAAGTGCAGTCAATGGGAGTGTGACATAAAACCAAGATGCCTAATTCTAGCTAAGTACAATCCTGGCTACTCCCCAGCACTGGCTTCTTATTCTCAGAATAAGGCACCTCTTCCCCTTTGGGCAGTGGCTTATTCTTGCATTTGGTGCAGACTCATAGGACACACACACAGGCAGCTCACTGGGCCTAGTCACCAGCCCTGAGCTCAGGCCAGTTCAGGTTTGCTGTGGCAGCACATGCCTTTTCCTGCAGCTTGTGTGGGTTCTTGAACCATAGAAAGGCAACTCCCTGCCCCAGAGGAGAGTCAGCAGCAGAAGCAGGATTTCCTGAGAGCTTTCTGGGTGGGTGAAGTGGGGAGGGAGAGGCCAGCTTCTCTTACTTGCCCATCCCCAGCCAATCAGGGTTTCTAGGGCAAGGCCAGCCTTCAAGCACTGCTGTTAATCTGTGGAGCGGTAGTGCCACACGTGAATATAGGTTACAGAGCAAAATTATTATAATTATCCAAAAAATTATAGCGAGTAAAGACTGGATCTTGCAAAGTTGATACATACATTCTATGTTACTAAATACTACAGAGTGTTCTGTCCACTTTAAGTGGAAGGTAACACTATGCTGTCAATAAACCACTAGATTGCAGTCCTAACAATCATATACATTTGGAAAAAATATGCTGAAAATTAGAATTGCATGTACAATTTTAACAAAATATGGAACCCAGTAAGAACTGTGACTTGGTTCTCTACTGCCTTGGATCTTGTCATCCCTCACCCCGGGCTGTCCACAATCTGGAGATTGTTGTGTAGATTCTTACAAAGGAAAATCATAAGTGCCCAGATCTGCTAGGTTTATGACTGCTCAGCACAAAGCAGCCTGATTACCATGAAACACATTATCTTCTGCTAGAATATTTACCAATTTAATCTATGATGGATTTTAGCCAAGAAGCCACGTTAACAGAATCTTCATTTCATCAATGGTTTTTTTTTATGATCATCATCAAAATCATTGTTCCTTACTAAATTCACTAAATCTGTGTCCGCAGGCAATTCAAAAGACACTGTGAACTTGAAGTCTAGTCAAATTAAAAATAAAAAAGCAAGATAGTGATAACAGTGTCACTGGCTACTACTGGTCCTGAATCACCCTGCTAATTTTTTATCATCTCATTTTCCTAATTGCTGTGTTAGATACTCTGACAAAGAAGAGGGGCATAATGAAACTGACAATAGACAACATGCTGTCAAAAACACAAAGTAATGTAAAACCAGCCTTTCAGGTACAATAAAATTAGGTGTTACAAGAAACAATAGCAGGTAAACTAATTTTAGACAGACGTGTAATTTTCAAATTGACATGTTCCCTTAATTAACTGAAACAGATTTTAGTTTTAATAGTTTATCAGAAATGCTTGTTTATTCTTCTCATGAAATACTCTTCTCCATAGAAAAAGGATCCTCATGGAAACCAGTTTTCAAATCTAATGGGGTAATGGACAATGAATGATTTATACTAATTAAATGTTTTTGCAGTAGAGTTATTTACACTTGTACTTAGGAAAAAATGACAGTAATTAGAAAAAGTAAAATGACCGAGTTCTTTAATTTTTCTGATAAAAATGTCTTTATAGCTATAAAATTTAATTGGTCCAAATGCTTCTTCAGACACTGACTGTTCCTACACTTTGACCCAGAGCCTACAAACACTTTTGTATGTGAGTAACTTCTCATGAGAGTAGTCCCATTAACTTCAGTGGGACAACTCATGTCTGTAAAAGTTACTCATAAGCAGTGCTTAATTTGTAATGAAAGAGGTATCAGGGCTCAAGCAATTAGGTGGCAGGACTCAAGCCTACAGATGCCGGGGCTATGAACTAGGCTAGAGATACTGGGGCTCAGCCATGGCAATCCCTGGCCCAAATTAAGCTCTGCTCATAAGCTATTGGCAGGATGAGGTCCTTTGTTTTGAAATGCTTCAGTGATGAGTACAGACACCAGAGATAAATAGTGATAGAGTAGAGTTTACTCTAGTGAAATTGAGGTCCAAAGATGAATAATACAATATGGTAATAGTCTTTGCATGCAGCAAGAAGACAAGTTAGAACAAATAGGAATGGATTGATTGCATATCAAGCTTCATCAAGCTATGTACTCATTAATCAAGCCAACCAGGAGTTACAAGGAAATGAATCACAATATATCGTAACAGATGCCCCCTTCTGATTGTAATCACCGAAGTTATCATTTATAAACTTTGGGTGAGATCTTCACCCATGCCCTGGCCTGCTTACATCTGGTATAAGGACAGGAGCAATGTAAAGTGGACCCTTACATGGTCATCAAAACTTCCAGTGCAGGCATGGCGGAAGACAGCTATAAACTTGCCTTTTGAGGATCCCCCTGCAAGCCCTGGCATAGGGGCTATGCTGGTGGGGGGTGGGAATGGCGAAAGGAGGGGCATGTCAGGGATGGAGCAACAGCATTCCGTGGGCCAACCATGGCCCATAGGATAGCCTGGGGAGGCTGCCATAACTTAGCACAATTTAGATACCCTAGGGACCTAGCTAAGAGACTCTGCAGCCCCTAGAGCAACCCAGGATCAGGTGGCTTGCTAATGTAGTGTAAAACCACCATAGCCCCTACTGGCCTATGCTGAGAGTTCTGTTGTGAAGGTTAGTTAATATTTGTACAGAGTTATGTAAGGGTAAAGAGTATTATTATACTATTTTACTTGTCCTTATGGTGTAAGGGAGAAAGATTACTATCATATTTTATTTTGGATAACATTTATTTACTACTGATATGGATCCTTTTAAGCCTTTGAAGGCTGTTTCTGTTAAGTGAATGCATACTCCTTGGTACACAAAATATCTATGTACCAAAAATATTCAGTCATCTTGAAGTGGTTTGTCCTAATTTGCAGTTTCAGATGTTGTTAGATGGTTTAAAAATAATTTCACATCTGGAAGTTTCTACTCCTCATGTAAAATGTGGTCTACTGGTTCTCTGGACCAGGCAAACTCCAATATATTATCAATTAGCATGACATTTAATAAGATGAGATGTAAACATTTCAAAAAGCATCTAAGTCATTTTTGAAAATAGGAGTTAAGTCACTTAGGCGCTTTTGAAAATATTACCGCAAACCTATAAGAGTAACTGAGAATAAAAGAGATCACTATAAACTTGATGCTGCTTTCAATCTCAGTCTCCTATTGATTTCAAGTTCAAGTTTTGAGTACACAAAAGATATGAAGAATGAGGTCTTATAATAGTAGCTCCAATTACCTATATCTTTATTTTAATTTATTCTTATCTTTGTTATATTTTGCACATTGCACATTCTCCTTCTAATGAAGAAATCACTTTCAAAAATACCAAAGCACATAAACAGTAGTTCCCTTTGTCACTTTCCTTAAATTCAATCATATATTAAACTAAAGATCAGTACAGTGGTTTCACAGAAAACGCTTATATCAATAACAAAAATTTAAAATCTTTACACAGCTCAATACTCAATATTGACCTAATAACACTATTTGAAAAGATATTGATGTTGCCGCTTCTCGGTGGCATTTCAGCAGATGCTTGTCCGCCAGCCAGTACGCGGGCACACATAGATGCCCTGGAAGGCGCCATGGCATCCGCAGGCACCACATTGGGGACCACTGTTCTAGAGCTACAGGTCATCAGATGGACTGTGAAATATTTTTTGCCTATACTTAAGGACCACATAGTGTAAGTGCTAATGGACAAAGCAACAATGTTTTACCTCAGCAGGGAGGTGCTTGCTCCAAGAAACTATTAGGAAATCACAGAGTCCTTTGGGCCTGCTGTTTGGCTTATCAGATGCACCATATTCCCCTTCAACTAGCTGGCAAAGAAAATTTATTGACTGACAAGTTAGTTCACTGTAGTTGTAGCTGTACTGGTCCCATCTCGTCTCTCAAGTTAGTTCATAGAACAGAAGAACAGTATGAGTGATGGTCTTTGAAGCAATCTGTATTGCTATTGTATATATATTTGTATTGTATAAGCAACAATGCAAAATGTCTTCCTTTTTGATTCAAGATGGACAGGAAATCTGCTAAAATACATGCTTTTCTATAGCTTCTGTTGCTCCTTTAGATTTTCAGAAAGCGAACACAGGGTCAGGTCTGGATCATTTTGGGAGCTCCATCTTGGGCTAAGCAACATTGGTACACAAATCTTTTAGATCTCTCAAGAGAGCCCCTATGTTATCTATTAATATCACTACTGACACAGGAAGGTCTCATCCTGAATTCCGGTCCAGAGTCACTTTCACGTAATGGGACATTGATTACTTCTGGATCAAGTACTTGCAACGAATGTTGCTCTTAATGGTTATACTGTTATTGTACAGCAGTCAAACTTGGGTGCTGAGGAAGGCCAAAGAGTGGTGGATTGACATTTTTGATTCATGTTGTCTTTTCTGCAGCTCCATATTAAATGGCAGGGCAAGATCAGCAATGAGGCTATTCAGAGCTGAACCCACCAATCAGCACTGGTTCAGTTCTGGCATCTTTCTTTGTATATAGATATTATTAGGATAGAAGACCAACAAATTATGAAACATATTTACCAAGGAATGCTACTGCACAGTCAGCAATCATGTGGTTTAGAAAAGTTTCTGTGGCGTGATACGATTGCCAACAATGGACAGATTAAACAGCCAGCCCATTTTAATGACCTAGTTAGAGATCGATCCAGGTGGTGCTCAATCTGCAAGGAGGCTACATCCCTTTGGGATTTGTGTGGATGATGATGATGACACAATCTTGCTGCAGTCTAGGAAACCTTCTGTGTTAAAATGTTACTCCCAAAGGTGGAAGAGGATTTTTCTATTCACAGCTAATTACAATCTGTCTCCATGCTCCATCCCTATCTAATCTAATTTGAACAGTTTACTCAAATTTGAAGTCTATAAAGTCTTTTCTTGTCATCAGTCAAGTGCACCTGCCTGCCAGCTCAGTATACCATGTGCCACTTAATGTTTTTATAGTCACCCATTATCCTACCCTCATTGGATTACTTAAATGACTGGTTCATGTCTTTCTACTATTCAGTGAGCATGTTAATTGTCCTTGACCAGCACTCTATACTTGTCATCCCCACTTGAATCCCGCCACTGGTTCCTTGTTTTCCATTGCAGCAAGTTCACATTTCTTGACCTCACTTTCAAGGCTGTCACAATTTTGTGCCTATCTTCTTCATTGCTTTTCTCTTATCTCTTTCCCCTATCTGACTATGATGATAATCTCATTTGCAGGGCCGGCTCTAGCTTTTTTGCTGCCCCAAGCAGCAAAAAAAAGCGCTGCGCTGCGCTGCCCTCCCGCCGAGCGCGGGAGCCTGCCTCCCCCCCTGCGCCGAGCGCCGCCGGAACCCCCCCCGAGCGCCGAGCCCTGCGCTGCACCGCGCCGCCGGAGCCCGCCCCCTGCCGAGTGCCGCCGGAACCCCCCTCCAGCGCCGCGCCCGCGCTGCACCCCCCCCGAGCACCGAGCCCCGCGCTGCCCCCCCGCCGAGCGCCGCGCCGCCGGAGCCCGCCCCCCCAGCGCCGTGCCGTGCTGCGCCATGCCGCCGGAGCGCTCCCCCGTGCTCCCCCACGCCGCCCCTTACCAGGTGCCTGGTGCCTGGAGCCGGCCCTGCTCATCTGACTCTTTGTCCACGTCTCTCACTAGTGTCTTCATCTTGGTGCTTTCTTCCATATCTCCCTTCCATGTCTCATTCACTCTAAACTAGTCTATAAGGCTTTTCTCCTTCATATCCCTCTTCAGAACCCACAACTGCTGTGATGCCTACAAGAAATCAGTCAATTAACAATAGTGGATAGATCAGTAGCAACTCCCACATCCCAACCCACCGTCAAACCTTCCATTTTTAAAGTTATTTGGAAATATCAAGTTTGCACTTAGCTTGTCTATGTAATCACATTGTCATATTACCTGCCTACCTCCTCATCCCCACCTATCCTTTTCCATACTCACTTGTACATGAACTCTGGAGCAGGGACCAAGTCTTCTTATATGTGTATGCAGCCCTTTTACAATGGTTACTATTGATATATAATTAAGTCCCATTGGTCTCCTACAAGGATATATAAGCTGGGATAAAGGACAGTGATGTCTGTTGGTACTATAAGGCTCTGGAAGCTATGCTGTTACATCATATATGGTGAATAAATTGTATTTCTCACATCCTCCAATAGATGGTCCCGAGCATGCCACAGCTATTTATATGGGAGACAATTCCAAGGTCTCTGGATCTTTGTGATTAACAAGAGTACTGGCTTCTGTGTGACTCCCTAGTGACCAAGGGTATGTCTTCACTACCCGCTGGATCGGCGGGTAGCGATCGATCTATCAGGGATCGATTTATCGCATCTCATCTAGACGCGATAAATCGATCCCCGAACGTGCTCCCTGTCAACTCCGGAACTCCACCAGAGTGAGAGGCGGTAGCGGAGTCGATGGGGGAGCCGTGGCCGTCGATCCCACGCCGTGAGGACCAGAGGTAAATCGATCTAAGATACGTCGACTTCAGCTACGCTATTCACGTAGCTGAAGTTGCATATCTTAGATCAATCCCACCCTCACCCCCGCAGTGTAGACCAGCCCTAAGAAACTCTGGCTGCAGATATAGAAAACTTCAATATCTTTCTATGTAGAGGACTGGTCATATGAACTGTGATTTGGCAGTCTTGGAAAGGGTGGCATACAAAAGAAATAACATGTCAACATTTTGAAAACATTGGATGTGATACCCATTTACACCGAGACTCCCATTATACCACTGATAGGGTAAAGGGATCACTGAGGATCAGACTAGGGCTGTCAATTAATTGCAGTTAACGCATGCGATTAACTCAGAAAAATTAATCGCGATTTAAAAAATTAATTGTGATTAATCACAGTTTTAATTGCACTGTTAAACAACAGAATACCAATTGAAATTTATTAAATATTTTGGATGTTTTTCTACATTTTCATATATATTGTATTTTGTGTTGTAATTTAAATCAAAGTGTATATTATTTTTTATTACAAATATTTGCACTGTAACAATGATAAACAAAGGAAATAGTTTTTTTCAATTCACCTCATACAAGTATTGTAATGTAATCTCTTTGTCGTGAAAGTGCAACTTACAAATGTAGATTTTTTTGGTTACATAACTGCTCTCAAAAACAAAACAATGTAAAACTTCAGAGCCTACAAGTCCACTCAGTCCTACTTCTTGTTCAGCCAATTGCTAAGACAAACAAGTGTGTTTACATTTGCAGGAGATAATGCTGCCTGCTTCTTGTTTACAATGTCACCTGAAAGTGAGAACAGGTGTTCTCATGGCACTGTTGTAGCAGATGTCTCAAGTTATTTACATGCCAGATATACTAATCATTCATATGCCCCTTCATGCTTTGGCCACCATTCCAGAGGACATGCTGCCATGCTGATGATGCTCATTAAAAGAAATGCATTAATTAAATTTGTGACTGAACTCCTTGGAGAAGAATTGTATGCCCCCTGGTCTGTTTTACCCACATTCTGCCATATATTTCATGTTATAGCAGTCTCAGATGATGACCCAGCACATATCGTTCATTTTAAGAACACTTTCACTGCAAATCTGACAAAACGCAAAGAAGGTACCAATGTGAGATTTCTAAAGATAGCTACAACACTCAACCCAAGGTTTAAGAATCTGAAGTGCCTTCCAAAATCTGAGAGGGATGGGGTGTGGAGCATGCTTTCAGAAATCTTAAAAGAGCAACACTCAGATGCGGAAACTATAGAACCCAAACCACCAAAAAGAGAAAATCAACCTTCTGCTAGTGGCGTCTGACTCAGATAATGAAAATGAACATGCATCGGTCCACACTGCTTTGGATTGTTATTGCTGGTGAGTATTTGCTTCAGGTTGGGGGGTTGTCTGTAAGTGAGGACAGGTCTGTCTCCCAAGATCTGTGAGAGTCTCTCGCTTGTCCTCGCTTACGGACAACCTCCCAACCTGAAGCAAATACTCACCAGCAACCACACACCACTGAACAAAAACACTGACCCAGGAACCTATCCTTGTAACAAAGCCTGATGCCAACTCTGTCCACATTTCTATTCAAGTGACATCATCATAGGACCTAATCACATCAGCCATGCCATCAGGGGTTCGTTCACCTACACATCTACCAATGTGATATATGCCATTATGTGCTAGCAATGCCCCGCTGCCATGTACATTGGCTAAACCAGACAGTCTCTATGTAAAAGAATAAATGGACACGCATCTGACATCAGGAATCATAACATTCAAAAACCAATAGGAGAACACTTTAACCTGTCTGGTCACTCGGTAACAGACCTGAGGGTGGCAATTTTGCAACAGAAAAGCTGCAAAAACAGACTCCAACGAGAAACTGCTGAACTTGAATTGATATGCAAACTAGATACAATCAACTTAGGCTTGAATAGAGACTGGGAATGGCTGAGCCATTACAAACATTGAATCTATCTCCCCATGTAAGTATTCTGACACTTCTTATCAAACTGTCTGTACTGGGCTATCTTGATTATCACTTCAAAAGTTTTTTTTCTCTTAATTAATTGGCCTCTCAGAGTTGGTAAGACAACTCCCACCTGTTCATGCTCTCTGTATGTGTGTATATATATCTCCTCAATATATGTTCCATTCTATGCATCCGAAGAAGTGGGCTGTAACCCACGAAAGCTTATGCTCAAATAAATTTGTTAGTCTCTAAGGTGCCACAAGTACTCCTGTTCTTTTTGCAGATACAGACTAACATGGCTGTTACTCTGAAACCTGTCACTATTTCTTTTGTTTTTTTACAGTGTAAATACTTGTAATCAAAAATAAATATAACGTGAGCACTATACAGTTTGTATGCTGTGTTGTAATTGAAATCAACATATTTGAAAATGTAGAAACATCCAAAAATATTTAAATAAATGGTATTCTATTATTGTTTAGCAGTGCGATTAATCACACAATTAATCACAATTATTTTTTTTAATCGCTTGACAGCCCTAGATCAGACACATATTTGTTTTTCTTAAGATCTATAATCAATGCTCCATTGTTATACACTGTAAAACTCTCAATCATTGTACCACTTCAAATGTTTTTTGTTCTCCAACACCTTGTAGATGATCTCTCCACTTCTTTGTTTCTTTCTTCTCTTCTCCACCTTTCCTACCTTCAATTTGTTCCTTTTTTTAGGGGAGAGTCACTTCTCTTCTTCTTTTGATTGATTGAATAATGTAACATTCCAGGGTGTAGGCGCTGCAGCCTTGTGATCAGGCCTAGTGATTGGAGTGGAGCCAGATGGCGGAACTGGCATCATGGTTAGAAGACAAGTCGATGGTCAGAGCCCGGAATCAGGACAGAATGTGAATTGTGGTCAGGAGACAAGCCAGAGATCAGAGCCAGGAGTCAGGACTGGGGTGTCCGTAGGGAGGTAGAAACTAGGATTGGAATGAGAACAAGTGCAAATTAGAGCAAGGATTGGTACATGAAGCATGTCTGTTACAGCTGCCGGCACAGAATGCATTGAGTGGCCGCTGTGCTGCTATGGCTACTACAAGGCTAAACGATAATCAACAGGCTTTCCTGTCCAATCAGGGAGCACAATCACTTAGTGAGCGTTTCCCGGCCCACCCCAGGTTGTCAGGTGACAATGCCTGGAGCCATCTGATTCCTGACACATAATTGTATACTTACATACTATCCACTAAAAACTTTTAATAAAAAACAATGTTCTTTGCTGCCATGAACTTGTTCTGACATCTCTTAGGTCCAACCTTACACATTTTATATGCCTTAACGTCTGGGAGCAATTCTTCCAGATGGCAGTCTTTTGGGAATAGAACTGTACCGCAGTGCACCATGATCATTGCAGCTTCAGTAAGCTTTGTTTAAACATATTTTCATATGCTTATAATAAACCAACAAACTAAGAAATGTATCCATTCATAATAAGATCTAGGAGACTCAAGATATTGCCTGAATGCTTGATTTCCTTGTTGGTTCCAAAAGTGATGCCTTTAATCAGTTATAAATTAATATATTTCTTCATCATAGTTTCTTTTATTCACAAAATCCATTCTTTACTTGCAAAATTAATTAGATATGGTAACACTATATTATCTGTTTATAGAAGACTATATAACACTTATAGGCCTGGGTAATTTTTATAAGTGTCCTAATAGCCTATATTGTGTGCCACTTCTAAACTGCAGAACCAGATGGGATTCCTAGCTGACTATCTTGTTCTTTGTTGAAGACTGGAAATGTATCAGATCCTAGGCTGATGGTAAATCGACATAGCTCCATTGACTTTAATCCAGCTACACTGATCTCCATCAGTTTTGCATTTGGCCCATAGTTAGGATAATATTAATCTTATCTTTTCATTTTTAGTTGGATATATTCAAAATAAAATATTAAATAGATGCTACTTGACCCTGGACTGACTAAGTCTTACCTGACTGAAGTAATTGTTGGAGATGTAACCACCAGCCTTCAGCTCACTCACATATAGTATTCTTGGGGCTCGCATACAATTTAAAACATTTGGGAGGGACTTTAAAGGTTCAAAAGACAGTTAGCTGCTCTACTTCCATTGGAGGTCACCAAACTCTCATTTTTATAGCTGGAATCTTCCCCTTTGCCATTATGTATAGCAAATACAAAAAAAAAAGAGCCCAGAACAAACAACCGTGTTAAATAATGCATTATGTAGCACAGCTAAAAATCACAGAAAGTTTTTGAAAAAAAGGCCAATGTAAAGATCCCAATGGGAATATTTGTTTAGCTGGATTACTTGTTCTTTATATTTATTACAACACAAAAAAATAATATTCTAAGGTACTTTTCTTCAGGGTGGCCTCCGTTCATTGCCACCAATAGGATGCACGCCAGTGATGCGAGACTACTGGAACTTTCTAGAAGCAGTGCCCACTGTGTGCCATATGAGCGTCTTGCAGCACCAAATGTTCATAGACCAAAGTTATATATGGGACATACAGCACCCCTGATTGCCTTCCAACCACCGTTGCCTGTGAACCAAGGAACCCCAGACCTCAGTTTGGTTTTCAGAAATCTCACTTTTTCTCTAAAACTCCCATAGTAAATCATTACTTTTCGAATTTTAGTGTTAGTTAAGGGTGTCATCTTTGAGTAATTTTCTTAGTTTTTAAGTCAGTTTTTGAACTTTCTTCATAGTTATGGAGTTAGTTGCTGGACTGACTTTGGCTTGGTGATGGTGATATGGTGGACCCAGCCTTAGGTTAAAATGCAGTCTCTATTTTCCTAGATCCAGAGACCGTAACTCACTGCTTTGTCCTCTTGGGGGGAAGGCCAATCCCCTAGCTAGTGTTTGGTGTATAAAGTCCTTGACATCCTGGACTGCCAGCTTTCAGGCTTTGTTTTAAGGAAGACTTGAAGGTGAAATCCTCTGAGCTGCGTGAGATTCAGTCTTCTGATTCTATGCAGACTCAGAAAAGACTAGCTTTAGTCTTCCTAATACACTTCAGTGGTCAATGTGAAGGATTCTGTGCTGATATCATTCTCTGAGTCAATAATGAGTCCATCTGAAACAAACTCGTCTGTGGCTTTGGTGTGGGTGCCAATACCAAGGGGCTTTTGGTGCTGAATGGGAGAGCTAAGGAACAAGTTTCATTGACATAGTAGTAAAAGCACTGGAAGCTTCTGGAGTCTTTCCTACACCCAAATTGTCTCTGGTGGTAGCATGGTAGTACCAATGGGAATCTTTTCCTAAAATGTCCTAATGTAGAGATAGTCCCAGACTGAGCATGTTTGGATTCCTTTCCAGCATATGTCAGAGGTTCAAAGCCACACAAATGTAAAAATCTCCAAGGCTTTAGAAACAGCCAAAATAAATTATCAGTTTGGCGGGGCTACAAAGCACATTTCAGAGAAATTCTTTCAAAGTTCCACCTTCAAGCTCAGCAAAATCAGGAAGTGAGATTGCCCAGAGTTCAATGTCTCCTGGCAAAGAAGCTCATCAAGACCGTGCAAAAGAGGACATGGGTTTTTAATCTAGGTACTGCCCAATTCCCTGACATCTAAGACCTAAAATTTTACATGGTAATTTTTTTTTTCAAAATTGCATCTCTATGTATACCCTATCATACTTCTTCTAGACTAGTGGTTTTCAGTCTGTGGTCCATGAACTCCTAAGCGTCTGCAGACTACTTCTAAGGAGTCAACAAAAAGGTGACTATGAAAAGAAAGTTTCAGATCCCAGAAAAGGTATTCTGTTTTTCTGATCAATGAAAAGTATGTGAATATCCCCACCTACAGGTCAAAATCCAGAAGTGCTGTTCTTACCATAGAAGCCCACAGTTTAGCGCCCTTTCTCATGCTGTGTCAAATCCCGTGCCAAGCACGTGCAACATTTATAGTTGAATTCTGTTCAGTCAGTTTTCAGTCAAAGACTTCTACATAGGGGTCCATGGACCACAGGTTGAATTTCTAAAGGGGTCCGCACCTCCATTCGAAATTTTTTAGGGCTCTGCAAATGAAAAAAACATTGAAAACCACTGTTCTAGATTACAGCAATGGGCTATGAGCCACGCAAACGCCAGTAGTACGGGATATACTTCTTAAGCACATGATGTATCTCAGATATTGTCATATATGAACACTGCTACAAATTCTTTGTATTTTCTTTGGGCTGGAGCTGGTACCACATGTATTCACAAAGTGCTTGGTGGAGTTCTCATAACTATACAGATGGACAACTGGCTGTTCATGGGCAGCATGCTGGAAGGAATCCATGGATATATTATGCCACCTTTGGTGTGCTAGGTCCCTGCTAAACTATTCAAAGTCATGGATTTAGCTGAAAAGACAATTGGAATACATTGGAATCCTGACAGACATGCCTTAATTCAAAGCCTTTGAATTGAACTCTAGTTAGGATTCAGGTCATTTTACATCTGGTAGGATTTGCCAGAGCCAGCAGTTATCTGCAAGGATGATGTTGACGTAGGGCCTGTGAAGGGGACCGCTCATCACAGTGGCCCACCCCATGGTTGAGCAGGGTGTGGCAGGTTCTGTTCTTTCCTGGCACTTCCCTGTTGGCAGCCACTCTGGTCCTGAGGTGGTCTGCCCCTTCTGTGATTCAGTCCTCTGGCCAGGTTACATGTTTTATGCCATCCCCTTTTGGGGTATATAAAAAGTCCAGCAGTTGGGGCAGCCCCCTGGGCTAGGTGCAGGGGCTCCAGGTCTTCCCCCTGGCTTGAGGTCTCAGCGTCTTAACCCTTCTGTCCTCAGACACTTCTTTTCCTTAGACTCTTTGTTTTGGGGGTCAGCTTCTGCCTTTGGCACCCCGTAGGTGTTGGTAGGGGAATCCAGGCTCACCCTGTCTGCCAGGTTCCAATCCAGGGCCCAGTGTAAGCAGCTCTGTCCTGTACCACCAAAGTGCTATACTGCTGCCTCCCCCAATCACTCCCTTTTCTCAAAGATCCCTCTTTCTCAACAGGTAAAGTAAAGGCATTACATACCTGGAATCAAAGATAACGTCTCAGACCTTCTGAGACTCACAAGTCTCTTCCCTTTGAGTTTGGCCATTTTATTACAGCCATACTGCAGATAGCTGGAGCTCCTCCTGAGGGGCTCAGAATGCAGGTCAGTTCACCTCCACTGTCTGCTGCCTTCCTGAGCTGAGCTGCTTTCCTTTTTAGCTCTTCCTCCAAGCCACGTGCGCTTTGCAGGGGGAGCTGCCTGGGTCCAAAGCAGCTGCTTAACCCCTTCTCCACTTGTGTAGGGTTTGTATACCCCATTACAGGGCCTGACGGCTGCAACAGAGTTTTTTAATATCCATGGTATATCTCCACATGAAACAAATTCAGTGGACCTTGAAGTCTCTGTGTTCTCAAGCCTTAGGGAGATTCATGCCTTTTCGGTACTTATCTACAAAGATGTTGATGTTCTGAAGAAAGTTCAGAAAAGAGTAATGAAAATGATTGGGAGGCTGGAGGGATTGACTTAAGAGGAAGCACGCTAATAGTCTACAAATGTTTAAAGTGTGTACCAAGGGGAGAAGCCTAGCTTAGTACTGTTCATGTCCTTGCTGCTATTCCATAACCAGATCTTTAGGTCAATTACATGTAACTACTTGAAAATATTAGTTTAAAGCAAGGTTTCTCAGTCCTTTTCATATTTTGATGCCACAATCTTCCTTTCACATCCTGCCCTCCTCAGATGTGCCCCAGAATCTTTTGCACCATTTCCTGTAGATCTTCAGTGTTGCTGCAATAGTTCATGCAGGTCTGTTTACCTTTGTGCTTGAGAACTGATTTAAGGTGACTGCACAAATTTGGTTCAACAGAGGATTAGAGAAAGGGAGTGGAAAAAAATTCATGTGTTCTTGCTCCCCTTAACAACTGTTGGTTTAGTTTCAGTATTGCTGGGGCATCTGTCTTGTTATGGTCCATTTAGAAAAGAAAGTTAAGAACCCGGGATGACAATAGAAACTTGTATTCTTTCTTTAATCCAGTCAATCAAAATGGGAATTTTTTCAGCTACTGTTCACAGACAGGCACGGTCGAATAATAGACATGCCAGGACAGGCCAAGTTCACCAGTCACGTTGCTGATATTTTCACTGAATGATTAGGAAATAAAAGCTGAGCATATATGTATATAGTAAAACAGAAATCTTCAACTGAAATCTTATCTCAATTACACAAATGTAGCCATATTGACCTTAATGGCTAAACTAAGAATCTTATCCTCAGTACATTTTTCATTTCTAATTTGAGGCAAAAAATTAAGTAAAAATACAGTGCTGATGTTCTGGTGTATCAATTCACAATAGTATTGCTCTATGTTTGTACTACAGTAGTATGTTATCTAATACAAGACACCATCAAATATTCCCCATTGCTTGTTATGCTTGTTAAATCAGTTTTTTCTGTTTAGCAGTTTATGAAGCTTGGCAAAGTTAGCAGCAATTTCATTATGTACATTCATGTAGTTTATTTCATCATGCGGAAGTTACAAAAAACATTTGCAATTTTCACTGCTATTTGAAGCCATCACTGTTTTGTTTTTGTCTTGATTCACATCAGCTGCACACTTTAAACTATACCATCACAAAAGACATGCTGACCTACTTTATGTTATAATTCCTAGGTAGTAAACATTCCAGTGCATTCATTGCTAGTACTGGCATCTTGCTTTTAAAATCTGAATCTGACATGAAAGGATTAAATGAACTCCAGGTTTCTTGCAGTACGAATCATAAACAATTGGATGCTTTATAAATATCACTACAGAAATCAAAAGTGAATCGGTTAAATGGTGAAGAAGTTTTTGTAAGGAACAAGGATCCAAACTTCTTGCATTTTCTCCTTGAGACAAAGAATTTTGAAATTTACTACATATTGATTTAGTAGATTGTATTCTCTCATTACTCCTGGGGAATCCAAATTCATGTCTCCTGCAGATTTCTTTGCTTCCCCACAATAAAATGACTTTCTGACAGGGAAGCAAAGAAAAGCTGCAAGAGCAGTCATGCCTCACTCACTAGTAGCACAGGTACAACATTTCAGACACCCAGAGCAGCTGGCAAAGAGGTAAATCACCGCGGGGCTGGGGACACTCGAACCAGTGGCTCCTACCCTGAGCCGAGATCAGCTGCTAGTCCTGGCTGGCCTAGAGGCAGGAGAGGATGGGACTTCCTCTTCCCCTGCAAGGTGTGGCTGGGCTGTGTCAGACCCACCCCCAGAACCTCCCCCACTGCAGAAAGCTCAGCATCCTCTTCTGCTTCCTTCCCCCATCACTCCTCAGCTGTGGGGGGAAGGGTCACTGTACGGGAAGCTGCTCCCCCATCCACCCAACCCCTGTGCATCCAGACCTCCCATACCCAGACATCCCTGCCAAGCCTCGCCCGGTACATCCAGAACCCCCATAGTCCTCCATACCCAAACCTCACCCCACTGAACCTCAACCCCTGCACCTGGAGCTCCCCTGCACCTGGAGCCCCCCTGCACCCAGACAGCCCTCCACTGAGTTCCCTGCACTCAAACCCCCACCCTGATGCCTCACCCCCTGCACCACCCTGAGTCCCCACATCCAGACCCCCACACCACAGACCGCCAACTAGCTGCACCCAGACCCCCACCCCACCAAGCCCCACTCCTCCAGCACCCGGAGCCCCCCTGCTGAGAACCTCACACCCAAACCCCTCTGCTGAGCCCCAACAACCTCCACCTAGAAGCCCCTGCAGAGTCCGATTGCCCCTGCACCTGGAACCCACCCAATGAGCCTCTGTGCATCCAGATCCCCCCACACCTAGACCCCCCACTGAGCTGCCTGCACCCAGATTGTACCACACAGAATCCTCTCACCCCCCACCTGACTCCCCCGACACTGAGCTCCTCCACACTTGGATCCTGCCCCACACCTAGTGCACCGGGCACAGAGGGGCATGGCCCCTGGGTGTTTCTGGGGCAGGCCCAGGCCTTGTGCTGTGTCAGGGTCGGGGGCAGCCTCACCATTGAGTCCGTGTTGTGGCGGGGGGAGGGGGGGGCGGAGGGAGGGCTGCACGGTGGATCTTCCACCTTCATACAGCCAGTGGCCTCTGCTCCCCACTGCCATGCTGGAGCCTCTGCATTTATTTATTGACAAATAAAATTTGCCGAATTTCACAAAATATTGTGCACATAATTTTTAATTTTTTGGTGCAGAATGCCCTCAGGAGTATCTCATGGAACACAGAATAAGGCTCTCATCCTGCATTATTATTAGAAGTGACTTGTAGTACTTAAAGGCCTCGTTTTATAGCTGTCAGGACATCGAGTAAATACCTTTTTATCATCATGCTATTTAATACATGTCATATTAGTTCTTTGCTTGTTTGACTAGTGAATTTTCCATGATGAATATGAACAAGAAACTCCAAGATGCTGGAACAGAAAAAATTTCATTAAGTGTTGGCTTTATCTCATGAATTATAATATCTTGCTAAGAAGTGCGCTGTTTTATTTCCACATTGCAGCTGCAGCAAACAGAAAATGTTCTGAGCTACTGGGAAAAGGAAAATTTGACAGGTGTGAACTGATAAGAATCAGCATCTTAACCTCTGAGGAAGTATTTTGTTCACACAGCAATTAAAAAGTGTTCACAATCATTCCTCACCATACATAAACATATTTGCAATGAAAATTTTTAATTAAACTTGAAACTTCTTGGGCTTCCTGGCCGTCTTGCCAAAAGTGACACCCATTTTTTATTAAATCACTACAATTGCCACATGCAGGCTCACAGTCGTGCCTCTTCCCCTTCCACAACAGAACTTCACTGAGCAGGGGTTCATTTATAGATGCAGTGCAGATAGGACCAGATGTTCTGATTTTATAGGGACAGTCCCGATTTTGGGGTCTTTTTCTTATATAGGCTCCTATTACCCCCCACCCCCTGTCCTGATTTTTCACACTTGCTGTCTGGTCATCCTAAGTGCAGAAGTTAGACAAAAGATGCTGAAGTATTTCCCAAGGGTTGCATTTGTAAAGTATATGGAAAGAACAGAATACAGTGCAATAGCAGAGAACAGAGGGGAACGCTTTCACGCTCACACACTCGCACTGATGGTACATGGATAATTCCTTAGTGCAGTGTTCTTCACTATTTTTGTAGTGGGGGACCACTTTGGCAAAAAACCTTCAATGTGAGCGCCACATCAACTACTAAATTAACACATTGCTTACTACTCCTTAATGATGTCATGTTACAGAGCCACTCATGTAACTAAAACAAAGTTTATTTGTACAATAAAATGATACTCCTTTTATAAAATAATAACCAGGAAAATATATGGAATTAAAAAGGCATCTATGCGAGTAAACTTTTAAGAGCAGAATAATGTGAAATTTACTTTAAAAACTTGATGAGCAAAAGTGTGCCTGTTCCTCCTTGACTTTGTTCATGCAGTATTTGTAAGCTGTCATCGCAATCCGAGTAAGGCAGTCCAAATGTTCGTTGGTCAATTTGTTCCTCTGTTTCCTTTTCACCCCTCTGGCTGGGGGTGAGGGCTCTAGGGTGGAGCTAGGGTGAGGGGTTTGGGATGTGGGAGGGGGCTCAGGGCTGGGGCAGAGGGTTGGGGTGCAGGGGTGAGGGCTGCAGGGTGGGGCCAGGGGCGAGCGGTTCAGGGTGCAGGAGGGGGCTCAGGGCTGGGGCAGAGGGTTCGGATGCAAGGGTGGGGTGAGGGCTCTGGCTGGGGGGTGTGGGCTTGGGTGGGGCCGGGGATGAGGAGTTTGGGGTGCAGGCAGGCTGTCCCGGGGCTAGGGCCAGAGGACTCCCCCAGCCCTCTCCCTGCCGGCAGCAGCTAGCTCCGGGGGAGGGGCCTCTCCCTGTCCCCTGCGAGCAGGCAGCATGGAGTTCCGGAGGAGGGCCCTTCTTTCCCCTCCAGCAGCAGGGAGCTCTGGGGCCAAGGGAGAGGCCCACAGCAGCCCTGCAAGCCCCAACATACTACCCTCCCCAGTTCCCGCCCACCCCCTACCTTTCTCCTCTCTAGGTCCCTGCCACACGGCCCTTTAGAGCTGCTGCACAGATATTTATAACCTGCTACGTGGCTGTGCGTCCATGCAGCTTACAGGGAACTTAGCGAGCCTCACTTAGGGTCCATGGCACTGCCACTGGCTTGCAGGCCTTTCAATGGGAGGAGGGATAGCTCAGTGGTTTGAGCATTGGCCTGCTAAACTCAGGATTGTGTGCTCAATCCTTGAGGGGGCCAATTGGGAATTTGGGGCAAAATCAGTACTTGGTCCTGCTAGTGAAGGCAGGGGGCTGGACTTGATGACCTTTCAAGGTCCCTTCCAGTTCTAGGAGATGGGATATCTCCATTAATTATTTATTATTATAATGCAGAACACTGCCTTAGTGTCTACTACCAAACTGAAAAGATAGCAGTGTCCTACATGTGAAGACAATGGCATCCTGCATGTCACAGTCTATTATTATTTCATTTTAATAGCCGTTTAAACTACAACTAGTGTTAGGTTAATTCTGAAGCATTGTCATCTGCAATATTCAAAATATTATTTTTCTTACAGTGGCCTTAAATTTCCAGACACCTGGACTACAAATGGAGCTGCAAAATGGAAAATTTATGGACAACGGTTGTTGTGGCTATCTTCTAAAACCAGAATTCATGAGAGATTTTACTACGCAGTTTAATCCATATAATGTAACAGGAAACCATAATCCAGTAACTCTTTCAATAAGGGTAAGAGTGGTTTATTGACAATCTCATGTATAATTTATGGAAATATCTCTCATTGAATTAGCTGAACTATATTAACTGCCTCTCATAAGTATTTATTACTGGTACCTTTTCTTTTTCTTCAAAAGCTCATTGTGCCGTAAACTTATTTAGGGTGACCAGACAGCAAATGTGAAAAATCGGGACAGGGCGTGGGGGATAATAGGAGCCTATATAAGAAAAAGACCCCAAAATCAGGACTGTCCCTATAAAATTGGGACATCTGGTCATCCTAAGCTTATTGGATAACTTAGTATTATAAAGCTCCTTGATATCATAGTGCCAACATATTATAGTCAGTATTGCTTATATGATTTCTTAGTTTCATTTCACATCATTTTGCTTAAAGACACGCCTTTCCCTTGATGTTTGAGGAAACAAGTAACTTGTACAAAATGGTGTCTAAATATATATAAATATGGCTGTACTGAGGTAGATATCTAATTATCTTATGAGACATAGGAGCTGCAACTGGGTAAAACTATGCTTACGTCTTTAGTATACAATGCTATTGTTAGACACTAAGGATATAAAAAAAGATTTGCACAGAACTCAACTGGAATCTGGCTGGTTACCATTACTTTCATGAATCTCATAGCCTTCCACTCTCTCCACACAGGTTTTCCTTCTCTGCTCCCTTCCACAATCCCTCTCTTCCCATCACTTTGCATTTTGTTCTAATCATTGCACGGGGGCGGGGGAGGGCAGTGGACTGCCTCACATTTTTTAGGGGCACAGAGTGGACACTCCCTCAAGCAGGGTTTTATGGACAGCTGTCCAGTGTGGGACAGTCCATTACTATGTCCTTTCCAATATAGGAGGGGCCCATACCAAATAAAAGGAGCCCTATAATCCTTAGTGCACAGTTACTTGGGAAACCCCTGAAGTTTTCTTACTGGCTGACTGCAGGAAAACCTCATCATCTTTTAGCATATTTTATATAGTAAAGATGATGAGGTTTTTCTGCAGTCAGCTCAGTTGTGCGGTACCTGACAGCATGGTGTATCCCTAATCCTTATACCCTATGATGAATTTTTGTCCCAACCCCAAAATCCAGATGGCTTTCTATGGCTTGGATGGGGTAAAAGTGGCCTATACTAGGTGCCGCATCTGAAGATCATGGTGGTAGAGTTGGGAAATGACCATCCTGGCACCTCCTGAAGAACTGAGAGAAGATAGGCAGACCAGCAACCCCTCTGAAGACACAAACTGTAAAGCCAAGTTAAGGAGTCTGGGTCTTCCTTCAACCATAATTTATAAACTTATACTGAGCTAAAAACTGGTGAAGTAAAAGAGCAAACCTGGTTAGTCTCCGCTATATGAGCGTCCATGTTATATGTGGTAAAGGAAAACTTGTACTGTCACTATGGGAGCAGGATCAAGCTCTATACGCTCTAATTTGTCATTTTTTCTTCATTAAATATTAGGCATAGCATATATACTATGATAACATTAATTTGGTAAAAGACAGAATTGTAAAAATTTGGATGGCACCCTCTGTGCTTTACTGTCATACAAACCCTGGTTTAGTTTTAAAAAGCCCTTACAATAGATCTTATTTCTTTTCAACTCCAAAAAGAAACTTCCATGTTCTCAATCATTAGAAAACTAGTTTCACAATGAAATGTTATCGCTGATCATACTGTGTACTACTTATTAAATGCTATTTAACTAGCGTAGAATGAATGTATAATTGTTTCATTTCTGTCAGTGAAATAAATTGCAGGAATAAGACATTAATTCAATAGGGATTGTAGAATGCTTACACAATGTGTGTGCCTTATTCAGCACATCATACTACCCTAATAAGTGAGCACACTGATTACATGATGGAAGCGAATTAATGATTTCAAGCTCTCATGCATATACATCAATTATATTATTCATTATTTATATAGAGTTGTAAGAGATGAGGAAAAAGCTGGGTTGTGGTCTAGGGGTTAGTTAGGATGACTAGTAACAGAAATGAAGTGATTGTGTACAGAAGAGAGAGAGTGCGCAAGCAGAATTTTAGGTTGATAACAGAGTTGAAGAATGTGCAGGCTAGGTAGCAGGAAATCCAAGGCAGCAATGACATCTCAGGGACTGATGGAATGAGGGCCTTGGAACAGAAGAGTAATAAGGTTAAAGAGACGGGGATCAGGCAACATTGAAGGACAGGAGATGGTGGTTAGAGAAAGAAAATTCAGAGACAAGCGTCAAAGAGAAAACAGTTCACAATAAAGAAGAGATTGAGTTAATTACCAGGCTCATGAATGGGGGAAACTAGTTTGCTATTTGTACAGGAAACAAGCAAGAGGAAGGCAAAACAACTAAAGAAACGATGTCCCCTTTAAGAAGGTGTTTCTCGAGTGTTTCATTAGCCATGAGTGAAGCTGAACGCAGGTTAATTTGAACAAGAGGAACTTTACTAAACCCTGTGCATTGCTCTGTCCATGTGGCTGAGTTGCTTCCAGCCTAACTCCCTACGTTCCCTGTTTTCCTGGTGTCCCTTCAATAACTCACCCTGTAAGGAACATGGTCCCTCTGATGCCAGTTCAGCTGATCATGGTACATGAGAGAAGGAGCAGTCTTAACAAAGTTCATAAGGGCCTTACCTCAGGGCCCTGGTTCAGAGCTCCTGAACTTAGAATCATCAAACAGAGTTGGTCAGGCTAGTCCCCTGGAGCTGGAAAGTAGGGTTGTGATGGGTTGGATCACAGAAACCCCACTGGGAACTGCCAACGCTACTTCTGCCCCTGCTTTCCCTGCCAGCCTGAGACTCCAGCACCTTGTCTTGCTGAGCCAGACACGCCAGTCTGCTCCAACATGGACCAGGGTCTGAACCACATGCCCCAAAGCTGCAGACTTAACCTGAAAGCAGCTTACAGAAGTGTTCCTGTCTTTAACACTCAGATGCCCAACTCTCAATGGGGTCTAAACCCAAATAAATCCATTTTACCCTGTATAAAGCTTACACAGGGTAAACTCATAAATTGTTCGCCCTCTATAACACTGATAGAGAGATATGCATAGCTGTTTGCCCCCCCCCCAGGTATTAATACATACTCTGGGTTAATTAATAAGTAAAAAGTGATTTTATTAAATACAGAAAGTGGGATTTAAGTGGTTCCAAATAGCAACAGACAGAACAAAGTGAATTACCAAGTAAAATAAAATAAAAGATGCAAATCTAAGTCTAGTACAGTAATAAAACTGAATATAGATAAAATCCTCACCAATTGCAGTAAGCTCCCTTTTACAGACTAGTCTCCTTCTAGTCTGGGTCCAGCAATCACTCACACCCCCTGTAGTTACCGTCCTCTGTTCCAGTTTCTTTCAGGTATCCTCGGGGGTGGAGAGGCTCTCTCTTTAGCCAGCTGAAGACAAAATGGAGGGTTCTCACTAGGGGTTTAGATAGACTTTCTCTTGTGGGTGGAGACCCCCCTCTTCTCTCCTATGCAAAGTCCAGCTCCAAGATGGAGTTTTGGAGTCACAATGGCAAGCCACATGTCCATGCATGACTCATCTTTTACCAGCTAAGCCACATTCCTGTGAAAGCTCAGATGTGGATTGGCATCTTCAAGTTCATTGTTGGCTTAAGTGATTTTTGATTGGGCACTTAATTTGCACTTTTCTCGAGAAGCTGACCAAATGCTCTACTAGGCTAGTTAAAATCAAGCAAGTATACAGCCAATATTCCTAACTTCAAGTATAAAAATGATACATGCATACGAATAGGAGGAATGTATTCAGTAGATCATAATCTTTACATAGATATGTTACATGGCAGATGTAGCATAAAACATATTCCAGTTATATCATATATATATATATTCATAAGCATATTCCCATGAAGACTTATGGGGTACACTGTCACAAGGGTGACCACCTTTGTTGGATGGAAATAAGGGACAACAACATGAAAGATAAGGCGCAATACTTTATTTTAAGGGACATTTTAGGGACACACCATTTTCTGTAGCATATCATGTATTTTTCTCTCAAGTGTACATTTCTACTGTCCTCAAGTCTACAGTGAAATTATCAGAAGCTTCAATTTAATGTTTAAAATGGTGCTTATTGTGAAGGCTTCGATTAAGCCCCGGGTATTTTTAGTACAAGTCGTTGATAGGTCACAGGCAATAAACAAAAATTCACAACCCATAACCTGTCCATGACTTGTACTATAAATACCCTTGACTAAATCTTAGCTTGGGGGGGGGGGCACTGCTCTGGGGGGGTGCAAGGTCTAGTGGTACCAGCTGCCAGGGGCTACAGAGGCCAATGGCACCAGCTGTGGTGGGGCCACAGAGCAGAGGCTGTGATCTGGCCACCTCTAGGACTGCTGCTTGGGTGGGCCCTGGGTCCAGCTGCCCTGGGCCGCCCGAGCAGCAGCTGGTGCGGCTGGCCCGGGGGCCGCTCCAGCAGTGCCAGTGTGGTTGACTGCAGGGCCACCCAGGCAGCTGGGGCCAACTGCTTGGGTGGCCCTGGGGTCAGCCACACTGGCAGCTGCAGAAATCATGGAGGTCGTGGAAAGTCACGGAATCCGTGACTTCTGCAATCTCTGTGATAGACACGAAGCCCTGTTTATTATCAGTTTTAATACATGTCAATACATCTTAAAATAAGGGATAGATGGTCAACCAAAGGGCTAAATCAATGAAATAAGGGATGGTTCCTTAAAATAAAGGGTGGGCGGTCACCTTACTTAAAAGAGACTGTCGCTGCATGGCTCCTAGTCCTTTCTCTCTCGCTCAGTACCTTTTCAGTACCTTTTCAGTAACCAAGCCTCAGGGCAGGACAGGGCACCTCCTTGATTACATTAAGACTGTTTTGTTTTTAGGCTCCCAGCCTATCTCACAATGAAGTAGTACACTCCTTTACTCTGTCAGAAGCCAAAAGAGCTGATAAAGGAAAAGAGCTGAGAGGCAGTGTGGTCAGAAGTCTCTGACAGGTGAAGGCTGAATGAGGGACACTGGTTGGAGGAAATTTTACCAGATGTGAGTTTGTCTGACACAACTTTCCTTCCCTTCTGCTCACCATAAAGAGAACCTCCAAACTCACATCTGGTACTATGGTTTTCTAATGGTGAGCTGAAGGGAAGGAAAGCTGTGTCAGGTAATGAAAGAACAGACCTGGTAGATTTCACAGGCATAGTGGAGGGAGCAGGATGGAAGGAGGTAGAATGGTCAACAGTTATGGAAAGGAAGTGAACGAGGCTGTTACAAGAAGGAATGACATGGAGGGGTAGAGATGGAGGAGGAGCAGTTAGAAGAGCACAGTTTGGATAGAGAGATATCAAAATGGAGCTCAGTGTCAAAACACATTTACATGCAGGTCACTGGAAAAGTAAAACAGTTCATTTGAAAGTGAGTGGCAAAGGAAATTAAAGAAGTGCATCATTAAATAGTTTTAAGGCAAGTAAGCTGGTAGACTGTGGCAAATGCAGGCGCAGTAGGCTTACTTTTGGTTTATCAGTAGGAATCTTATAGCTGTACTGATGTTGCGACACAGCAGATATGCAAGAGGATTTGTGTGCCCTCCTTTCTCCATGATGAAACATGTGATGCTTTCTGATGATCTTTGTATTATGTCTTACCCAGAGTCCTAAAACCTTAAGACACTTTGTCATGTCAGTCCCATTCACCTCAAATTTTAGACTCATAGCTGAAAGGAAAAGACTTGTGGATTGTTCATCCTGATGTCATTCTTGCATGTTGTTGAATAAGGTAGAATGGAATTTTTGTATGCTTTACATGTCTACAGTTTCATTTAAAAAAACGAGATTTCTTCCATTTCTTCCATTGAACTGAAGCACCGCCTGTCTGGATTTGGTGTCAGAGCTGGAGGCTAATCTACTACCTAATGTTTAGTGAAGGTGGGACCTGAAATCCAAGTAGCTGCGCTAAATATCTCCTCTACGGGTATTTGTTTCACACATTACCGAGGTGGCTGTGCCTTAATGCCTGTTGGGAAGGGAAGCTAACCTTTCAATAACGAATATGAACACACAAGATGATCCATCTAGATGACCTTTGAGCATAAATAGCCTATTCTTTGCATCTCTCTGTGTGTGACAGAAATGGATTTATGGAAGGTCTTAGTTTTCTCTCAGTGAAAACAGACAGTTCGCCTCATATGCAGTATGTGAAGATGGGCATCACTGGGGAAGGAATGAAGTTTTGGAAGAAAACTAGGAGTGATACTAGGGATGAATTGCTACTATAGAGATGAATTTTAGTTGAGGACAGAGATATCTTTATATATAATGGTATAAGGCTGGTCTGCTGTCAGGACCTGAAACTCACTAATCCTCCTAGCTGAGGTAATAGCTATCCAGTGTTTCATCTCCAAAGGGGCTTGAATGGCGATTCCATGAGATTCACTATTACTAAATGCAAACATAGAAGCAGGATCCTTTGAAGGGGAAAGATGTTGACTAGCCCCTTCAGGAATTGGATAACTGTGGTATGGGAGAATCTGGGTACAGGTTGGTGATATGCAAAAACAGCAGCTACATTAACTTTTAGGGAGCCAATAAATAGGCCAGTCTCATTTAAGTTATAGCACATGTTCCAAGACTATAGAGATGAAGGGGACTTTAGCGTAAGGCCTTTCTCTAACCTGAATTGTAGCAGAGCATAAAGTGAGTGCAAAAAAAATGTTCCCAATGATAGCATGTGATACCTATATAGGAGGAGGCTGAAGGTTGTGTGGCAGAGCACGTGAGGCGCAGGTTTCCTTTGTGATTGATGAACCCCTGGTTTCAAAGGGCTGGTGTCATCGCCTTTCTTGGAGGATGGGTCTGTTGGTGGTACCAAAGCCAAAGATGGGGTTCCAGGTTTCAGCCATTTAGCGATTGATGGGTTTGGTACAGAAGTGAATTGGGGAGAATCTGCATCATCAGTTTGAACACTCGATGCCGAGGCCTGTGCTTTAGGGCCTGAATGATCCAACAGCCTTAAATGTCTGTTCTGATGCCTTCTGGGCATGAATGCCTGATGAGGCGAGCACTGCAAGGGACTATAAACCTCACATAGGTACCCCAAGCAGCTGACATGGCTAGAAAGCAGGAAAAGGGGTGAATGTCTTAAATTGTTTCTTAGGCTTGATGCCGGCACCTAATGCAAAACTGAACTAAACTAGAGAACTTAGGCAGACTAATGGGACTGAGGATATGGAAGCAGAAATTACCACATCCGAGGTGCAAACAAACTCAAACAGTTTAATGCAATCAATTCAGGGGGCTCAGATAATCTCCATCCAAGCATATTAAAGGAACTGGCACATGAAATTGCAAATCCAGTAGCAACACACACCCCCTCCCGGCAAATGGGACACAGCAGCTGCTAGCCTAGGTGGCTGTGCAGGCCAGTTCCTCCCTGCAGGAGGTGCACAGAGGTTAGTGTGGTTTTGGGCATCTCTGGCAATGCATCCAGGGGCAGTGCACTGGGGCTGGGCTGGCCTCTGCCACTGGTGTAGCCACTGCAACCCACCCAGCCAACGGGTCATGCCAGGAGCCAGACATTGTTGTGCACAAAGCCTGGCATTTCGCATTGGTGGGCGCCCACCGGAGTCTGCAAAAATTAATTGGGTCATATGATCTGATGGTGCCAACACCACGGGCAGCACAAAAGGGGCCTGGTAACAGGGACTGCATAGCTTCACTAAGACTGATGTTCCTGAAACAGAACTAGTCCCTGGCTATGGTAATCTCCCTCACACCCATTTACAGACCCTTTATGTATCAAATAAAGGACAATTTGGAAATTATAGGAGAAAGTTGATTTGTAAAGGCACATCCCCAATGTTTTATTTATGACACATACTCATAACACATATTACAGTGTATATTCTTTTACATGATTATTGATGTATACAAGACAATATTTATTGATTTGATGTGTAATGTGAAACATTGGACACCCAACGAAGGGCAGGTGGTCACACTGTGTGTGACATTCTAGCATAGTTCCTCTCAACCTGCTTTGGGACAAATCTGGGACACTGTACAGGTGAAAAAAACTTGAAATGAAGAACATTAGAAAATCTGTTGGTTAGCAGGATGGTAAAATAGGGAGAGGCCAGTTTCTGCAGCATGAATTACATTTTATTTACCCTCACCTTCTTAACAGTAAAAAGCTATAATGAACTCATAAAATAACATCAATGTAATATTAAGGTGATATATTTAAACTCAAGTGTCAGGAAATGTTAATATGTATTGTCTATTGAGGCATACATTTAAATAATTTAACTTAACCATGGAACAGTAAAACTTTCCCCCCTGCTATATAGTTCATTGTCAGGTAGGGAAGGAGTCAGTCAGTGGCTGCAGCACTACTGGAGCCCCTACCAGGACAGTTGTGTGCAGGCAAAAAAAAATCAAGCTCCTGCAATTGTCTCGCTCATTGTGAGTGAGTGGGACTCTTTTGGGGACAATTAATTTTACAAGTGTTTAAAATCGCTCCCTGGTGAGGTGAAGGGTATTTGAATCACACATTCCATTGCCCATGTTCAAACTGTTGCAGCTCCTAACGTTCTCCTGGTGCCTGCTTGGACTTTGCAGTGAAAATGAGCGAGTAAGTGAGGGTGGGGAAGAGTGCACAATGGCGGTGGTGGGGTAGGGGGCTCAAGGAAAGGATGGGGCAGGGGCAGGGGCAGGGTCTTGGGGGTGGGATGGGGAAGGGGTGTTTAGTTTTCTGCAATTAGAAAGTTGGCAAATCTAATTAGGATGATCAGAGGAATGGAGAACCTACCTTACAAGAGGAGACTTAAGGAGCTTAGCTGAATCAAACAAAGGCTGAGGGGTGTTATGACTGCTCTCTATAAATATGTCAAAGGGTAAACACCAGGGAAGGAGAGGAGTTATTTAAGTTAAGCCCTAATGTTGGCTCAAGAATAAATGGAGATAAACTCACCAACAAGGTTAGGCTTGAAATTAGTGAACGGTTTCTAACCACCAGAGGAGTGAAGTTCTGGAACAGCCTTACAAGAGGAGTAGTGGGGGTAAAATAACCTACTTTGTTTTAAGACTGAGCTTGATAAGTTTGTAGAGGGGATGTTATGATGAGGTTGCCTACAATATTATATGGCTCATGTGTGACTGCTATTAGCAAATATCTCCAGTGGCTGGATATGGGTTGCTAGATGGGGAGGGTTCTGAATTTCTACAGCAAAGTCTTTCCCAGGTGTCTGGCTGGTGTGTGTCACCCACATGCTCAAGGTCTAACTGATTGCCATATTTGTGGTTTGGAAGGATGGTTCCCCAGATCAGAATGGCAGAGGTCCTGGGATTTTTTTTGAACTAGAGTAAATGGTGGATTCTCTGTAACTTGAAGTCTTTAAATCATGATTTGAGGACTCCAATAACTCAGCCAGAGGTTATGGGTCTATTAGAGAGGTTGGTGAGTGAGATTCTGTGGCCTGTGTGGTGCAGGAGTTCAGACTTGATGATCGTGATGGTCCCTTCTGGCTTTAAAGTCTATGAGTCTATAATGAACAATAGGAACCTACGGGTGTCTAAAAGCAGATAGGACACACAGAGAGGTTACTAACACTTCAGTACAGAGGCGAAGGAACTGAAGTGGTTAGCGGCTACTCTCGCTTATATGCTGATATCACTAGGGGACACTTGTGCAGCCCCAATGGACACATCCTGGATAGCGGTTCCATGAATTTGATGACAGGGAGTGGCAAACCCACAAGAGGGAATTCACATAGGCCTGCCTTTATTAATTAAACAGCAACTTTCTGTAGCTAATGATTGAATAAAATCTGCTTAAAGTGGTCATACTTTGGTAAAAAACAAGAAACAGAAGCATTTTATTTTCCAAAAATATTGTTTAACTACAAAGGTTTTAAGATAATTAAACTGAGAATCAAATTAGGCAGAGATAGAATTATGTTCGAAGCATGGTAGTCTCAATTACATTTCAGCTGGTATATATTCTTTAGAAACATTTCTTATGTAGCTTCCACTTTATATGCTAGACTGCAATGAGCAATTGGTGAATGTACAGTTTAATGTTAAAATTACTATAATAAATTACATTTTCAAGCCCAAATGAGGTCTTATGTATCATTTTCATTTATGCAGCTGATTAGTGGTTATCAGTTACCACCTAGTAACCTCTCCAGGACTAATAAAGCTGATCCTTTAGTCCAGATAGAAATTCATGGTGTGCCAGAAGATCAAGTGAAACAACAGACTTGTGTCATAAAAAGCAATGGTAAGCAGAACATATTCCATTGAGCGTACATTTCAATAATGTTTCACACAGAAAAGCTTAATATCATATAGAAGTTGTTTCTCCAGTAATTTACTCCATAGCAAAAAGCTGTGCTGCATAGACTAATAGCAAAAGTGAGCACTAGGTGTAAAGACTGATCAACAAAAATAACAGTATAACAAGCTGTGTTCCAACAAGATTAATCTGAAGACAGTAAACTAAATCTGAAGAATTTGAGACTAGAATTTTTTCAACTTTTTTAAAAAACCTTTCGTTACCATAATGCTTGTATGAAAAATGATGGATTGTCAGTCATAGAGACTGAAATTGTTTGTTTACATATAAAACAGGGGCAGCTTCCCTTGCCCTATCTCACCGTTGTGCCTCAACCTGACCTGACATAGAGGGACCACTTCTACCCGTGAGAGTGTAGTTCCTCAATGCAGGCAGGCCTGAATCAAGGTAAGTAGCACTGGTACAGCGCTGCATCAGGAGACCACCCCGGCAATGCAGACTCTATATTCAGAGGCTAGTGCATATCAGTTCCTTGATGCATACCATTACAATGCTTTGGAGCTCAATAGGGGTGGGATCAGCAAGGAGTGTCACCACAAAACCCAAGTGTCAGTGTGCTGCAGACATCATCTGGAGAAGCTTATGCAACATTGTCTTGGTGCAGAAATGGTCCTTGTTGATCAGCACAAGGCAGGTGCCATCAAGGGAGATCTGAAAACCAGGGTTTGTTTGTTTACCACAGGTCCTTTGTTAGAAGCAGCACCCATTCTTCATGCACCATAACACTGGGTTTTTAAAGCACATTAATATGTGTAGTTGGTGCAGAACATTCTTACAAAGCTGGACCTTATCTACTCTTCTTAATCTATTTTGGTGTGTTCTGTGTTGAATATCAGTGAAGAACTTTTTTCTCGGAGCCACTGATTCTTTAGACTCTAGAGTGAAGCGAGTAGCTTTAATGCATTGTTGTTTAAAAGAGGTAATCAGAATGGCTCCTTAAAGCCTTGAACCACGCAAGACAAAGTTTTATTATGGTAGTCTTTTGACACAGATGTGCCCCATAGAATTAGGTTGCTGAAACTCAGAAGGCTTTAAGCCAGGTAAACATCCATGCCTCAATGTCTCATGGGTAAAGCAGCATGCAACTGCTTATAGGATGTCAGTCATCCCCCCTTTCAGCATACAAATCAACATGGTGAAGGCATGTGGCTCATCAGAGTAGGAACCCAGCCAGGACATATGATTTTACCATTTTGTACCCTTCAGTCAGTACACTTCTTTCTCTCCTCTTTCCCTCCCTTGCTCCCCACCCCTGTGAAGAACTTTCTTTATCATTACAGAGAGGAAGCAAAGACAGCCTCTGACACTTCTGGTTTGTTTTTCCATCACCCTTAGTTTATTTCTCTTTCATACCATAACCGAGAAGACAAAGTGAGCAAATCTGTGTCAAAGGATAAGGAAAGGAAAGACCAAAAGTCCACCTTCACCATCTGTAGTGAAATATCAGATCAGATTCAGGCCACCTTGGCAGGATCACCCTGGTTTTCTTGGGACAGTTCATCAACTGGTATAGACCAGTGCAACTCCATCAACCATCTTCCATCCTGGCCTGGCTCTACAGCATGTCTGTGTTTGTGTGCCTGTGTACTGATGCAGATGGAAAAGTTTGAAGGATTAAGCGGGGGAGCCAAAATGAAATCCACAGGAGACCCAGGACATGTATGAATTAGTGTTTCCTTCTTATTCCCCCTCGCACTTCCATGTTTCAGACATCTTGCCTCCTCTACCACCGTTGTGTAGGATACCAAAGAAAATAAGTCAAGATCAGTGATAGTCATGCTCATTGCTTTGGCCTGGCCCAGTAGACCATGGTATCATGATAAGCTGAGACTATTCAGAGAGTGAAAAATTCTTTTTTCTCTCAAGATACGGTCACAATGTCTTTATCTGAGCCTCAGTCAGCTTGAGCAGAATATCATGTTAAGGAAGAATGAAATTTCCTAGGTGGTCAAGAAAATCCTTCTCTCCTCCATTAAGAAAAGAACCTCCATCACATATTACGAGGTACTGGTGGTCTTTACTGATTAGTGGACAGATAAAGCCATTTATGTGAAGGAATCATCAGTCCATTCCATCTTTAACTTAGGAGGGTTCCCTTAACTGCTTGAGGTCCAAGTGCCATTTTGGGGGAAATAATTTCTCATTTTCTTCAAGCATTCTCCTACCTGTGTCATTGCAGGTCCTCTCCCTTGGTGTCTCAGTCTAAAGGTTCTCTGTGGTCCCCTTCCTTTTGAACCTCTGCATTCCATTTCCCTTTATCTCTTTTTCTAGAAGGCAGCTTTCTTAGTAAACATAACCTATGTAAGGATGATGGGATAAATGACCACTAATTTCTGTTTCTCCCTATAAGTTTATTCATCAAAACAAGGCAGTCCTCATTCTATGCCCCTGTTTATTTCCTTTCTACCTTAGTTCATCTAGCATCTGCCTCAATCCCAAAGCAGTAAAAGAGGCGTGCTGGCACAATCTTGAGATTACTAGGGCTATAACAAATTTTATTTGACCACAACCTCCGAGTCAGTCATAATCCCTTTTTGTTCTCTTCAAAAAGAGTTGCTCAGTCTTGTGGTTTGAATTACTCAGTGTGTAGGTAATGCATGACAAATGTTTATAAAGTGCCCACAGTGCCTAGTCCTGTCATATTTAAAGCTCACTCCACTTGTAGAGAAGGACTTATCTATGCTGACTGAAGAGTGCAAAAAATGAGAACTACATGAAAGTTCGGAGCCTGCACCAGTACAGTCAGTAGGAGTTTTGTTACTGAGTTAAACGGGCACAGAATCAGGCACAAAAGGTGGTGCTGCACTGTCTGCAGTTGTAGAAAGCATAGCTCATAAATTAATTACAATTTCTCAGTCTCATTATTTTTCAATCCGTTGATGTGTGTACAAAATGCTGTTTGTATTACAATTGTTTTCTCTCTCGCTCTGCTCCCTCACCCCAGCTTTGTGCCCTAGGTGGAATGAAACGTTTACTTTTACTGTTCAAGTTCCAGAACTGGCATTAGTGCGCTTCTCTGTGGAAGATCAGATATCGCTAGCAGCAAATGAGTTCCTGGGCCAATACACTTTACCACTGCTGTGCATGAATAAAGGTAGTTAGTACTTCCTCCAAAAGCAAACTACATACTGTACCACCGAGCAAAAATCTACAAAAGCATAAGCTTTTACTATTAGCCTGTTGTTCTATTTAGGTTTATTACACACCATAAACTTTGTATTAGGTACAACAGATGCAGAGTGGCATTTATCACATTTTTGGTCATTGTGCTATGATGATGAGATTCTATGTGACTGCCAACCTACAGTACTGAAGGAAATATTACTTATTGGTAGTTGTATTTATTGCAGTATTACGCGACTCACATTATAAACAGAATGCATTCAGAGTATGTTATAGTTCCAGCTGTTAGGAAGCAAGAAGGTGAAAAGAACAATCAATCAAGACTAGTATAAAGGCACCAGATTGCCGATATTTTATTCATTCCAGAACCCGAAAAAACAAAAGAGAGGTAGGCAATAAAGATAAAGAATCAAGTGCAATTTTTTCACAATGGACAAAGATGGAAATAAAATGGGGGAAATAGAAAAGTGTAATTACTGATAATTTCCCCTTCTTTTACTAGTACATCTCATTGATTCCTAGCCGATGAATAGAACTCAAATGAATAGCTGATGTAGAAGTTACTATGCCAGGAGGAGGGTGGCTTACGTAAACTGGCTGCTTACTGTATTTGATTTCCAAAATAACTTCTGACAAGCACCCAGAACCAACTTGTACTGATGACTAAAGGTGTATAGATTCACCTGCTGCACTTTGCTTCCCTACAGATGTCATCCTGCAATGTCTCAATACTCTCTGTCGAAGATGCAGTGATCCCTCTTGTTAAATGATTTTTAAGGAACATAGGGAAGGAGCTATAGGGCCTTTGAGAACCCAGATTAATACAGTCTCCTAGACGAACTGATATGATTGTTTAAGGGGTTTAAACTTTTCTGTGGCTATAAAAACTCACAGGGAACTTCTGGTTGCCAGAAATCCTTCTTACAGAACAGATAAAATGTCAACGTAGCTTTAAACATTGAGAACAGAGAGTAATTTTCTTGGTAGCGGACAGAGTTCAGGGCAAAAGTAGGCAATTCAATATGCTGATTAACTTTATTCATTTACATATATAGCCTGCTCAGTTCCATGACGTCTGGGAAAAAATCAACATAAATGGAAAAGTGAACAAAATAGAAAAGACCGTGCTTTACATCACCATTAAACTTGGCCAAAAGAATAAGCCTTGCAGTTCTCTCTGAAGGATAAGCTTGAGCTTTGAGAGTGAGTTCTGAAGTTAGGGACAATTCATATCTCAAGACTATCAGGTGATCTCAGCTCTCTTTTTGGAAAAGAGAGAAAGAGGTAAAAGTGCTTTAGTTACCCAAGAACCTAGGATCCATTTTCAAAAGTGACTTAGGCACTTATAAGTCTAAGGGCTAGTCTACACTACTGCACTACATTGGCGCAGCTGCACCGATGCAACTGTGCTGTTGTAGTGCGTCTGGTGAAGACATGCTATGCCAATGGGAGAGTGCTTTCCTGTCGGCATAATTATTCCACCTCTCCCAATGACATAGCACACTTTAAGTCAATGTAACTTGCATCGTTCAGAGTGGGAGGCTTTTTCACACCCCTGAGCAACATAAGTTACATTCACATAAGTGGCAGTGTAGACAAGCCCTAAATCATAGGACTTTTGAAAATGTGACTTAGGGACTCTTAAAAATGTTACCTGGACTGTGTAAGGCTGCAAAACACTGAGCTGGCAGTGGGCAACTTGTTGCTTTTATACCAGTCCTAACAGTTTCCCTCCCCCCCACACATACACATTTTCTTCCTCCTGGGTAGTAAGTTATAAATCTGTTTATGGATTCTTTTCATGGGCTGGGGGAAAAGGAGATATGAGAAAAACAGACATTGTTATTACAGAATACTTACCATTCTACAAGCTAAATCTGCACACCTATTCCTTTGTCTCTCTCTCTTCTGTTTGAATGTACATATTATTTTGTGAAACTGCAAGAAACCAGTTCTAAATTTGCTTTGTGTATGGAAAATGCAGTCAAATAAACATTGGAGCTTAGTCAGGGTTGTCAAACATCAGTTTGGGTAAGTTTCTTTGTAGAAATTTTCGGGTTGCCAAAAAGCCCATTTTTAACAGGATTTAAGAGGCCCGGGGTGGTAGGAAACCTTCCACTTCTGCCTCCCACCTCTCTTTTGTTAGCTCACTACCATTGCAGCTAGGGTGACCAGACAGCAAATGTGAAAAATCGGGACAGGGTATGGGGGGTAATAGGAGCCTATATAAGGAAAAAGACCCCAAAATTGGGACTGTCCCTATAAAATCGGGCCATCTGGTCACCCTAATTGCAGCATAGTTTCTTTTACAAGAACATTGTCATTCTTCCTTCACCGGTTAATCGATAGGAGGCGTTCTAAAAGCAATATGTGCAGCACAGACTTCTGGATACCAAGAATATCCTTTCTAAATCCTTGCCAGTCCTGTAGCAGAAGTCTGCAGGATACTGTAAATCACAACTTATGTATCAGTGAAGGCTTTGACACTATACTAACATTACCTGTGTTTATCACCACTGACTGCCAGGAGAATTAAAATGCTAGAAATGTTAGAGAACTACTGTAGTAATGAGTGTTAGTCTATGTATCATTTTGGTTTACTTTAATTAAAGGGTTTATTTAGATAACTATAAATTATGTTTCATTTGTACAGTAAATACAGCCACTTCCGTTTCATCAGTTAACCCACATAAATTCTACATTTTTATTTAATAAATTAATTTACTGTTATTACATTTACAGGTTATCGTCATGTTCCTCTGTTTTCCAAACTTGGTGACAGACTTGATCCTGCATCACTCTTTGTGTATATTTGGTACTATTAATGATGACATTAGCAGTACTCCTGAACTGGCATACTCCTCAATAAAGTAACCATCATGTAGCTTGCAAACAACAGTTTAGTGCGTGGCCTGATTTTCAGAGGTGCTGAGCACCTGCAATTTCCACTGAAAGCAGTGGAAATACTTGTGTGGCTAAATGCTATTTAACATGAATAAAGGCTGTAGAATTGGGCCCTGAAGTAATTTAGAAGAACTCCTACATGGTTGACTTTTGCAGTATATTTTCTTGAATCCAATCAATATTTTAATATATAATTATTTGCAACTAATAGCAAAATAGTAATGAAGTATTAAATAATAAGGAAGTAGCATTTTAATATTTATGGTCTAAGACTTCCAAAAGCACCAAAATTATGTGCAAAATTGAGTGGTCTTTTTCATTTGCATTGAGAAACTTTTTCCTACTGTATATTAATCTGTTCAAAAAAAGAAAACAGGAAACATACATACACATACACACAATTAAAACATAATTTACCCTTTAAATCCATAATGAGTCAATTTCTGATGGAGCTATAGCTCATCAATGCCCATTGTAAAAATGATAAAAGCTCAAGAGTGGTAACCTAGACAATATTCAATTTTGCTGATACCAGGATCTCAAAACACAAACCACCTGCCAGATACTGCTGTCGGCACCTTCTCTGCCAGCATAGCCCTTGCCCTCCTATCAAGAGACTGTGTTCTCCCAGCCGTCTTATAAAATTGCTTTTGTGCAATGAGCTTCACATGGACACAGGGATCTACATGCACAGAACTCATTGAAGGTTTCAGGTCCAAGCGTCAATAACTTACCAAGCTGTTTTACAATGGCACATTTCTTACTTAAGATACTTGTATCAATGCTTATCTCAAGGATCGGCAACCTTTGGCCTGTGGCCCACCAGGGTAAGCCCCCTGGCGGGCCAGGGCCGATTTGTTTACCTGCCGCGTCCACAGGTTTGGCCGATCGCAGCTCCCACTGGCCATGGTTCACTATTTCAGGCCAATGGGGGCTGCGGGAAGCAGCGGCCAGCACATCCCTTGGGCCGTGCCGCTTCCCGCAGCCCCCATTGGCCTGAAACGGCGAACCGCGGCCAGTGGGAGCCATGATCGGCCAAACCTGCAGGCATGGCAATTAAACAAACTGGCCCTGGCCCGCAAGGGGGCTTACCCTGGCGGGCCGCGGGCCAAAGGCTGCCGATCCCTGGCTTAGCTTTATAGTATGATTTTATTTTTATTGTTATTTTAAACCTTATTTTTATTACTATATCCCCTATACACAAAATGTGTCTCTCTCTAATATGGAAAATTATACTCTCCTGTACATACCACAGGCAAAGATTTGAAAATGTTACAGGAAATAACACTATTGGAAAATTGCCAACATTTATTTACATTAAAAGCAAACTAAAGAAATCAAGACAGTAAACTGAGAAGAATCTGAAATCAGTAGTGAACTTTAGAGTCAGGTAATATGATAACTAAAAGCGGGATATGATCTGTCTTCTGCATTTTTTGAGAGGGAAGTCACTTGCTTCTTTATCTTGGAATACCTATAATCTAAAATTTCGGCCTCGTTGATCCTTGTATTGTTTATATTTGTATCATAGACAATATCTTTTTCATATGGTAAATATTTTATGGTTTTTCTTCAGCACTGAGGAGGCATGTTCATGTTTTTACTCAAGCAGGTTCTCTCTCCTTACTGAGAAGTTTAATTTCCCCAGGCAATATGGTGGCTCTGTTCCAAGAGCCGACATAACCAATCTGTTTGCATATGAGAAGAATGCCATTTTTTTTGGATTCATGATATTCTTAAATGACACTCATACTGCAACTTCAACAGGTTTATATATCATAAGCTGCTTAAGCCTGATTTGTATGTCTTAAAACTATTATCCTTTGCTTGGAAAAAAGGAATCCCCTACAGCTCTGGGCATTATATCCCACTGTCAGCCACTTTTTCAACTTGCAGGATAAATCTCAACTCTAGCCAAATACATGTTATAATATTAATGTTTACATCATGAATCAATCCTTTTTTTTACTAGCCTGTGACCCTGATTCTGGAAAGACATACCAGTATGTAAGTGCCTAACTTTATGCACAGGTAACCCTTCTGCCCATCTAAGTTGGCAGCAACAAGGGCCGGGTTCTGTATCTAGGGGTTCCGTTTCAATAACGCAATGCAAAACTGGCTCGAGCCCCCACCCAGTGACCTGGGACAATTCCATACCACCCCCTGGGTGCCTCTAAGAGGCAATACTTCCCCTCTCGCAAGCACGGAGTCTGAGTGTAACAGAAAATGTTTAATAACATGAGGTAAACGACATCAGCATTAAATTGGAAAAACACCACAAACAGGATTCATAACACAAACCATGAGCAAAAAACCCACCCCAGCAAATTGGGCTGTGTCCTTTCCCTTTGGTTCTTGAATCCAGCAACCCAAAAATCACCCAGAGTCCCCAAAGTCCAACACCTCCAAAGTCTCTTGGGTCCAGCAACCACCCAAAGTCCCAAAAGTCCAACAGACCCCAAAGTCTCTGTCCCTGGTCAGTGCAGCCCCAGAGTAAAAGGGGGGAGGGGCACGCAGGGTGTTAAGGGGCACCTTACGTGATCCGAGGCCGGCTGGCCGTCTCTCCGTGGGGTTCTGCCACAGCCTTCACCACGAGCCAGTCCACTTCCTGCCGTCCCACAAACTGCTCCGCTCTACAAGCTTCAGCGCTCACCGACCTGTGAGCTGCTCCAGCCGTTCCCGCAAACAGCTCCGCTCGCCGTTCCTTGGGCCGCTCCAACCGGCCCCGCAAGGCTCCGCGCCGCTCCTCCAGTCATCCCCACAAATTGCTCCACCAGCTGCTTAGCAATATAGCTTCAGGCTCCCCCACTAGTTAACACAGCCTCAGTGATCTCAGCTCTTAATAACTTTAGCTCTTTTGTGATTTCAGCTCTTAGCAATTTCAGCTCATAGTAGGGGAGCCCCAGTGCTAGTGCACCATTGGCCCAAAGTGAATTCAGCTCAGCAGCCTGTAACTAGACTCCTAATGGAATCAAAGTTAGCTCTGACATTCAACAGTGGAGAGAGGAGGTAGTGCAATTGGTGTTTCAAACCCTCAGAGGGGGCCCATACCATCAGTTACAAATACCTGTCCCCATCCTCTCTCAATTCACTGGGTTTTGTAACCCATGCCCCTTGTCAAGCAAGTGCTACTTAGGTAATGGTGAAGGACTCACTCAGTCCTTCTGTCATACAACAGTTCCACTGGCCTTGATTCACAGAATCAGGGTAACAAAACTTTATTCTTCCTGCCCCAATAACAGAGAAAACTGGGGATCCCACACCAGCCAAAGTAACCACTTTGAGTTGCTGTTGTTTCATGCCAGGTGAGTGGGTGTGCCTATGCAAACAAGATCAGCCCCTGGAGTTCTTTTCCACACTCGCCATAATTCACCACCAGATGTCAGAGTAGAGCTCATCCTGACTCTGCTTACACACATGGGGCTCATGTGTGCAACTGATATTAATGGAATTCAGTGAGTCTAATGGGAATTAAAGTGTGCTTAAGTGTTTCACTGGATTGGGCAAAAGCACCTTCAAGGACTGAACTCATGAACCAGTCCCACTGAACTCAATGGGACTACTCATGTGCAGTGACAGATTAATGATTTTGCTGCCCTGAAATAATTGCTGCCCCGCCCGCCTCTGGCCCCGCCCTGACTCCACTCTTTCCCCGCCCCCATTCCAACCTCTTTCCCAAAGTCCCTGCCCCAACTCCGCCCTCTCCCAGCCCCTATTGGATCCCTTCCCCAAATCCCCGCCCCGGCCCCGCCTCTTCCCCCAGCGTGCTGTGTTCCCCCTCCTCCCCCCTCCCTCCCTGCCCTGCGAAACAGCTGTTTCGTGGTGCAAGCGCTGGGACGGAGGGGAGAGAAACAGGACGCAGTGGCGCACTCGCGGAGGAGGCGGAGGCGAGCTGGAGGGGGGGGGGGCGGGGAGGTTCTCCATGGATGCTCAAATTTGCCACCCCTAGGCCTTGTTGGCCTAGGCGATAATACGCCGCTGCTCATGTGCATGAAGTTAAGCATGTGTATAAGGCTTTACAGGACTGGAGGCGGTGTATGTATTGTCTAGTTCCCTGATGCAACATGAACATGCAATGGGGGGTAACACTAATGAACAAATATTTCTTATAATGTGATCTTACTTAATTTAACCTTTCAGCAGAGTAACTATTTATTGTATGTTCTCTTTACTTACAGTCATGGTTCAAATATATTAGTCATTTACATCTGATTTTTGGAAATGTTTAAAAGTCTATGGGGAGCATTGGATTTAAATATTTGTCAAACTCTAATTTATAACATTTATCAAATATTTTTCCAGAATTTATTTATTGCCAAATATTTTTCCAGAATAAACGCAGTGAGATGAAACATCTTACCCCAGATCTTAAAGTTACAAAGTCACATGTTACATCAGCAAGTTAAAACTTAAAAATATATGGTATACACTATAACTAAAGTACAGTACAGTTTTAAATTCTTTTAAATGTTCAGATTTTAAATTCTGCACATATAATTACATTTTAAATGTGAAATGAGCAAGAATTAAATGTGAAATGAGTAAATACAAACTGGCTATCTCTCAGGTGAACGTGCGATCATACTAATTGGGCCATATTTAAAACTGATATAACTACACAGACATCAAGTAGAGTGAATTCAGCCCAATAAGCTCATTATTGGTCTGATCCAAAGTCCACTAAAGTCATTGGGAAAGTACCATTGACTTAAATGGGCTTTGGATAAGGCTCCAGCATCACAGGTTTAGGGATACATAAAACATGTATGTAGCCGTATACAAATAACAGTGATCAGCAGGAACAAAAATCTTGCTTGTTGCCATAAGACATTTTGTCCAAGATAACTGAAATTACAGGCTGCAAGCCTTTTTACACCCAGGCTAATGGGAACTTGTTGCACGTAAAGGTAGTAATCCTATGAAGATAGCTAAATGGCAATGGATCATGAAAAAGAGATAATTTCCTTGTGATTAGTAGTTCAATGTATATACGGTTAGCGGTTTACTGCATGTTATATTCCCAAAGGCAAATATTTTGGCTAATGTGCCAAAATGGCCCATGAGAAAAGGGAAAAAGAAATATTAATTAAAGAATATTTATTTCACTGATCTAAGGCAATGTTCAAATTATACTGTTCCCCAGTGGGTACCACTTTTCTTCATTTAATGGGACACTGTTCAGTTGAATGTTGATAGCTCCCACAAATGTTCCTTTGCTTTTCACAATAAGCTGTAACACACGTCCTTGGAGCTCGGTGACTGCGTCATATACTACCTGCAATCATATATGGGAAAGCAGATAAAATACAAGAAAACTGAATATTTTGATACCAAAAGCACTTTTTTTTGTTATGTATCACTTATACCTAAAGATTACTGCTACTGCTTAAAGTAACTGACAAACTGCCAGCAAGAGTCCCAAGTTCCAAGCCATGAGCCATGCTCAAGTCAATGGAATTACACCAGGAACAAATTTAGCCTGATGTATTCGAAATAAAAAAAGCTTCTGCTGGCTTAGGCTAGTAAAGTTTAAAGACTGACCATTTGCAAGGAAGTTTAAAACCAGTGTTTTAACTCCACCATGAATTCAACTAGTAAAATTAATAACTATGCAAAGTACTAAGTACTAGGTACATTTAGAATGCCCTCTAGCTTTTAAAGGGTTTGTTCTTCATGTGTCACTCAGTTTGACATCAGAACACGGGGTTCCCCTGTTTAATAGCTGGTTCATTAACCTCCTATCTCTGTTCACTGTTGAAATATTTTATCTTACCATATATACAGTTACCATTCCACTACCTCCAGTGTCACCATTCTTTCACAGCATGTAGCAAAATATCCAGCAGTTCTGAATAGGAGATCAGTGAAGAAAGGATTGTTTGGGAAGTGACTGGAGAGAAGACTCCATTGTAAGGTGGAGGGAGATAAAGCAGGAGAGTTAGGAAAGTAGGAAGGAGTTCTTTCTATTTTGAGGAGAGAAGGATTAAGAGCTCAAGATGAATGTATTAGTTCTCAGAGTGATAAAAATTAGTGGGGATGACAGGGCTAAAACACCATCCATTTGGAAAATTTAGGTTAAGTAAGGTTATTTATATGTTTGTGATGCTTTTTACCTATACCATCTAATTTAAAAAAAGATGATCCTGGCAGTCCTGGTGCAGACTATAATACATCCTGCACTATCAAAAGGCTAACTTATATCATTGAGATTGAAACCCACCTCCCTCCAAAATTAGGCTATAGTTTGGGGGTTAGAGCACTTACATGGGAGGAGGAGAATTGCTGGCTTCAAGTTCCTGCTCCAGAGTAGGGATTTAAACTGGGTTTATCTCACATGACAAGTGAGTGCCCAAACCACCAGGACATTGGGTCTAAAGAGGACAGCACCATAGAATATCAGGGTTGGAAGGGACCTCAGGAGGTCATCTAGTCCAACCCCCTGCTCAAAGCAGGACCAAATCCCAACTAAATCATCCCAGCCAGGGCTTTGTCAAGCCTGACATTAAAAACCTCTAAGGAAGGAGATTCCACCACCTCCCTAGGTAACCCATTCCAGCGCTTCACCACCCTTCTAGTGAAAAAGTTTTTCCTAATATCCAACCTAAACCTCCCCCACTGCAACTTGTGACCATTACTCCTTGTTCTGTCATCTGGTACCACTGAGAACAGTCTAGATCCATCCTCTATGGAACCTCCTTTCAGATAGCTGCTTTCAACTATCAAATCCCCCCTCACTCTTCTCTTCTGCAGACTAAACAATCCCAGTTCCCTCAGCCTCTCCTCATAAGTCATGTGTTCCAGCCCCCTAATCATTTTTGTTGCCCTCCGCTGGACTCTTTCCATTTTTTCCACATCCTTCTTGTAGTATGGGGCCCAAAACTGGACAGAGTACTCCAGATGAGGCCCTGCTCTGTTTTTGTGAATCTAGCCCTTCATTTCCTTTGCTCTCATTAAAAAATACCTGACATGAAACTGACTTTTTTGATTAGCTGAAAATTCTGAAAAAAATCAGTTTTGGTTAGTCTCGAAATGAATTTTATTTCATTTTTACAGAACTGCCAACAAATTGAAAAATCAGTTCTTTGCCCAGTTCTAATTGTGACACAGTGTCCTCCTCATTGCAACGTGTGGGGTCTGTTAGCACACTAATTAGGGGGGGAACTACTAGAACTTTAGATACTGTATGCTGTCAGTCCAAGACACTTAATTATGTTAATAAAAATTGGGACCTCTTGCCCTAAGTTGATTTTGTGTATTTACTTGCCTCTCAGACAGAGGCAACACCAAATTATTAATTATAGTAATAACTATATGGAATTGGAAGGATTGGTAATCATTACCTGTAAAACATGGTTGGTTCACTATTAATAATTATTTTGTTCATCTTAATATAAGATGAGCACATATAAGAGCACAGACACTAAAATCACTAGGATTATTTTAATATTTTTAAATGGTATCGATGATTAGCCAAAATAACTTAACACTGTGCTGATGACCTATTCTGAAGCACCTCTAAATAGACCCTTTGTTTAAAAACATGGAACAGGAAAATACAACAGAAATAACATATCAGCCACCATAAAGGAGACAAGCAAGTACGTTAGAAATTAACTGCCTTCCTTTAGAATAAAATTAGAATGCTGATTATTTCCAGAAAGGCACTGTACTCTCTTTTATAGTTCTCTTTTTTTGAGCTAACTTGTTCAAGAAGCTTTTTTCACTAAAAAAAAAAAGAAAAAAAAAGAAAAGAAAAAAAAATTTCATGAACATGTAATTGTTGCACATCACACATAATAAACAGCTGTCACTGGTGAAATCAACAACACTGTTAGAAAGTATATACTGTTTGCATATTGTGAAAGAGTTCTGAAAAATATTACAGCCACAACTTGTGAAATGGATCCAATGAAGACCAGTGATACTCCCTATACTGGAAATAGTCAATGCCTTCTTCAGTAGAACACAAATTCCGTGAAAAATACTAGTTCACCCAGTCCCCCAAAGCTAGTGCTTGGCCCTGAAGATCCCTCCAAGTGCTGTCCTATAACCAACCTCCCAATCCTGGGCAAAATAACTGAGAAAGAATAACCACCAAGCTCTGGCAACATATGCACCATCCACTATCCTCGTGCCGCAGAATCAGTGTTCAGACTGTGATACAAAACAGAGAATGCTCTTGTGGCATTAAAGGATGGCCTTCTTATGGCCCTAGACACAGGAAAGATCTCCATGCTGTGACAGACCCAGACCAGTGGGGTACAGGAGTCTGGTAGAGGGCAAATATACTGGTCACCAGATAAGTAGTTTTCTGTTCCCTGAGTGACCAGAGAAGGGGCTGTACTAGAGTAATCAGGAACCTGCTAGAACCAGTTAAGGCAGTCAGGCTAATTAGGACACCTGGAGCCAATTAAGAAGAAGCTGCTAGAATCAATTAAGGCAGGCTAATCAGGGCACCTGGGTTTTAAAAGTAACTCACTTCAGTTTGTGGTGTGGGTGTGAGGAGCTGGGAGCAAGAGGCGCAAGGAGCTGAGAGGGAGAGGGTGTGCTGCTGGAGGATTGAGGAGCACAACTGTTATCAGACACCAGGAGGAAGGTCCTGTGGTGAGAATAAGGAAGGTGTTTGGAGGAGGCCATGGGGAAGTAGCCTAGGGAGTTGTAGCTGTCATGCAGCTGTTACAGGAGGCACTACAGACAGCTGCAGTCCACAGGGCCCTGGGCTAGAACCTGGAGTAGAGGGTGGGCCTGGGTTCCCCCCAAACCTCCCAAGTGACCTGGACTGTGGGTTCTTCCAGAGGGGAAGGTCTCTGGGCTGTTCCCCAACCCACATGGTGAATCTCTGAGGCAAAAAAATCCGCCAATAAGCGCAGGACCCACCAAGATAGAGGAGGAACTTTGTCACAATGCTTATATTGCTGGACCTTCTGTAGCCTTTGACACAGTGGACCACAAGATACTACTAACATGCCAACATGACAGTTCATCTCCAGCAGAACTCAGAGGGTCGTAATGAGTAACTCTGTTCCTCCTCTCCAAAAACCCTCACCTGCAAGGTCCTGCGGGGATCCATAGCATCCTCTCTTCTCTACAAAGATCTATATGAGACCACTGGGAGAGACAGTGAGATGCTGTAGATTTAGATGCCAACAGTATGCTGATGACACTTAAGTATGTATCTCATTCTCAATTGATGCAACAACCAACACTACTAAAATGTCAGAATGCCAACATGAAATCAGCTCTAGAAGGAAAAGCAGCTGGCTCAAGACAAACCTAGGCTAGATCAAAGTAATGCTGATTGGAAAGAAGAAATGCTTTGAAGAACTGTCACAGACATTATCTCTACCTTCTACTGAAGGCATACAGACCCCATTTATCAAAATGGTATGAAGCCTTAGGGGCTTGTTTGACTTCTCAGTAAGTCTGAATGCATCAATATCTAAAAATGCCCTTTTTTCATCTTCAGCTTGCTAGAAAACTGCATCCCTTTCACACAGAGGAGAGGCTCTTCTTGTGATGATTTGGGGAATCTGGTTATTTATAGCTTATGCTTTCTGGCTAATATTGGGGATTTTCTATGTGTTTCAGTGTCAGACTGCAAACTCCATTTTGAATGTGGGGGATGTCTGCCTTCTCTGTTGCCTTTTTACCTCCATGCTGAACTCAAATTCCAAACGGTGGTGACTCTGGGCTAACAATGGAGGTGCATTAAAACTTGGTGATCATCCATTCAAATGGAAAACTCTTGGACAAAGAGATGGCTACCATGAAGGCAAACAAGTTTTCAAGGCTGAACTTCACGGGGGAGGTAACTAAGCAACGAATCACCTGGTGGGAGACTTTGTTCACCTGATGAGGCTGTTCAGGGAGGGTCACCTGAAAAAGGGGATTGGAAGTTATAAGAGCAAGGGTCTCTCCTTGACCATTTGAGAGAGAGAGAGAGAGAGGAAGGAAGAAAGAAGAGACCAGAGGCTGAGGCAGAAATCTGGCTGCAGCAGGGAGAGGAGACTCCATGTTCCAGAGTAAAAGCCTAAAGCAGGGGGAAGGATCCTAGACTTCATAAAAGACTCTGAGCTAAATACAGAGAATACTCAAGAGTAATGAGGAAACTGAAGCAGGGAATGCATGCAGGTGTTCTATTTTTTTTTCCCCAGAGCTGTACATTTCTTGGGCTATTAATAGTAAAGAGTAACTGTGTACAAAACCTTCTGCAAAGCCTGTGTCTCTGTGTCCATGAAGAGGTAAATGGTATTCCAGAATGGCCACATGGTTGGAGCTCTGGGAAAGGAAGTGCTTAAACAACTGTGGTATCTTGGGGGGGTCAGCGGTGGTTCTGGGGCCTGGGCCAACTAGAACGCAAGGTCCCACTTCTGTGAAGGACTAACAGAGTCTGTGCCCAGGCAGTATGCCAGAGAGGCCAGAACCTACCCTGACAAAAGGAAGCTTAAAAGCACACAGATCCACCACGTGGAATCCAAACACAGCAGCCTGGAGAGCGTCCACAAGAGGGAACTTGACCAGGGCTATGACAAGATGATACACAGACTCCAGCTGGAAAAGAAGGCAGTTACCTACTTTCTCCCTGGCTTAGGCTGCCATGAGTACATCAAGCCCAAACTCAAGTCCCTTCACTTAAATCCAGTCAGTTTCTGATGCCAGTTTAAGGCCTCGGTCCTAAATTTTAAAGCTATTAATGGGGCAAGCCCGAGCTGCATGAAAAGACCAAATTTTTATATATGATCCACTGTGACAGTTGCATTCCTCTGGGACAATACAGATCCCAAAGCCCATGAGAAAGCATGTGAGAGCTGGGGACAAAGTATTCTCTGTGGAGGGATCTGCCTAGGGATCAAACTTCTAGATGAAATCAGGGGAATCCAACATCTGATCGTTCTTTAGAAAAACCTTCCTCTTCATAAAAGCTTTCCCATAAGAATGACAGTGTCAACATTGACACCAACTTCTACCTCTAAACCCCTAAACCAACCAAAAAATAACCCCTCCCCAAGCCCTGCAAACCTTCCCTCAAGCAGAGTTTTGACCCCAAACAAGGAGAAATGCTAGAAACTCCATGAAGTCCACCAGGGACTTTGCTATTGATTATCTTTGGAAGGCACTCCGATAATATGGTAATTGGCAGCCGTATAAACCCCTAAGATAGACAGATACTATATAAGGACTTATTTAAAACTGTCTAATTTTCTTCTCAGTGGTACTTCCAAAAGATTTCATAACAGTTCAAGACAAAAAACAGCCAAACAAAAATACCCCAAAACTAATCAATCAAACCAAACCCAACCATCTAAAAACTCCACACAATAGAGAGATGGTAACTTTCCTTTGAGAACTGCCTGTATAAATTCTGCTCTTGGGATACACAAATACTTAGGACTTCTCTACATGACCATTTAGTTTGCAGCAAAGTGGGGTGTGCATATCCCCCAAATTAGCCTGCCATGAACCCTGTGGACCCTCCTGACTGACAGTTAGTTAGTGACCTTTGATCTAGGCCTGTCTCAAAGAGGACTAGATCAAAGTACACTAACAAACTGTTAATACATGTCAGCAGCATCCCCAAGGACAGTTAGTCTGCCACAGGCTACTGCAGGGCAGATTCATACCCACCTTGCCATGAACTAAATGTTTGTGTAGACAAGCCCCTACAGTGAGAGTCTAGAAACTTCTTGCTAGCAGTGTCCAAATGTGCATTCGGTACAGTAACTGAGATATTTTAATAGGATTGCCATGTAATAAACATAATACAAAGCCAACACAGTACAAGTTGCAAAATGTAGAATAATTGTGGGATTGGGCCCAAATCGAGGTAGTGCAATTTATACGTTAGTTGGTATCACCATTGTTATGATGCTGTTGTACCTCTTCAAAATAAGTGAGAGAGCTTTCCTTACATCCCTTTAGAAAAATACAAGGGCTTCCAGTTTTCCACTTACCCTTGAAGTTACCTTGATACTATGAGAACATGCTGGGGTTAATTATGAAATGTGAACATTGTATTCTTGACTTTAAAAATCTGGAGAGTGACAGCCTAACAAGAAATGAGCTGCATTCGTAATCAATTCCCATGTTTCAGTCTCGCTTTCTCTCATTAATAAGAAAATGCTTCAGGAATAGTATATTGGTTTATAACATTTAAAAGGACACTGTCATGTAGGTTTAGGCTTCAAATCTTGGGTTTGTTTAAAAGAGTGTATACTAATATAAAATCAATATCTGTGTATACATGTTTCCATGGGTTTTTTGTTTTGTCTCAGTGAAAACAATTTTAAATGTATACCTTCTCTTGCACTGTTTGTAAAACACAAACACAACAGCATTGTGCCAGTGCATCAGAATTAGAAAGTGAAACTGGCTCAGCAAAAGTGAAGCCACCTCTCCCGTTTGACTGTGCACACTGAATGAAGTGCAATAAAGTGAATAATGAAAAGACAATCAGACTTTCAAAATTCTTCCAGCTCTCATCATCATGGGTAAGATTCCCCACTTTGCTAAGGCCACTAGTGACCTTAAAATGGCCATGTGGCCAATAGAGCATTCCCCTGCACTGTAATCTGCTACTGGAAAGCACCAGCTGCATTCATAAGTCCCAGCATGAGAGAGGAAGAGGGTGTTCTGGGGGCAGGACATGGATGGCATAGACTAGAGAAGGGTCCCTGCGGGACCTTACAGCAGTGACAAGTTATTACAGCTCCTTGTGGTGATCAGGGAGCTGCACTGGCTCACAGTAACCATGGGTGCCAGGTTTGTATAATTTTTGGTGGTGCCCAGAACAGGTCCAAGCAGAGCACAGACCGGGGCAAACCTTCCCGGGCCTCAGGTCCCACACTTTGGGGGCCCCGCATTTCAGGGGGACGCAGGGTCCAGGGCTGCCTGGAGAGTTAGTGGGGGGCCTGGCGGCAGCAGCAGCAAGTGACCCAGCTATAACCCGCCCTGCTCCGCTCCACCCTGCTGGCTCCGAGCATCGCTTGGGAGAAGGGGTGGAAGCCAGAAAGAGGCGGGGCGGAGGCTTGGAGGAAGGAGTGGAATGTGGGTGGGGTGGGGGCAGAGTAGGGGCGGGAGCTTGGGGGGAAGGGGTGGAGCAGGGATGGGAAGAGGTGGGATGGAGCTGCTGCTGGCACCAGGCCCCCCGCTAACCACCCAGACCGCCCTGGACCTCGCGTCCCCATGAAGTGCAGGGCTCCCCAAAGTGCGGGGACTGGAGCCCGGGGAGGTTGCCCCGGTCCGTGCTACAGACAGGATGGCTTTGAAAATATGAGTCCAAACATTGGTGGAGCTGGGCCCATGTTCCTGAATATTGGTGGCGCACGGGCACCACAGGCCCATATAACTCAGCACCTATGACAGCAACCCTGCCTTTCTGTTGCAGTACACTGGGCAACATGGTGCCTCAGTGAGGCACAATGCCTCCTTCTCTCAGCATATGCGCAATGTGCCCAGCCATTTGATGGTGTCATCATCAGCCAGATGGAGAGACGTCAGCCTGCCGTCGAAATAAGGCAGTCGGCATTTGTCAAGGATATGAGGCATAGTCTGAAGTTCACCGCAGCTACATCATGGGTCATTAGAAAAACCCCATTTAAAGAGATCAGCTGCACAGTTGCCTAGTCCTGTTTGAAACTGGTTCAGAGATGATCACAAGTGCCTTGGCAGAACAAAACCTGGTGGACAGATGGTTGGGTCAGTGACGAGAGTGTGATTAACAACTGTCATCCCTGACCACTCGTTGTACCAAGCAGATTCCACCATCATGCTCTGTGGTAGCATAAATGACCATAAAAGGTGTCTAGAAGACAGGCGAGCTGGTGGGTGGTTGAAGTCTGCATACAAAGGCAGGTTGCTGTTCTCATGGATCTTGGACAGCAACATAGAGGCCTTCTCATGGCAAATATGGGGCGGTGCTATGTTACTAACTATTGGCAGTCATGGCAATGGAGTTACATGTAAAGTCCTGGTAGCAATATGCATAGCTTTGTTAAGTACTACATTGACCAGCCTGGTGTGAGACAAGTGACACCAGACAGGAGTGCAGTACGCTGCAGTTGAATAGCAGAGGGCAAGGGCTGATGTTCTAAGCATTCGGGTACTCATACCCCAGGTTGAACTGGCAACTTTTCTGAGAAAATTGGGGGGTAATGGATAAGCATTCAGGTTGTGCTATCCATCACTGCCTGGCCCAGACCAGGGAAGCTAATGATCCAACCAATGGACCAAATTCAGTAATGGATGAATCTTGGTCACGTGCTATCTGACTGTGAGCCCAATGTATTGCCATCCTTCGACTTTCAAGCCATTGGACCAGCCCTTTGAATTCTTCAGCTTAATGATGAGGACCTGTCAGCAGCCAAACACAGCATCATTAGTGCCTTAGCTACTAGTCGCAGTGTCAACGTGATCTATTTGCAAGAAACTCATGTTGCAATTAGTGTAGCAGGATGTTATGGTATCAATGGCTTTGGTTTCATTTCACTCACCCCAAACGCCAAATATGGCAGTGCAACATACATGTGCGCTGACATATCTGATGTTGTTCCACTTTCCTTCTCCAGTTTTTACAACATGATCCAGGACTGCCAATGTATATAAGCCACCAAGTGAGCACTGGAACCAGCAGGTCCTTCCAATACTGATCATCCACCAATCTTTCTTGGGGATTTCAACAGCCACCACTGTGATTGGGGGTACACTGATTCAGATGATGATGTTAAACGGTTGATGGATTGGGCGACTAACAATGACTTTGTGTTGATTCACAATGCAAAACAACATGGCACATTTCTTTCAGCCAGATGGTTGAAAGACCACTCACCCGACCTTTGCTGGGTCAGTTCACTAGATGGCTGTTCACAAGTACTGAGCTGTGTAGTACTTGATAACTTCCGCCATAGCCAACAGAGACCATCACTCATTCACATTGGGCTCCAGCTACACATTATTTGAAGGTCAATTAAGTGTTGGTGGAATTTCCAGAAGACAGACTGGGAAACGTCTTGTGCCGTACTGGAACGCAGTGTGGTTACAATTCCATTGTACTGTATCCCAACCCAGTCAAAGAAGACTACCACCAGTTCCAAGGAGCTATTTACAAAGCCACATGCTCAGTTATACCAACTCAGCTATTCCTTGCTCAGGAAATTCCAATTATCTGGTGACCAGGACATCACTGACCACCTGATTGAGTCTCTGAATGCTGCCATGCTCACTCAGTGGATGGAATCTACAGAGAAGCTTTAGCTTCATTTATTGCAGCCGGAAGTGCTCGAACTTGATCCGCCAGCTGGATGCTACTTAACAACCTTTATGTCAAAATCATCCACTAGTTAAGCCCAGTGAGGTTGCAAGCTATCTACTGTGGGTAGCAAAGGTCCCAGTGGAGAAGCAATTCAAATGCAAAGTACATGACGAATGGTGCCAACTTCAACATCGTAATGTGGTTTGGAGTCAGAGACATTCATGGTCAATGAGTTAGATAAGACCCTTAACTTCATCAAGCCAGACACAGTGGTGGGCTATGATAACATCTTCCTGGAATTCCTCAAACACCTTGGACCAAAGGCGTTACAGTGGCTTACTAACTTCTACATATGGGTCATTAATGCCTCCTTAAGCTCCCAGGTATTCAGGACAAGGTAACTCAGTATGATAGACTTTCAAGTGGTTAACCAGCTTTGCTCACTGGCATGGGAGGGAAGGACAGGCCCTCCTTGTCCCCCTTGAGATGGCTTTAACAGGGAGCAATTCTTTCATTCAGCAGACTTCAGAGGCTGCTGTTTTGACCAGCTCCTGCATGGGAGAGAGGAGGGGCCCCAAGGAGAGAGAGCTTCTTGCACCTGTTCCTTTTTCTTGCATATCTATGCAGATGCTAGTTGCCATGTAATCCATAATTTTTACCGTGTCCCTTTCACTGAGTTGTAGATGATTTTTTTTTAAAATGGAGAACCGTTTTTTAGTCAGAATAAACGCAAGGACAGAAACACAGTAAGAGGTCATGTAATTTAATACAAATATGATTTGATTAATGATGCTGTATTAATGTGACAGTATTAATGTGGCATGGTTCTTGGCCAAAATATAAAAATTACCAGCTTAATTTTTCATTTAAAATCACTGAAGAATTTTAATTTGCCAGCTGCATAGGTAAGGAATCTTTTCATTACTGAGGATCTGTACATGAAAGTGTTGGGAGGGTGAGAACTCTTATTCCTTGGGCCAAGAGAAGCTGTAGGTGTTGAGGAATGACACAATTTACAGGGACAGAGTACAGTCTACATTGCTTTCAATCACTCCCTATGAGTTGGCTCTAAGAAGGCATTGCAAATTTAGAGGAAACAAGAAATATGTAATTAGGGTGTATGTGTACGGAAAAAAATGTTGAAGGACTTGGGGTGGAGACATGGTATGGGGCTAACGCTATCAACTGCCAATATCTCACATGTAGTCCAGGCCAATTCTCAAATCACTGTTTAATAATAATTCTTGCCACTTATACATTCAAATTAAACAGAAGTGAAGTGCTCAAGGCCACACAGCAAATCAGTGGGAGAGCTGTTAGAAAATTCAGGTATTCCTGACTCCAAAGACTTAAGTGTGGCTGACATATGAGGCATCTAATGAAATTTTAATCTCCAATAAAGGACAGTTGTTTCTCTTTCCTTAGCAATGGCACAGTTTCTAGATTTTCTGTCAACTGGCCAAACTGCATTTTCACCTGTTTTTGGAAGAAAAAAGAAATTGAGGGCAAACATGAGCTCATAACACGTTACATAGCTGATACTACAAATGTTTCAATATAGTCTTAGGACCATGAAAGGGCATTAGTGCAGCAGGTCCTGCCCCCTTTCACTTTTTGGATGTGAGAGCTTTGAACCATCACTGCTGGGAAATCTAAGTTCTTCAGGTTTAGTCCCTTTTGACCCCTTAGCTACCTCTTGCAGCTCTTTACATAGACAAAGAGACTGGGACTTTTTTGAATGATCCCTCTTTATCCCTTTCCCTGTTTCATCAGCCTATTCGTGATTTTCTTTCTCCCTACTGTGCATCTGTTTTCTCCATATTCTTTGTCCTCATCCTCTCTTTAAAGCATTTTACTAAACCAAGATTATGTTGTTTTTAATGCAAAAACATACAAAATGCAAAAGCAGGAGGAAAAAAAAGTGCCTGCTAACAGTGACTCCAAAACACACAGTCTGTTTTGCTTAGTGTCACACACCTTCCAGATCTTCATATCTTCAGTCTCATACACGAGGAAAAAACAAAAACAAAAACAAGGCTTATAATTTTCTGCAGGCAGTTATACAAAGTGCAAAACTAAAATCAAATATACCCAAGAGAGGCATATTTCAGAATTTTCTCAGCTTCCAACACAGAGCAAAATTAAAAATACAATTTCCTTCCAGCCCTTTGGCTTAAATAAAAGCTTGTGAATTCGTATAAAAGAACTACTATATTACTTTATTCAGCCTCCTGGACAGTAACTAACTTAATAGAAGGCTGACTTGTGTTTTTAGTTGTTTTTTTCCAGTTCCCTGAGGGTCACAAAAATATAATCCCCACTTTTGCCTCTGTCCATCACCTACAGACATGGAAAATGCATGCAGCATGGCATCACATGGGGTGGTATAATCATAGGGGTTTCTAAACAGTGTAGGAAACTTCAGGTTTGAACCATAACTTCTCATCAGGGTCAGCTCAATTCTTCTTTGTAGACTGAGTATCACCTATATGCTTCACTGTGCATATAGGTCTTTCAGCTGAGATCTTAAAATCTGGAGGTCGTGTCTTAGTTGATGTTAAAGTTTCCATGGTACTTTTCTTAAAATCAGAAGTTTCCTCCTGAGTCCTTGGCCAAAATTAACACTCCTCCCACTGAGTACTGGTGGTCTCTCACAAATATGGCAGCGTTTTAGTGGTACTGGAGCTATACGGTGTATAGAATATTTGGGTAATCTTTCATGATGATGGGTGCTAAATATATGTAAAAAGCAACAAAAAGTCCTGTGGCACCTTATAGACTAACAGATGTATTGGAGCATAAATATATAAGACGGTTTTAATTTAGAGAAACAATCTCAGTGTGATGATTTGGGGAATTTGTCTATGTACACCTTATAAACTGACATTATGAAGTTGTTATGAAATTGTTGTATCATTGAATGCCTGTTATGTGGTGGTAGAGTCCACCATTTGCTGACAGGGACTGTAGCTCTCTTGTCCCTGGTCTCTGCCAGACCAGGAACAACGGTGAGTTATAAACTGTGCTGTGACTGAACAATGGGTATGCGAAGGTAGTTGCCTGAATGGGGAAAACAGTTTGACCAAGTTTCTCTCCAGAGGGCTGGTGAATTCAAGTAAGTCAGAGAGACACAGGAAGCATTGGGCAGGAGAGAGGGGGTATGTTTTGTAGTAGTGGTGTCCTGTTTAACTATGGGACCAGACGTGATCACAGAAAGCTGACTGGCCTAGGGAGGGGAGAGAGACACTCTGATTATGAAGAGAAGCTGTGGACTTCAGGAGCAGGATCCTGGACACAACACAGGACTTTGCCAAAGCTCAAAGAACTCCCTAGAGTGTTGAGGAAACTGAGCCTGAAAATAGGTGTGTTTATTTTGTCTAGATACGTATATTTCTCATGCTGCTAAGTAAAGAGTAAATTGTGTTTAGATTCCTATGAAAAACCTGCGTGTCTGTTTGCTTTCAATGTCATGTGTCCCTGAAGAGTCAAACTGTAAACCTACAGCAGCCACATGGGAGTTCTGGGAGAGGGTGTGTTTAGGCTACAGACAGACTTTGAGGGGTCAGCACTAATCCCAGAGGTGAGGCAGTTGGACTGAGGAGTCCCAGCTGCCTGGAGGGGGAGCTACAGAGGATCTGTACTACAAGAGTATGCCTAGAAACCCCACCCAGGCACAGTGTCTGGACTCTGTTCAGACTCAGGAGGCTCATAGACTCAGACTTAAAGGTCAGAAGGGACCATTATGATCATCTAGTCTGACCTTTTGCATGATGCAGGCCACAAAAGCTGACCCACCCACTCCTGGAATAATTCTCTCCCTTGACTCAGCTGTTGAAGTCCCCAAATCGTGATTTAAAGACTTCAAGTCACAAAGAATCCTCCAGCAAGCGACCCCTCCCCCATGCTGCGGAGGAAGGCGAAAAATTTCCAGGGCCTCCGCCATATTTGGGGTCAGGAAGGAATTTTCCTCCAGGGTAGATTGGCAATCAGCTAAACCTCGAGCATGCGGGCAAGATTCTCCAGCCAGACCCTCTGGAAAAAGTTCTCTGTAGTAACTTTTAATATCCCATCATTGACCATTGTTACTAATTACCAGCGATGGCACGTTATTGACCTATTGCCTAAAATCACTTTATCCCATCAAACCATCCCCTCCATAAACTTATCAAGCTTAATCTTAAAGCCAGAGAGGTCTTTCGCCCCCACTGTTTCCCTTGGAAGACTGTTCCAGAACTTCACCCCTCTGATGGTTAGAAACCTTCATCTAATTTCAAGCCTAAACTTCCCGACGGCCAGTTTATATCCATTTGTTCTCGTGTCCACATTAGTACGGAGCTGAAATAATTCCTCTCCCTCCCTGGTATTTATCCCTCTGATATATTTAAAGAGAGCAATCATATCCCACCTCAGCCTTCTTTTGGTTAAGGTAAACAAACCGAGCTCCTTGAGTCTCCTTTCATACGACAGATTTTCCATTCCTCGGATCATCCTTTGGCCCTTCTCTGTACCTGTTTCAGGTTGAATTCATCCTTTTTAAACATGGGAGACCAGAACTGCACACAGTACTCCAAATGAGGTCTCACCAGTGCCTTGTATAATGGAACCAGCACCTCCTTATCCCTACTAGAAATACCTCGCCTAATGCATCCCAAGACCGCATTAGCTTTTTTCACAGCCATGTCACATTGCCGACTCATAGTCATTCTGCGATCAACCAGGACTCCGAGGTCCTTCTCCTCTTCAGTTACTTCCAACTGATGCATCCCCAGCTTATAACTAAAATTCTTGTTAGTCATCCCTAAATGCATAACCTTACACTTCTCACTATTAAATTTCATCCTATTACTATTACTCCAGTTTACAAGGTCATTCAAATCTCCCTGCAGGATATCCCGATCCTTCTCTGAATTGGCAATACCTCCCAACTTTGTGTCATCTGCAAACTTTATCAGCCCACTCCTACATTTGGTTCCGAGGTCAGTAATAAATAGATTAAATAAAATCGGATCCAAAACCGAACCCTGAGGAACTCCGCTGGTAACCTCCCTCCAACCTGACAGTTCACCTTTCAGTACGACCCGCTGTAGTCTCCCCTTTAACCAGTTCTTTATCCATCTCTGGATTTTCATATCAATCCCCATCTTTTCCAATTTAACCAATAATTCCTCATGCGGTACCATATCAAACGCTTTACTGAAATCGAGGTATATTAGATCCACCGCATTTCCTTTATCTAAAAAATCTGTTACTTTCTCAATGCACATGTGCCTAATGAGATAGAACCTGGTGAGTGTCCAGGCAGAAGGAGAGCTCTACCAGTGCGGGGTGGGCGGGTGAGACCCAAACAACTCCATTCTACTGTAACTTTAATTGCTCAAAGGACAGCTATAAACACAACAGATAAATAAAAAGTCTAATTTCATTTAATTTTGCCATAGGGTGCCAACTTCTAGCTGTTTCAGCCATGAGTGTAAATACCATTTGCTGAAGCCTTCTTACAATATGCATTGAAAATGTACAGTGTAACTTAAGTATCTCCAATTGGTCTGTTCCTTAATAGACAATTACTATGTAGCATTGTCTAAAAAGTAAAAACCACAGGACTGGGAAATCAGAAAACAGGGGTTCTAATCCCAGCTAACTAACTTGCCTTGTGTCTGTGCGCAAATCAACTTAACTTTGTCATGTCTCAGTTTCCTTATCTGTACAAAGGGGCAGGGTACCATACCTAACAAGGGTGTTTTGAAGCTTAATCAAGTAGTGTGTGTGACATGCTCAGTATCACTACCAAGGCCCTAAAGCCCATTGCTTCCTTAAATACACTAACTGTTTGAATCCCCCCTTCAGTTTCAACAGAATATAGTGTATGTCACTTCCTGTCATGTAGTGCTGCTCTGTGCAGCTGTATGGTTCCTTCTTTTCATCCCAGAGGTGGCTGCATTTCAAAGGTGAATAAAGTGATTACATAGGTCTGTAAATTGCCAACAATTTGGCATAAAAAGAGGCTAAGTCATTTATTATTTATGTAATTATTTAGTCCAATACCATCTTTGAGCATCTTTTGACATTTTGTAGGGCCAGCAGTGCTGCCTTCTGCTCCACCATGCCCTGTTGGTACTGCCATTAGATTTTCCACGAGTGCGTATTGTCCCTGCTTATATTGCAGCTACCATCTATACCTGGAGGCCATTCCACTACTCATGACCTGTGGATGCCCTTGGTGGCCCATGACATTGCCCCTGGGAAAGTGATCCAGAACTGAGGTTGAGAGACATGGACAACATATCACCCCATATCAGGAAACGTGATCATATGTGCTCTCTTCAGTCTGTTCGCAGAGTCAAATGCTAGGACAAGATTCCTAATACTGAAATCCTTAATTGTTGTTGGATGTCTGGCATTCAAAGAATTCTTACAATAGCTCAGCTGCATTGGTCTGGGCAACTTGTTTGTATGGCTGACTCAAGATTACCCAAGGCTATACTTTAGGGTCAGTTAAACAAAGGCACCTGCTCTCATGGTGGTCAGTACAAATGGTTTAAAGATATACCAAAGTCACACTTGAAAGTGTGTCAGGCCTACCCCAGAAACTGGGAAGCAACAGCCCATGACAGAGCAAGGTAGCAGCAGATTTGCCATGGTGCCGTTAACCGCTTTGAAGCGAGGCACATCAACACCGTATGTGAAAAACACAAACAGCACAAAGCAAGGACGCAACAGCCTGCAATGGTCTTGCACAATCTTGTCTGTCCCACATGCAGTCATGCTTGCCATTCTCGCATCAGTCTGATCTCACCTGTGTGTGTTCATTTACAGTGTTCACGGAACCCTTGGAGATCAATACCAATGTAAGACTCCATCCATTCTATTATTTAGTAGAGTGAAAGCTAGTTCAGTGTCTGTTTTGTGTAGGTATGTTAAAGTTATTAGATTCATTAATATTGTATTGTTTAAAGTTACAGGTACAAATGTGAATAAAGAATTAAGCTTACATTTAGTGCAATGGATATTGGGCTTTACTAGTGTAACATGGAACTATAATTAAAGTAGAAGATTGAACGGTACTAGTTAGTCAAATATTTTCCTAAAGAGAGAGACATAAGGAAACTGTTGTATCACTGAGAACTGGAAGCAAAATGGAAGACCATCAGTGTTTACACTTGATCTTTGGATATGTCCCGTTTCTTGATTGTACCAGTTATTAAAGCTCTCAAAGCTCTATTGCATTTCAGTAAAGGATTTGGACAAGAAAAACAAGAAATGTTGGAAGAAAAATGGTAACACTCACAATTTCATTATAAGTAGGGTCAGTGCTTTTTGGAACTGCTTTCGTTTTCCTTCTGCTGACTTCATCAGGATCTGGTAAAAGGTAAAATTCAGCATGTGCAGTTGGGGCAGAGCCATCTGGGAGATGCTGTAGAACAAAAGCGTTATAAATATGAATGTCTGTGTTTCTATCAAGGAAAACAAATAGAGAGGTACCAAATTAAATCTGGACTTAAAGCAGACATGAGGAGACTTATTACATTGACCAAGTTTTATTGGTATAAAATGGAGTACTAACCAATGTAAACAACAGAAATACATAGAATTCAACCTCATATTGTGTTAGGAAAAGTAAATGAAAAAATAAAAACAAAATACAATTCTCCACATTTAATACTTTTAGTGGAAGAACCCTAAAGCATCAATCCACTTTCACTTATGTGAAATTGGTATGCAATGTAGCCCTTACATTTTTCAAAGCAATGCACAGAAACTGGAGTTTGGCCAGACATCTCCTATTGACTTTAACCCATAAAAATGAGCCAGTTCCAATGTTGATATGGGGACAATTGATGGTTTTTAAGGGTGTTTCATAGAGGATGCTAGCACAGAAGATCCAGGAGCATTTTCAGCAACAATATGGGCAGGAAGGGATACTTATATAAAGTCTCTCTCTCTCCCACTCCCACCTCCACACAGCTGGGAACTCTCTTTTGTCCCCTTAGAAAACTGGCCCTTAGAAAAGGAGATGGAGATTGCAGATAGTTATGGTTAGTTATCTGGGAGAGGGCCTGTCTATTTTGTGAAGGGTTCATTAGTTGTGAGGAGAGATGATCATTAGTTGTTCTCAGTTACCTATGAATATAGGAACCAAATCAGGTCAGTGATCCATCTAGCTCAGTATCCCATCTCTGAAGCCCCTACTAGGTGTTTTACAGGAAGATGCAAGAAATCTACAAGTTAACAATTGTGGAATGGGGGAAAGTTTCTTCCAAGTCAGTTAGTGTTGGCTTATGCTTAGCAGTGCCTGCATTTCTCACTTAGGACCTCCCAAACCAGGGGCCATCAAAATGCTGACAACGCGACATGCAATTAGACAGCACAACATGTAACATACCATCACAGGTGCTTTACAAAATATCAGCCATTTTGAGGGTGTTTTTAGGCTTTTAGAAAGAAAGCCTACTGGCCAGTTTGCAAGCACCAGAAGGAAGTGGGTATCCATGGACAGAAAGTGAAGTGAAACTCCATGTAAACTAACAAATAAAAGAATTTTCTGAGTGGATGGGCTCAGAGTGTTATTTTGGCTGCACAATCATATCTATATTCCTCACTTCAGCTTCACTTGACCCATTACAAAGTAGTTGCTCAGATTTGGATAATTTACAATATGGGACCAGAAATGTTAGGTTTTCCTACAGGAACAACATATCTTTGAACTGGAGATGCTACAGGCATCCCAGCAATAAATAACATCTATATAGAAGGGAAGATGCATAGATGCATGTGTGCGTGCATCAATATAACAATTAAGCTGATGACACAAAGACTTTTTCTTTTTGGTGTTACTTGAAGAGATCTCTCACAGTATACGATTTGGTCCAACCATACAGCTTAATGTGATTATGGCTAATGCTGTTACTACTGTTTACATAGCACACTGCTGGCATTATACAAATCATCTACATCTCCTCCACCCCTTCTTTCCCCACCAAGAGTTTAGGACAGAAGTGAAAAAGACTATAGTCAATTTTAAATACATAAGGAATATGGATAGGCAGGATGCAATTATGCAAATAGCCTCAATGCCCTAGTGAAGTTCCTAACAGACAATTTTATAGGACACAGCACTGCATTGTTAAATTAACACAGTATTAGGAGTCATACAATCCACTGAAAATCCCCTCTCCAAGGCTTTTGGACCTGTCATCATATATTAAAAATCCAATCATACTAGCACCTACAAACGTAAACTCAGCAGTCTCCCCCAAACCAGGCAGGAACAAACCAATCTAGCCTTAAACATCAGTCCAAGGTGCACAAATCCTCACCATCCCCTTTCCTCTGTTAGGAAAAAGAGATGAGCTTTTCAGCAGGCCCTGAAGGGTCAACATAGTTCAGACGAAAAGGGAGAGTGGATTCCAAAATTCAGGGTCCCTCAAGGAGAATGCTCTGACAGCAGCTCCCTCTCTTTGCCACTGGGAAGGGGGTCCAGCTCAAGTCAAAAGCAGCATCTTCTATCCCACCCAGAAATGAAGAGTCAGCATTCATAGATCACACACGTCACATGATCATGGTGAAAAACGCCGTAGTTAGTAAGTGAGGTATCATGTTCTGCAGTAGCTTCAGCTGCTGAATTGACATAAGTAGAATTGGATGAATAATGGAGTTTTTGGTTCAGCCTGCAAACTGAAAAGTCAGGGAAAATACTTGGTGTGAGACAGAGAAAGCATTCCCCTTTTACAACTCTTAGTCCAGTGGTTAGGGCATTTGCCTGGAATGTGCAAGACCAGATTCAAATCCCCACTGAGGAGAAGAGACTTGAATGGAAACCTCCCCTGTACCAAATAAGTGCCCTAACGACCAGGCTGTAGGCTACCAATCTCTCTGTTGAAACAGATCCACCAAGTATAGGCTATACTGCCCTCAAATCTTTCCTGTTGAATGTACTTAAATATTCATAGGGCCAAAGAGAGAATGATCTATAGCAGTGGCCCCCAAACTTTCAGTGTGGCGGACGCCAGACGACTAGCCGCCGAAATGCCACTGAGGAGCGCGGCCGCCGGACAAGCAGACGCTGAAATGCCACTGAGAAGCCAATGTGCTGAAGAAATTGACCAAAAAGTTCTGTATACATTGCAAAAATTCCAACTAGATCTCTACTTCGATATAACACTGTCCACGGGAGCCAAAAAATCTTACCGTGTTATAGGTGAAACCACGTTATATCGAACTTCCTTTGATCCACCAGAGTGCGCAGCCCCGCCCCCCCCGGAGCACTGCTTTACCGCGTTATATCCGAATTCATGTTATATCGGGTCGCGTTATATAAACTACACCTCTACCCCGATATATCACAGCAAGCTCTAAAGTAAGCAGAATCCTGAAAATAGTCACCAGCCTTCTTTCAGTTTTTCCTAAAACCACAAAGGGGATGATGGAAATGTTATAAAGGGAGAGTAAACAACATTATGGATCCACTATTCCTAATCCACTGGAGCCTCCATAGGCATCAAACACATCCAGTTTTGATTTTTAATGTTGGGTGTCTCCATAGCAGTTTCTAAAATGTCAGGCACTGGTGCAAAGTTGCTGATAGGGAAAATGATAATGGAGCAACAGTATGAAAAACATTACCATACAAGGCACAATCTAAGATACAGAATTGCAAGACCATTCAAGTTTTGTGCAGAGAAAGTTGGTAAACTTTGGGTGCTGGTCAATGGAAAAAGGCACATCTTTTCATATCCTTAATTTAGTATTAAAAATGTGTCTCACAGAATATACCCTCTGTAGCAAAATTCCATAATTCATTCCACGTTAGATTTCCAAAACCAAAAGTAGTATTTGATATGTACTTACAGAAATCCACCTAGACAGGTTATGGATTTGTGTAATTCAATATTAAATACACTGGTTATATTTTGGGAAAAGAGAGAAGGAATGAAATTTTCTTCAAAAATTGCATTTTGTTAGCTGCTCGTTTCCCCTTGCTGACTACCTAACTCTCCTTTATGATGGAATTTTCTTTGACACTAAGAAAGCCATAAGGGTTTCTTCTAAATCTGGCATATTTAAAGCACTGAAATTCAGCTTGACAGTATGACTCCTGAGTCTCTTTAGCATGTGAGTCTGAAGGGAAAATTTGTGAAAGTAACAGCTAGATACTTTGCGGAAATGTTATCTTTGTTAGACAGCACCTAGTCCCAAATGAAATATTTCCTTTTGGCAGTCGTTCCTCAAAGCTCACTCTCTTTCACTTTTTTGGCCTTGACCTAAAAGCTGTTGATGCTGCATCTCCTGGCATTCCTGCTGCCTTCCATCCCTGGATGAAACACTCTGGTAGCTCCTGAACTTCTTCTGGGTTCAGCTGCTGTTCTTTCTCCAGAAAAGACTCCATATCACATTTTTCAATCTTTAAACCCCCCGATAACTTCCATTCACAACCGCTGCCAGGGCCGGCTCTAGGCACCAGCAAAGCAAGCAGTTGTTTGGGGCGGCAGATTTGAAGGGGCGCAAGAATCCAGTATGAGAGCTGAGAACCAATAGGGGCCCCTGGGAGCTGTAGTTCCTTGGTTAGCTCCCTGCCTATAAAGCCAGCCCTGGAGCAGGGAAAGAACTACATTTCCCAGCATTCCCTTGGCCACTAGCAACAGGAAGGGGTGTGGGAAAGGAGTATGGAACTGAAATCTGCAGCTTGCTGTGAATGGTAGGAACAGAGCCAGCTTTAGGTTTTTTGCCGCATCCCCCCCCCCCCCATACTCCCCCCCCCCGCCCACATCCCCTGCCACCCCAGCTCTGGCCCCCACCTGCACTCCCCTTCTGCCCCAGCCCTGGACTCTTCCCCCCCCACTCCCCCTGCCGCCCCAGCTCTGGCCCCCACCTGCACTCCCCTGCTGCCCCAGTGCTGGGCTCTCCCCGCACCCGCAACTCCTGCCGCCCCAGCCCTGGGCTCTTCCCCCGCCCCTCACCCCCTGCCACCCGAGCTCTGGCCCCCACCTGCACCCTCCTGCTGCCCCAGCCCTGGGCTCTCCCCCACCCACACCCCCTGTTGCCCCAGCTCTGGCCCCCACCTGAACCCTCCTGCCGCCACAGCCTTTCCCCCTCCGCACCTCCTGCCGCCCCAGCCCTGGGCTCTCCCCCAAAGAAGGAATTGGGGGGACTAAATAGATGGTGCACCTTTCTATCTGAAGCCTAGCAAGAGAGTTATGTGGATCCCACTAGAATTTAAAATGAAAAGTAAGGGAGGGGAGGCTCTGGACCTGGGCAGCTTTAGATACCGTACCAGGCACTTAAGAGGATTTCCACTTCTGAGCCATGGAAGCAGAAATTGACTTTTCCTCTCCAGATATAGCTAATATTCAGAAAGGGAATCTAGCACCTGTTTTCCAGATTTGAACACCCTCAAAATTCAGGAGTGCTCAAGCTCAGTTTGGGCGGCTGTTACTTCATTTCCCCCAAATCAAATATACTGATCCACTGTAACTTGCTGTAGAAAAAGTAGAATAAATTAAGCAAGAAATGCTTCTCAGTGGTTATTAGGACTGGAATTGCTATTTTCAACAGCCATTGCTTTTTTTTTTTTTTTTTAAGTTTTAGTTTTATTTGCTTAAAAGGAAGACCGTGATAGTGCATTCCCCATAGAAACAAAGAATGGAATAAAAGAATAATAAAGGCACCTCAACTTTTCCTCATTTATGTAGGACAGTCTTATAATGTGCATCCAGATATCCTCCAATCACACAAGCTGAAAATTGTTCCACTTTACTGCAGTTCTGTAACTATATGGGAACCCACTAGATGTGTTCTGTGCACATCCAAAATTCCTGCTGAATGACCCGCCCTGGGAGTGAGATACCAGTGACCCAGGGCTGGGGCAGCAGGAGGGTGCAGTTGGGAGGGGGAGAGCCCAGGGCTGGGGTGGAGGGCAGCCAAAAATTTTTTTGCTTGGGTCAGCAAAAAAAACAGAGCCGGCCCTGACTGCTGCCTTCCCTCCTCTATAAATAACTTCCTTTCTTCTGCTTTCCATCCCCAGTAAAAATTTCTGGACATCTTCAAGTCTCAGCTGCCTTCTTCCATTCATAAATGAAAGATGCTCATGGCTCCTCCTGTCTCCCACTTCCAGCTACTGCCTTCTACCACTCTTAGACAAAACTCCCCAGCAGACCCCACTCCTACCTTTGGTTCATCTTCACGTCCTCCCACAGAGACACACATTCCCCTTCCTCTCCCCTGAGCATTGAAGTTTTTAATAATGAAAGAATGATGACTAAATAATAAGCATGTTAAAATAAAATTATGTTAAATAGCTAAACAAAGGTTTCAGAGTAGCAGCCGTGTTAGTCTGTATCCGCAAAAAGAACAGGAGTACTTGTGGCACCTTAGAGACTAATAAATAACTAATAGAGACTAATGCTCTAATAAATTTGTTAGTCTCCAAGGTGCCACAAGTACTCCTGTTCTTTTTGTAGATAAACAAAGTTTTCACAGCCCCCGTAACAACATAGTTGTATTCTAAATGCAGACATGAAAGAAACTGGATTATAATCCATGAATGGAGGAAAAGGAAAATCCACTGAGGAAATCAGTCAAAACGCCCAAGTCATCAGAAAAAATAGTATCTGAATCCTGATTAAATTAAATCCTAGTGATAAATGCAGCGGCTCCATCAAAAGTATTAAATACACAGGCCACTTAATTTTTCTTAGTAACAAAGCACAGTTTATATGCAACTTAACTTAGTGTTCCTGGGAAAAGTTAAAGCCTGCCTCCATAAAATGCAGCTTAACAACAAACAAATATTCCTTCACTTTTGAAAAGATAGCATCGTCTGAGCTAATTTTAAATTTAGAGCCCTAAAAAAAGAAAATCAGTACCTCAACAATGATATTAAAAAACAAGAAGTTCCTTCAAGAAATGGATTAATAAGGCTTATAGACCTGGAGGATAAAATGATAGCAGAGCTTTGCAAACTAGAGGTTGTGTTCTTATTTAATAAGGACCCTCTAGGCCGATGATATGATTATTTTTTTCAGAATTGCTGCCGCGGGCAGCTGAACATAGAAGTTGCTGCCGAATTGCTGCCGCTGCGGAAACGCCCTAACGGCACACGGACTGCCCCTGCTGTCCGTGCCGGCAATTTGGCGCGCTGCTTGGGGCGGCAAAAACACACGGACTACTGCCCCTTGCAGATTGCCGTCCCAAGCACCTGCTTGGAATGCTGGTGCCGGCCCTGTTCATAAGGCTGGGTTTTTGCATTACCAGAGGTGGGGAATTTGCATTCACCTCCTAGATGGCCCCAGGAAAATCACTTCACACTTTTTTGTTCTAAAATTCCATTTATCTCTGGCACATTGTTCAACAGAGTCCTTTGAATCCCCGCCGTCCGGTTTCACATCTGTCACATCTCCCCTCATGAGAGGTTACATACAATCTTGGCCCACAATAATACACAAACCATTCATTTAATACAATGGACTCCAAAGATACTTAAACTTAATTCAATAAGCTCTCCCAAAGAAGAGGGAAGACAATTTCCTACAATTGCAGAAAATTGCTATATCTGTCACAGGGATCAGGAGTGAAAATACATTACATTTACAGCTGCACTGAAGAGGAATATGCAGTATATTAAAAATGGGAGGGAGAAGGAGAAAAAAAATGTTCCTGCTTCTTCTTTCCAGTGGTTACACCTATGTCTGAATCCCCTGCTGCATTGTGCTAATGTTGAGGTCTATTAAACACCCCTCATTTACAGCAATGAAACAAAAACAGGGCTAGATCCTGTACTAATATGGAAACCTTCTTTTGGTCAGCAATGATAAAATACAGGTAGGATCTGATGAGAAACAGTCAAATGAAAAAAAGTCCCATTCAATTAAATTATGTAATGGCAGACAGCTAAAAAGTGACAAGTTTTTAAAGTGCTTATATACCAATGTTAGATGTCTAAATATTAAGATGGGTGAACTAGAGTGCCTCATATTAAATGAGGATATTGATATAATAGGCATCACAAAAACTTGGTGGGATGAGGATAATCAATGGGACACAATAATACCAGGATACAAAATATACCGGAAGGTCAGAACAGGTCGTGCCGGTGGGGGAGTGGCACTACATGTGAAAGAAAGCATAGAATCAAATGAAGTAAAAATCTTAAATGAACCAAACTGTACCATAGAATCTCTATGGATAGTAATTCCATGCTCTAATAAAAAGAATATAGCAGGAGGGATATATTACTGACCACCTGACCGGGATGGTGACAGTGAAATGCTCAGGGAGATTAGAGAGGCTATTAAAATAAAAAACTCAATAATAATGGGGGATTTCAACGATCCCCATATTGACTGGGTACATGTCACCTCAGGACAGGATGCAGAGATAAAGTTTCTTGACACCTTAAATGACTGCTTCTTGGAGCAGCTAGTCCTGGAACCCACAAGAGGAGAACAATTCTTGATGTAGTCCTAACTGGAGCACAGGATCTGGTCCAAGAGGTGAATATAGCTGGACCGCTTGGTAATAGTGACCATAATATAATTAAATTTAACATCCCTTTGGCGGGGAAAACACCACAGGAGCCCAACACTGTAGCATTTAATTTCAGAAAGGGGGACTACACAAAAATTAGGAAGTTAAACAGAGCAATTAAAATGAAAAGGTACAGCGCAAAAAGTGAAATCCCTGCAAGCTGCATGGAAACATTTTAAAGACACCATAAGAGAGGCTCAACTCAAATGTATACCCCAAATTAAAAAACATAGTAAGAGAACCAAAAAAGTGCCACTGTGGCTAAACAACAAAGTAATAGAAGCAGTGAGAGGCAAAAAGGCATCTGTAGAGGAGCGGACTCACCCCTGCAGAGCCTCCTGCTGGTGATCTCTGGGAATTAGCTCTTCCAGCATCCTGGAGCGCCCTCTGCAGGCCAGTGGTCCGCCTGTCCTCTGGTCCCCGTGTCCCTCCCAGACCCCGGTGCCCTTTTATCTGGAGTGCTGCCCCCCTGGCAGTACACCCCTCAGTACTAGGGTCTCCCCTCCCTGGGGAACCCCCACCCACTATCCCTACCTCGCCTCAGAATAAGGCCACTGCCAGTCGCCAACTAGTCCCCGCTCCCTGGGGCAGACTGCAGTATAGGCCACTCATCACAGGCAAGGTTGGGATTGGACCTGCTGCCTTGGCCTACCCCTGGGCTGCCTTCTACAACCCCCAGTACCCCTTGACCTCCTACCAGGCCGCAGCCTGGGGCTTTCCAGGCTGGAGCTCCACAGCTCCTCTGCCTGTCCCCAGCCCTGCTCCACTCAGGTACCCTGTCTCAAGCTCCCTGCAGCCAAGCCCTTCTCCCTCTGAAAGCGGGGAGAGACTGTTTGGGCTCCTGGCTCCCAGCCTTCTTATACAGGCCAGCTGGGGCCTGATTGGGGCATGGCCCAGCTGTGGCTACCTCCCCAATCAGCCCAGTAGCTTTTCGAGCTGCAGCCCACTGCAGGGCTGTTTTTAAGCCCTTCCCGGCAGGAGCGGGGGACCACTCCGCTACAGCATCCTTTAAAAAGTGGAAGTTAAATCCTAGTGAGGAAAATAGAAAGGAGCATAAATTCTGGCAAATGAAGTGTAAAAATATAATTAGGAAGGCCAAAAAAGAATTTGAAGAACAGCTAGACAAAGACTCAAAAAGTAATAGCAATTTTTTTTAAGTACATCAGAAGCAGGAAGCCTGCTAAACAACCAGTGGGGCCACTGGATGATCAAGATGCTAAAGGAGCACTCAAAGATGATAAGGCCATTGCGGAGAAACTACATTCATTCTGTGCATCGGTCTTCATGGCTGAGAATGTCAGGGAGATTCCCAAACCTGAGCCATTCTTTTTAGGTGACAAATCCGAGGAACTGTCCCAGATTGAGATGTCATTAGAGGTGGTTTTGGAAAAAATTGATAAACAGTAATAATTCACCAGGACCAGATGGTATTCACCCAAGAGTTCTGAAGGAACTCAGATGTGAAATTGCAGAACTACTAATTGTAGTCTGTAACCTATCATTTAAATCAGCTTCTGTACCAAATAATTGGAGGATAGCTAATGTGACGCCAATTTTTAAAAAGGATTCCAGAGGTGATCCCCGCAATTACAGTCTAGTAAGCCTGACTTCAGTACCAGGCAAACTGATTGAAACTACAGTAAAGAACAAAATTGTCAGACACATAGATGAATATAATTTGTTGGGGAAGAATCAACATGGTTTTTGTAAAGGGAAATCATGCCTCACCAATCTACTAGAATTCTTTGAGGGGGTCTCCAAGCATGTGGATTAGGGGGATCCCGTGGATATAATGTACGTAGATTTTCAGAAAGCCTTTGACAAGGTACCTCACCAAAGGCTCTTAAGCAAAGTAAGCTGTCATGGGATAAGAGGGAAGGTCCTCTCATGGATTGGTAACTGGTTAAAAGATAGGAAACAAAGGGTAGAAATAAATGGTCAGTTTTCAGAATGGAGAGAGGTAAATAGTGGTGTCCCCCAGGGATCTGTACTGGGACCAGTCCTATTCAACGTATTCATAAATTATCTTGAAAAAGGGGTATAAACAGTGAGGTGGCGAAATTTGCAGATGATACAAAACTACTAAAGATAGTTAAGACCCAGGCTGTCTGCAAAGAGCTACAAAAGGATCTCTCAAAACTGGGGGACTGGGCAACAAAATGGCAGATGAAATTCAATGTTGATAAATGCAAAGTAATGCACATTGGAAAACATAATCCCAACTATACATATAAAATGATGGCATCTAAATTAGCTGTTACCACTCAAAAAAGAGATCTTGGAGTCATTGTGGATCGTTCTCTGAAAACATCCACTCAATGTGCAGCAACAGTCAAAAAAGCAAACAGAATGTTGGGAATCATTAAGAAAGGGATGGATAATAAGACAAAATATTATATTGCCTCTATATAAATCCATTGTATGCCTACATCTTGAATACTGCGCGCAGATGTGGTCGCCCCACCTCAAAAAAGATATATTGGAATTGGAAAAGGTTCAGAAAAGGGCAACAAAAATGATTAGGGGTATGGAACGGCTGCCGTATGAGGAGAGATAAATAAGACTGGGACTTTTTAGCTTGGAAAAGAGACGATGTAAGGGGGGGATATGATAGAGGTTTATAAAATCATGACTGGTGTGGAGAAAGTAAATAGGAAGTGTTATTTACTCCTCATAACACAAGGGTCACCGAATGAAATTATTAAGCAACAGATTTAAAACAAACAAAAGGAAGTATTTTTTTCACACAACATACAGTCAACCTGTGGAACTCCTTGCCAGAGGATGTTGTGAAGGCCAAGACTATAACAGGATTCAAAAAAGAACTAGATAAGTTCATGGAGGATAGATCCATCAATGGCTATTAGCCAGGTTGGGCAGGGATGGTGGTGCTAGCCTCTCTTTGCCAAAAGCGGTGAGTGGGCGACGGGATGGATCACTTGATGGTTACCTGTTCTGGTCATTCCCTCTGGGGCACCTGGCATTGGCCACTGTTGGAAGACAGGATACTGGGCTAGATGGACCTTTGGTCTGACCCAGTATGGCCATTCTTATGTTCTTAATTGGTTAATGGGGTGAACTCATGACTATCAGGAGGGAAGGTACTAATCCTTGGTTTTGATGTGGGGAGTAGGATAAGGGTGAAGACTCAGAGGTTTGGTGGACAGTTCTCTAAAATTTTTGTTTTAGAAGGCTGTGAAGAAGGTAACCTGCTTCCCCCTACCACGTATTATTGTTGTGCAGTGGGACATTCATTTACCACTCAGAACAGTGTCCAGCTTCCAGAGCTAAAGAGTCCATGGGACTCATTGAGGTAGATTTTGTCTAGATTGGGGTATTAGTCTACAGTATGTACATTCGTGAGCGCACACACACCTACAGATTCTACTATTCCCTTCCCTTGAACCGAACACAATGAAAGAAAAAACACCAAAGAAAATAATACTGTTTCACATTTCTTTTCAGTTCACAGAAGATTTATACTGTCACTGACCATCAGATGGAGTAAAAGAAAATCAGTTTCTGAGAACAGATAGCACTTACAAATGCTGCTGTTTTATTTCTGTCTTATGGTCACATAGATATTCTCTTTTTTCATGTCTGAGCACAGATGGAAACTGAATATAAAAACACAACACAAAAAGCAGCAGCTGGAGCTTTATTTGGGCCTTTAACCGACCTTCTAGTTTTGTTAATTAATAAATTAGTACATTAGTCCATAGCTACCTTGTCCAAACTAGTTTTAAATTCTCAAACTATGGGGATTGCGTCACTTTGTTTCGTAGTCTATTCCACAACCTGATACCAATCACTATGAGTAAGCATTCTGTGAGATGAGGCCCAAAGTTTCCTTTCTTTAATTACATCTGACCACTGCTAGTTATGCTCTATTTAACACCCTGAATACGTCCTCTCAATCCCTACTGTTTGCTGCCTTCAAAGTATTTGCAAACTTTTGTGCCCATTAGTCAATTTTTAACCAAGTTACATTTAGCTACTAAAATCACTTTTCATAAATCAGTCCCTGTAGCCCTACTGATCATTGACTCTGAATTCCCTCCAGTTATTCAGCATCCTTCTGCTAATGTAGTGCTTAGATCTAGAGATAATTGGAAAAAAATTGTCCAAATGTTTTTTCAACAGAAAATATTTAAAAACATGTGCATTTCAACAAAAATTTCCAGGAAAAATATTTTTAAATGAATTTTTTGAAAAAAATTTTGTTTTGGAAAATTTTGGATTTTTATTTCAGATTTTCAAATTTGAAGTTTCTGTTTTGAATTTTATGGGGTTTTATTTTTATATTATTTTTACATTATTTCATGACAAGTCATGTCAGATGAAAAAATGTATTCACTTGGACTGAGGTTGAGATGGAAATAGGAGAAAGACTTGTTGAAAGTCTCTGGATAAGGATAAAAGGGGTAAAAATACATGGGCGATGTCATGGTACAGATCTACTACAGAACACCTAACTATGAAGAAGAGGTGGATGAGGCTTTTTTTTAAAACAACTAACAAAATCATCTAAAGCATAGGACTTGGTGGTGATGGGGGACTTCAACTACTGATATCTGTTGTGAAAATAACACATCAGGGCACAGATTATTCAACAAGTTCTTGGAATGTATTGGAGACCATTTTTTATTTCAGAAGGTGGAGAAAGCAACTAGGGGAGAAGCTGTTCTAGATTTGATTTTGACAATTAGGGAGAAACTGGTTGAGAATTTGAAAGTGGAAGACAGCTTGGGTGAAAGTGATCATGAAATGGTAGAGTTCATGATTCGAAGGAATGGTAGGAGGGAGAACAGCAAAATAAAGACAATGGATTTCAAGAAGGCAGACTTTAGCAAACTCAGGGAGTTGGTAGGTAAGATCCCATGGGAAGCAAGTCTAAGAGGAAAAACAATTGAAGACAGTTGGCAATTTTTCAAAGAGACATTATTAAGGGCACAAGAGCAAACTATCCCACTGAGTAGGAACAATTGGGTTTGTTTAGTCTGGAAAAGAGAAGACTGAGGGGGGGCATGAAAACAGTTTTCAAGTACATAAAAGGTTCTTACAAAGCGGAGGGAGAAAAAATGTTCTTCTTAACCTCTGAGGACAGGACAAGAAGCAATGGGCTTAAATTACAGAAAGGGAGGTTTAGGATAGACGTTAGGAAAAATTTCCTGTCAGGGTGGTTAAGCACTGGAATAGATTGCCTAGGGAGGTTGTGGAATCTCCAACGTTGGAGATTTTTAAGAGCAGGTTAAACAAACACCTGTCGGGGATGGTCTACATAATATTTAGTCCTGCCATGAGTGCAAGGGACTGGACTAGATGACCTCTCGAGGTCCCTTCCAGTCCTATGATTCTATGATACCGTTGAAACATTCTATTTTTTATTAAGCAACAAAGAGTCCTGTAGCACCTTATAGACTAACATGTTAGTCTATAAGGTGCTACAGGACTCTTTGTCACTTTTTACAGATCCAGACTAACACGGCTACTCCTCTGATACTTTATTTTTTATTATATACTTTACTTTTTTAAATATTTAAGGGCAGCTTCTACTTAGTATTGATTAAAACATCATCTTTTCTAAATAAAACAGTTTGACACTTGAGTTCATAACAAAAGAGTTCCAAGTTATACTGTTATCGATATTTCTGCATCTCATTAATGTGTGCGCTTGGGATCAATATTTCCCATGTGTAGTAATGGGAACATAATCATTTGTCCAAATAGGTTCTGAGTTTCTGTCTAGATATCTTTAGATATCTTGGTATTACTGTTCAGTCTATACTAGTATTTTTGTTCTTCTAGTTTAGTATCAACTGCAAATTTCATGTCAGTGTCTTTTCCCTCGTCTGGACAATGATCAATAATATTAAGTGGAGCTCATTGAATACTCTAGTCAACAAATGTTAGTTATTCAGTGAACGATTTATTCAAAATAGCATTCAAATAATAAAGCTGGGCCTGTACTGCCCAAAATATTTGATTAATAAGACATTTGTCAATAACAGTACAATTAACTGAATGATATATCTGTCAATACCTCTGACCAGCTCTATTAAATAAATTGGGACCTAACACCAATCTCTACGGTGCCACAATAGATGACCTCCTCCTCAACTTGAAACATTGCTGTTCAACATTTCCCTTTGTTTACAGCCCTTCAGCCAATTTTCAGTCCAAAGAACAGTGCTCCTATCCAAGCTCATTTTAAAGTACAAGCATCCTCTAAACCACCATTCTGAAAAAAGTCAACTTCTCTGTAAATGTGCATCAGAGCAAGAATATTATTTTCATGTGTCTTGGCTTTTGTCCTATGTTACCCTGGCAGTCTAGAGAAAACCACAGTTGGAACTATTATATCCCCTTCTTCAAGACTATTGGTATCATCCTGTCACCAAGACTTGTCTCTCTACACGGCTCTAAAATCCCCCTCCCTCCATTCATTTCCCACATCCATCTTTGGGCATTTTGCCATTCTGCCTCCTATGCGTGGTACTTCCTCCCTATTCCAGTTGGCCAGTCCACCACACTTTTTTCATTCAAGTGCCTCTGTGATGAACAATGGGAGTTATTAGGCATAAAATATTATAGATATGTGACCTTCTGCTTGCTTGCTTGTTGTTGGGTTTCTTGTTAAAGGATAACTAAGGTTTAAATCAGTCTTTGGCAGCTTGGGTCTGTGTGACAGGGCGTCTGCCCTGCATTGGCCCTGAAAGGGTTAAAACCCAGCCTGGAGGGCTGCAAGGAAACAGCCAGTTAGGGCAGTGGCTGCAGCCAATTAGGGCGGCAGCTGTACCAGCCAATCAGGGCCCAGCCAGCCCATGAAAAAGGAAGCTGCGGGCCACAGCAAGGGAGTTTGCTGCAGGAAGCCCAAGGGAGGGGACTGGCTTCCTAGAGGGCTGCAGAGACTAGCACCATGAACAGGGCTGCTAGGATTTGCAGGCCCAAGGCCCTGGGAAGAGGATGAAGAAGCTAGAGGCAGGAGCCGAAGGTGCTGGAGCTGCAGGAAAGTGGCCCAGGGAATTGAGACAGACTGGTGGAGAAAGAATGGAGGGGAAGCGGGAAGCTGGTGTTTACAGGATCCCTGGGCTGGGACCCAGAGTAGTGGGTGGGTCTAGGTTTCCCCTCCCCCCCCACCACTGAAGAAGCAGCCAGGCTGTGGACTGTCAAGCCGCTGCAAGGAGCAGCTGGACTTTTGCAGCAGGAGTCCTCCGGAATGGGGGAACCCAGATTGTGACATGGCTGGAAGGCTGTGCCATGAAGCAGAGGCAGTGAGATTGGAACTGTAGTGGGTCTGCAGGAGAGACAAGGACGTGAGAGCCACCACCACCGTAGGGCACACCTGCTGACCAGAGCTAATTCCCGAAATGGCCAGCAGGAGGTGCCAGTGTGGTGAGTGACTCTGTGACAGTCTGTAAGAACTAAAATGGTTTAGCTATCCTAGTCACTGGTGCTTAACAAACAATACAAGTGTCAAGGCCTTTGACATTTGTCTCTGTAGAAACTGGGCACAAACCCCCCCCCCCCATGGCAAGGGGAGCATCATCTGGACACAGAGAACAAAGAGGCTTGCCTGGTTTCAAAGACACACTCTCTGAAACCCAGGGAAGAGAGAGAGGCAGGCTCTGCAGAGAAATGTTCACAGCTCCTGAAGGGAAGTCTATAGCAGTAGACCTTCAATCCATCTTCTTTGTCTTCTAGTTTTGTTTATCAGTAAGTTAGTTATAGGCTCGTGCAGAGGAATCCTGGTTGGTAAACAGGGGGCTGTAACCTAGAGAGACCCATTCTAAAAGTCAGGATTCCAGTCTGAGAGAAGTATAGGTGCTGCCCTGTCACTTGAAAGGGATGCCCATGGAAAGACTGAGTAAGGGGTCAAAGGTCCAGGAACCACAACAGCCTCTCTCCCATGAGATCCATAAGAAGTGAGTAGATAGTTTGGAAAAAAGGTGGAGAGAAAAATAAAAATGAACCCCAAAATTCCCCTGACCATTAAGTCATTCTCTCTAGTTTCTACAATGCATCCCATTTTCTTTGTTTCTATCTTTTAGGCTCCAATCCTGTAATCAGCTCCATCCATGCAGGATTGGGGCTCAGACTATAATCCCTTCAGTGACAAGAACTGTATTTTTCTTTTGGTCCTGCCACTTCTTATATTATTATTAATAAAGTGTGAACATCAAAATGACAAGGAGGAAAAGGACAAGAGCTGACTGCTATAAGACAGCCAAGAAGGAATTCTCACCCCTCTCATTGCCATATCCATTTAGTGCCCCTCTCATTGAGCTCGGTAGGCTTTTGGATCAGGTCCTTACTGCACCGCACCTGGGAACTTTTACATTGTTTAAATTGCATAGAATTGTGGTTTAAGGAAGGTTTAGTGCTCTCCTTCCTTCCCAAACCAGTTCATCCATCATTTCTGCTACCCTTCTCTTGCAGTGATTGCTATGAGTATGGATGGTACAGGGCAGGAGTGCAAAGAGGCTGTCTGAGTGAGCCTAAATTGATTACTAATCTGTCAACCCACACATCACCCTTCACAGCAGCATTAATCATTGGCAGTGGAAAAGCCTATAGAGGGTTGAGGCTTCATGAAACCAACAGAGCTTTTAAAAAGGGAAGTTTGGAGCTGTTTTGTGAAAGATTTTAGAAGTTTATTTTTCTTTAAATACATTTTTCCCCAGGCAGATTGATTCAGAATTCATCACACACACATGCTTTCCTGAACTAGAACAACATTTTACATTTATTGGCAAGAGACCCAGAGATCACTTGGCAATGCGTTTTGCCATCAGTTTTCTCCCCCCAGGCACCTTATTCTGTTCACTAGCAGTGATGGGCCAACCTCAGAATGTTCAACAGTTTGGTTCAAATAAGGACTCAAGTCTAGCTGCTTATTAGACTATTGTCTCAGGGAAAACCAGGGCATATCTGGAAGATGTGCTGGTCAATAGGCAGCATTCTTTTCTATGAGTCAACATAAAGCTAATGCTCCCATATCATGCTAGGATACTCTGTTCATGGCGGGGGGGGGGGGGGGGGGAGGGGGAGGGGAATGGAAAATATTGAACAAATCTTTTCTGAACTTCTGAAATGGGTTGGTTCAGCTGGCACAGATCTCTGCACATGTACAGGTAGATTGAGCACTGAGGCAGTTGTTAGGTTAATTCCTGGCTATTCCACCAGCTCTGCAAATTCATTCTCCAGGACTTACTGTCTTCCCCTACATGTAAGATCTGTTCTGGGGCAGGAATTAGAGCAATCTCTGTGGGCCTGGATATGGATGTATTTGCATTGACTTAAACTTTTCTTGTTCACAATCTACCTGGGGACAATTTTGTTTTCATTTATGTTTTAAAAACAGGCAGGTAAATCGTGAGCGGGGAGTTTGGCAGGCGGGGACTCTTCCCCACCAATGTCTAGAATAAACTAAGGATGGATGGAAGTTCTGGAGTGAACTAAGGATGGGTGACAGGTTTCAGTGGTAGCCGTGTTAGTCTGTATCAGCAAAAACAATGAAGAGTCCTTGTGGCACCTTAGAGACTAACAAATTTATTTGGGCATAAGCTTTTGTGGGCTAAAATCCACTTCATCAGATGCATGGAGTGAAAAATACAGTAAGCAGTATATATATTACAGCACATGAAAGATGGGAGTTGCCTTACCAAGTGTGGGGAGGGGGTCTAGTGCTAACAAGGCCAATTCAATCAAGGTGGAAGTGGCCTGTTCTCAACAGTTGACAAGAAGGGGTGAATATCAACAGAGGGAACATTACTTTTTGTAGTGCTAACGAAGCCAATTCAATTAGTGGCATCTTTTGCTAATTGGAGCCTAGAGAAAAGTCTGAGAAGCTGTCTCCACTCTCCCTCATGTCTGGCTGGGAAGTTCATCCAGTAGCCTACACGTGCATCCGGTTTAGTTGTCACGGGGCAAATGCACAAGGCAGCAGCATTAATGTGTTTGCAGTTGCTGGAGCTCCCTGCACTTGCACGGAGGTCACTTCCAGCAGCAGGCAGGGTTGTTAGCACAGGACTACCAGACAGAGAGATGCAGCCTGACTTACCTGGGAAACTTACTCAGATCCCCACACTTGACATTTGATTCCTTCCCACTTCGGTGTCAGTTTCCAGAGTCCAATTTGATGCATTTTCATGATAACGTTTAGATGAATTTAGTCATGAAGACTTCCCTTAGCATTACCTCACCCACCTTGTCACTCTGAGTATTAACAACAGTTACACTGCTACAACGGTATGTGCTGAGCTTTAAAGATTCCCTCCCCCCAGTGCCTAGTCTGGCTTTCAATGTTTACAGAGCACCCTTTCTCTCCCTATACCACACCCACTTCTAATGGGCCAGGTCCCTCTCTTGACTTTCTGAGTCTTGTTTTTTGCTTCTTCCATATAGTGATTGCCAGGTTTCTATTTATTCTGCTCCCTTAGCAGATAAGTTCTTACCCTTTGCTGGCAAGTCCTTTCAGATGCCATACCAAACTTTCCGCTCCCTGAACTCTATGGGCAGGTCTACATTATGGGGGAAAATTGATCTAAGCTACGCAATTTGAGTTACATTAGTAGCATAACTCAAGTCGACATAGCTTAGATCTACTTACCGCAGGGTCCACACTACTCGATGTCGACGGGAGACACTCTCCTGTCTACTCCCCTTACTCTTCTCATTCCGGTCGAGTATCAGAGTTGATGGGAGAGCGATCTGTGGTCAACTTAGCAGGTCTTCACTAGACCTGCTAAATGAACCGCCGGTGGATTGATCATCGCAGTGTTGATCCAGTGTGTGGAGACAAGCCCTATGTCTTCCTCTCCAGTGTCAGGAACTCTGTCAGTTGTTGCCATGCTGCCTTACTCTCTGAGGCAATCTTTCTCCCTCACTCTCCTCCCCACTACTCCCCAATCCTCTTCTCTAGTTTCCTTCCCTCTGCCAAGGCTTACCTCTTTGTTTATAGCCTTCCAACTTCACTGCATCTCTGCACTAATATAGTATCGCCAACTCGAAGCATTCAAATATCACGAGTCAGGGCCCAAAAAATTATCATTGGTTTACAAAATCATGAGATTTCAAAAATAAAATATTTTGACTCTTCATGGATCTTCTGGCTTTCACACCCTTAGGGGTCTTGTTTTCAAGCTTTTCTTGGCTACCATGATGGCTATAAACTTACTATTTTAATTATTGAAAGCTGAGAATCTGGTGTATTCACATGATACTAGGGATTCAAGAAAAACACTAATGATCATGAGACTTTCAATAAAATCATGAGAGTTGACAGCGCTGTTAAATATGTCAGTTAACACTAGTTTAACAGAACTTTTCTCTCATTGTCTACCTATATTGTTTAAGCTGAAATGTGCACAAGCCTTTGCAACTAATTCTACAACTCTCTGCATGCATTGCTGCTCAAATTGTCTTATTAGTCAAGTTGTTGGGGAAGATGCAGGAATTCCCTTGGTGAAACTATGGCCTGGATAAAGCAGGAGTTTAGCAGAGATTAATGGTCCCTTCTAGCCTTAAATCTATTAAACAAGTTCACTCTGTACTTATTCTTCAAAGTATATTTCAATAGACTGTTTTCAGGCAGGACTTTAATAACTTCTTTCACTGATGATTGAAATATTTCCTGTTTTAGGGAGAAACAGGTACATCTTGAAGCAGACCTAAGATCAAAGATTGGGCATCAGATACATGCTTTTATTTCTCCAACCTTCTTTCTAGGTATTACAAAAAGTGGGTAAATAATGTATCATGGACTGAAATTATATAGTTATAGAACTGTCAATCCTGACCTCTGCTAACAAAACCAGCCTTCCACAAACCAGACCAACTGCCCCTTAAACACTTCTCTGCTTTCTCCTGTGCCACCCCATATTCCTGGGAGAAGCTCCTTGTAAAAAGCTGCAAAACTACTACATTGTCCTCCTTTAAGCCCACCTCTGCCATGAAGCCCACACAACACTTGACAATGGCTATAAACATGGTAGTTTCACGGGTACCTTCTTCTTTCACAACCCGTTTGTTTTTCTCCCCCTGTTGTCTCTGATCATATAGTTAGACGATAAGCTCTTTGGGGCAGGACTGCCTTGTTTATTGTGTGTGTGTACTGGAACTAGCACACCGTGACCCTGATACCTGAATGAAGCTTCGAGGATCTGCCACAATACAAATAATAATTAATGTTTCCTTCAGTGATTCAAATTCATCTACTGAAACTCCAGTGAGTTCAATGAAGTTACACCAAGAATGAATTTGGCCTAATACAATTATTTAGACATTTGAAAGGATAAATTAAAGGAGGAGTGAACCAGTGCAAAAAGTATTTCCTATAAATTTTGGAATAAAACAAGGTGGCAAATTAATTTCTGTACAGATGAACCACTAAAAATATTGTAATTAGTAAGATACTGAAAAAGACTGAATAGAACTGAAATGGATTTAATATGTGTTGAGTAAAATATAAACTTGGAATACTTTTTAATCCTTGTTCAACCCCCAAAGAGACAGGCAGACAGATTGATCTAGGGGACTGGATGGCTGAAGAGATTATTAACAGGATAAAGAACTTCTAGGTCACCAAACAATTGGTTCAGGAACACTTGAGTATGGCTGCTCAAGCCCATCTAAGGTCTAATTTAAATGGAACTTTGTAGAGTTACAAGGGCCAGGACATTTTAAGTTAATTATACATTAAAAAGCCTAAACATTTGAAAATATAGACACACAGAGTTAAGACACCTCTGATCGTCTTAAAGCTGTCCCTGTACATCTGCAAACCATCCATGCAAATTCATCAGAAAAACACACTTATAAACTGCATACTACCACTATACTTTCCCACATCTGACACATACAAGTATGCATCCTATACAACCACAGATTTGTAAGATGTACCACCTACCCAACCACAGATTTATAACACACACACACATATATATCATGGAGCCTCTCAGCATAAGTACAGTGGGAAAAAATACAATACACACAGTAACACTAAGAGCATAATGTTCTGACCAAAATTCCCTCCACAAGCTTCACCAGCTACTCAGCCTGAAGGAGATGCTCCCCTCCCCAAAGGGCCTTATACTGTACCCCAAAGGTAAAAAGCACGGGCTCCATCTGAATAACACAGGAAGCATCGTCTATAGTCTAGGACGTTCATATAAATAGGACCTATCAGCAGATGTATCCTATGAAATCTCAACTCTCAGGATGGTGCATGGAAAGAGAAAGACAGTCTCTCAGGACCCAAATCTTTTAGGACCTTATAGATCAAAATGAATACACTGAATAGCAAATCAGAAGCCTGGGGAGTCTATAGAGAATAGTTGGGGATATGTAGGCTTCACATGACTCATACAGCCAACCAGTCTCATTTTGTGTTGGCTGATGCTTGGCTGAGTCCCATTTAGAGCAAGTGATTGTAATCTAATCTGGAGGTGAAAAAGGCATGAATGAACACAGTTGGGTCATTGGCATGGAAGAAATGTCACAATCTCCTAGTTAAACAAAGGTAATGAAAGGGTCTTCTGGCCACTGCCGTTACCTGCTGAGACTGAAAAGAGCAGTTGGGGATTCCAGAGGCTGTTAATATCAAAGAGCAGACATACCACTTTAGCCGAGTTAATGCATACTGCCCTGACAAGATCCCCTAAGCCAACCAGCATCACTTGAATCTTGTCTGAACTGAGCCTTGCCAGTCCTATCACAGCCAAACTACCGGAAAGCAGATAATTTTACCATCTAGGTCTGCTGAGCGTAGAGCTGAGCATTGTCATCATACCAATGACATTGCAGCCTAACCCACCTCAGTATTTCCTCTAGCAACTTCACCAAGGGAGTCACTTTGGAAACAATGGTGGGGAGAGGCGGAGGGGAGAGTTTTGTCAGCATGTAGAAGGTTATATGTGATTATAATTTGGGGGAGGAGGGGAATGGAGCACATAGACTTATGAAAAGTCCGGGGGGCACTCTGCCCCCTTGTCCAATAGCAAATGATGTTCCTGAACTTCACGTATATGTTGAACAGGAGAGCTGACATACCTGTACAATCCCACGTGAAAGAACTCTAGGGGTAGATAAGCAAGTACTCTCCAGCTAGGACTTTACCAAGAAAGGGACAGAGCCCCTGTCATGTGACTCCACCCACTCCTGGCAGGAGTCGACAACAACTCAGAATCAGTAATATCTAAAGCAGCTTCAAGAGCCATTATGGACACCTAATCTTTTGTGCATTGCCAGTAGGAGATCATCACTGGCCATGACACTAATGGTGAATGGTGCTAGTTTCTGTACCACACCCTGGCTTCAAACCTGGTTGAAAGAGATCACATATGTTAAATGAAAAGCACCGTCACACAACCTTCTGTAAAATGTATTTATCTGCAAAGGACATTGTGAGGATTAATGTTAGCACAGTACTCTGCTAACATAAAATCTTACGTTAGAGCTCAATTATAATAAAAGGACTTACAATATTCCTCATATGTTTCAACAATATTGTCAGGTGGGTGCTCTCATAAGATATGACTAACTGCACTCCAGGTTTCTGTTCAGTAGATTTAGGACCTGAAATAAGCAAACAAAATTAATTTCCAGTTACTGAAAGAGTGAATTTCCTGTTAGTGAAAATATTAATGGAAATGTATAGCTAAAACATTGAAATACTATTTTAAATAACACGTATAACAAAATATTGCCTGCTTAAGGAAGGTCTGGAATTAGAAAACATTAGAGATGAGCTTGTTATAAATATTAGAGAGGCCATTAAGAGAGATTTTAAATTTTCCATTTGTCATCAGTCTGAATTTCAGCTTGAATGTTATGACTTAATTGTCCATACCCTAAGGGTATTTTGTAGAAAAATGAATATAATTGAGCTGCTGTTTGTGATTTTTCCTATCTATTTTTAAAAAAAATCTTACATGGGGTTTCAATTTCTTCCAGTTTGCAGTGGGGGGGGGGGGGGGGGAGGGGGAGAAGCTCCTACTTGTATAGGAGGCAAGGCATGTAAATCAGTGCAGAATTTGGCTCACATTTATAGACACAAGAGTTTGCAGAAAGGTTCCAAAACAACTGTAGATTTATGAGAGCTAAAGATACTAGGTATAAAGAAAAGGAAAAGATTACTGTACTTTTGCCAATTGCAGGCAGGGGTGAAAGTAACATTCAATACTTACTGGTATGGGGGCCGGGGCCTTGGGCGGAAGGGGCGGGCCTGGGGGGGTCAGCATCCCCCAGCCAGCCCATCCGCATTGCCTGGCATGCGCTGCCCGGGGCTCCAGCGGTGATTTAAAGGGCCCGGGGGTCTGGCTACTGCTGTGGTAGTGGCGGCCGGAGCCCCAGGCCCTTTTAAATTGTGGCCCCGGGGAAGCTGCCCCTTTTTCCACCCCCGGCAGTGGCCTGGGGCGATGATGTTAAAGCGCTACCACGGCAGCGCTTTAAGCAGGGTCCTTAAAGCGCAGCCACAGCAGCACTTTAACGTCAGCTGAATATGGGCCAGTATCGGCGGCCACTTTTTACCGGTACACCCTACCAGCCCGTACCGGCTTACTTTCACCCCTGATTGCAGGCCTGATCCCATGGTCCTGATACTTTGCACAGATTCCTATTAATATGCAGTTACAGTCTGACTTTGTTCACACTGAAACCAGTGGCAAAAATTCCATCACCTTGAATGCAAGCCCAGTCAGGTTTATAATCTCAACACTGACTCAGTATTTCTTATTAGTACTTTTAGAGGCATTAAGCCAAATGTCTTCACCAAAAAAGTTTTTTCTTTTTTAATTAAATCGTGGGATAACGAATGCAGGCTAGCTGTCTAGCTGTAGAATCCTAGTGGAGAGGCACGGGTAGTTTTACCGTGATGTAGTTAGGTTAAGGTCAAACATTTTACCTCCCACCTGTGGTTGACCTCACGTTGCTTGAAGTAAAAATGAGTCTCTTGTCTCCACTAGGATTTTTGCAGAGAACTAGCTAACCCTTGTTATTTATCCTGCTGTAAAAAAATACCCTCAATCTCTATGTAAACTACTCTAACTTTACTGAAACAAGTAGGGCAGTGGTTCTCAAAGCCGGTCCACCGCTTGTTCAGGGAAAGCCCCTGTCGGGCTGGGCCAGTTTGTTTACCTGCCGCGTCCGCAGGTTTGGCCGATCGCGGCTCCCACTGGCCGTGGTTCGCCGCTCCAGGCCAATGGGGGCTGCGGGAAGTGGCGCGGGCCGAGGGATGTGCTGGTCGCCCTTCCTGCAGCCCCCATTGGCCTGGAGTGGCAAACCGCAGCGGACAAGCGGCGGACCGGCTTTGAGAATCATTGAAGTAGGGTTTCATTTTACTGACACTAGGACTGAATTTGGCCCATTATATCCATTTATTAGACTAACAGAAAAGTGAGAGTTTGCACCTGTTATTATTTATTTGTTTTATTGTAGTGCCTAGGAGCTCCAGGCATGGACCAGGATCCCACTGTGCTAGGTGCTGTACAAACACACAAGAAAAAGACAGTCCCTGCCCCAAAAGCTTGCAATCTAAGTATAAGCCAGGAGCCAACAGCTGGATACAGGTAGATGGGGGAGCATAAGGAGACAATGAAACAATATTGTCTAATAAGACAAGATAGACACAGAGTGGGGAAGGGGTAGGACACACAAGCAGAGTGAACAATGGGATGGCAGCAACTGTCATGTTCGGTCCACCATTTTGGGGGATGGGGTGATACTTGGGGAGGGATCAGCTAAATGAAAAGAAAAGGGAGGGCAAGGAGGGTGAGTGGGACAGGGCAGAGGAGAAGAGGGTAAGGTGGGGCAGGTGTGGAGTGAAGCTGAGATGAAGAACCTGAGGAAGGGTGAGGAAGGGAGGGGTGGAGCAAACAGCCAATCAGCAGAGGGCAGAGAAAATCAGAGCACTTTGTACTGTTTGGCTGCTCCTGTTCCTACTGGCTGGAGTCTCTGGTTGGCTACTCTCTACAGCTCTCCATCATGCCATGGGGTGGGAGTGGAGGCACCATCTGGGTCCTTGTGCCACCGGACTAAGAAGATGTTGACAGGAGGGATGACCCCGGTTGGGCTCCACTATATGCACTCCCCCTACCCCCCAGGGTAGCAATCCTTGCTTTGGCTTCATCTATTGCTACCAATCTGTGGCTGGCTCCTCTCTGCAGATTTCACACCCCCATCCCCACATGGCCTGGGGGATCACCTAGATCTCAGTGCACCCAGACTGTGGCAGGGTCTCTGCTGGACAATTCTGGAGGGGTGCTGGGGGAGGGGTGGACACCATTTTATCCTCTCCCCCACTGCAGCAGATGTTAATCCCATCATGCCAGTACAGCTATGCAAGTATGAGCGAGGTTCTGTTCTGCTTACATCATTATCCAAATACTCCCAAAACTTGGGAAAGTTCAGATCAAAATATGAACTTCATAACTATCCCCTATCCCTACAAAAAATCCTGCATTCAAAAATAAAACAATGTAAAACTTTAGTGCCTACAAGTCCAATCAGTCCTACTTCTTGTTCAGTCAATCGCTAAGAGAAACAAGTCTGTTTACATTTACAGGAGATAATGCTGCCCACTTCTTAATTACAATGTCACCTGAAAGTGAGAACAGGCATTTGCATGGCACTGTTGTAGCTGGCGTCGTCGCAAGTTATTGCCAGATGTACTAAAGATTCATATGCCTCTTCATGCTTTGGCCATTTTTCCAGAGGACATGTTCCCATGCTGATAACACTTGTTAAAAAAGGAGGCGTTAATTAAATTTGTCACTGAACTCCTTGGGGGAACATTGAATGTCTCCTGTTCTGTTTTACCTGCATTCTGCCATATATTTCATGTTATAGCAGTCTTGGATGATGACCCAGCACATGTTGTTTGTTTTAAGAACACTTTCACTGCAAATTTGACAAAATGCAAAGAAGGTACCAATGTGAAATTTCTAAAGATAGCTACAGCACTCAACCCAAGATTTAAGAATCTGAAGTGCCTTCCAAAATCTGAGAGGGGCGAGGTATGGAGCATGCTTTCAGAAGTCTTAAAAGAGCAACACTCTGATGTGGAAACTACAGAGCCCAAACCACCAAAAAAGAAAATTAAACTTCTTCTGATGGCATCTGACTCAGATGATAAAAATGAACATGTGTTGGTCTGCACTGCTTTGGATCGAAGTTTAGAAAGCACATCAGATCTCGGAGTGTAAATTACAGTGTTAGAATTCAGTTGAAAATCATGTCTTGCCCCACCCCTTTTGTATCTGTTCTATTAATGTTTTAGAAAGTGAAACTTTCCATCTAATGGAGGAATTCTTCATTTGCAATTGACATTTTTATATGCAAGAAATACATGTATTAATTGTTTAACTAGGTTGAGGACAGTGCAATACCTCAGGGGAAATACATATATTAATCACATGAAAATCTGAGGTCTGAAACAGACACCATAGATATGAGCATGGCTATTGTTTTTTTGCCTTTTTCCAATGTGTATATGAAACAGCTTTAACAACAAAGATAAAATGAACTGAACACAAGGAAGAAAAAGGGAAAAATCTGAACACAAGGAGTTTGATTCTGCAAGGCACTGAGGGAGCTCCTCTGAGGCATTAACCACCTTCAACTTCCATCAGCTACAATCAGCAATAGCAGCCAGATGCCATCAGCTGTTTTTGGCCATCAGGTCACAGTTTAGACACTCCTGCATTCAGTGCCAAATTGTGGTCCCATTGAAGTCGATGGGCGTTTTGCCATTTTCTTTTATGAGACCAGAATTTCGACCTAAACTATAATGGTGCACACCTGCTCTGATGCCCAATATGGATATGGAGCAGCTGGTGGACCCACATGCTTGGGCTATGCATTGTTAGAAGGTGGTGTGCTCTGTCTGTTCTCTCTTATAAACAAGGGCCAAACATTTGTCTAATGGAAGATACAGTCAAAACTCCCATGGACTTCAATCAAATCATAATTTGACTTCTAAGGATTGATCCTATGCTCACTGAAGTCAATGGAAAAGCTCTTATGAGTGCCCAAAGCGTAGCCCTAGGGCTGAATAGAGTTCACAAGTTCTTTTAATATAACTTGTGGATGCTCCTTCCCTGGGACTCCAGGGTAAGGCTTGAGTCAGCTGTGGGTTTTATTTATTTTTGATTATTAAAAACTAACATGCTAATTTATTTGGAAATTAATTGCAACTTCAGGTGGAATGATTTGCAGTGTTTGTGTTCCCCTTATTTATTTGGATGGCCATTCTTTAAAGCAAATTACAGCCCTAGTTTATGTTCTCTTCAATGTTTCTGGAATCATCATTTTTAAACAAACCATGCACTGTACTTGTCGTGCTGTATGAGAAATAAAGAAAGTAAGGCATTGGATACAGAGAAATTGATCAAATCTCCTTGAGGGAAACTACCCTGGAAGAATACTTTGCAATCCTTCAATGCATAAAAGCAAAGTGCTGTGCAAACACTAACTAAACAAGCTTCTCAGCACACCGGGAAGGTAGGTAAGTCTTATCCTATCTTCTACATCCTTTGCTTTATCTCACACCTTTCCTCTCAAGACCTGTTTTAACGATCTACCATCAAAGGCTGATGGAACCAGTTCAGTTTGAGTGGACTGGGGTAGAATACTGCAAAAATGACCAACTACTCTACTGACAGTTTGGTAGAGAATTATAATCCTCCTGTCCTTGACTGTTGAAAGATTTGCTCCTAACACCCTCTTTCCTATCTTTGGCCTCATAAGACATCAAGAAATACTGATGGCCTGCAAAAGATGAAATACTAGGAACACAACAAGAAGCACATATGAGCACGTGCCGCAGAGAGAGTTGTCATGTATCACAAAGAATAGTACAACAGTCTGGTCTATCTAGGGCTGAGTCCCACATTAAGCACTGGGAGTAAAGTCTGCACAGGAAGGTGCAATGCACATCTCCCCATTCAATGAGCCTGGCTCTTGTTTTAAAAGGAGACAGGTCCTATTTCTCTGCTGGTATAAATGGGCACAACTTTACTGACATCACTGGTGCTGTGCCTAATTGTGCCAACACAGACCTTGGCTTATATGTGAACCATTAGAAATGACAGCAACCATTTCATTTCTTCAGAGTGTATAGCTGAATGGTCTGGAATTTTAATACTTTCAACAGATGTAATTCAGTAAAAGAAAAATAAACAACATCACTGAATATCAAAATTGTTTTGATGGATATTTTTGCACAAAATAACACTTTTTTTTTGGTCATCATGAAACACTTTAGGCAAAATCATTTTTGATATCTGTTCCCCCCATAGTGGGCTAAGGGTACCAGGATGTGTACAATATTGAGTATATTTCAGAATGCATCCCAGTGGGAATACTGCATCTGTATTCATGACAAAGTAAATTTGGCACTGAGTTTTAATCTCTTCATTGCTTGGAGCACAGTACAAATTCATACATTTTAATTTTTATTTTGCTCTCTTTAATGAGTGTAATTACCTACAATCTTTGAAAATTAAAGTGATGTAAGTGAAGGATATTGTCAATCAAAATTCATAATTTGCTTGTTATGGAGTATTGTTTTTATTTTATATTCATTCTAACTAAGAGACAGGGCTGAAGGACAAATCACCAAGTTCTCACTCAGGCAAAACTCTTATTAAAGCCAAGTGGAGTTTTGCCAGAATAGAGAGAGAGTAAAAATGGAGGCCTGAATCATCTCATATATAGTAAAATCTCCGGGAGGGGGAAGGGAAGAGGGAAGGTGTCTCCACACAGAATTCTCCTCACAGAATTTCCCTCCTTCTACACCATCACTCCACTAAATAAAGGGATGGGCTTTACTCCTTGAGAATATGCTCAGGGCCCACCTTCAAGCCAGGAAGATTCCAGGGCTTCACTGTACCTCTCTCCATAGAATAACAGAACCATAGGGTTAGCAGCGACCATCAGGGTTATCTAGTCTACCCCCCTGCCAAGATGCAGGATTTGTTGTAGCTATCCAGCCTCCTTTTGAAACCTCCAGTGAAAGAGATTCCATGACTTCCACAGGAAGTTTGTTCAATTGTACTACTGTTCTTACAGTTAGGAAGTTTTTCTTGATATTTAATCTAAATCTGCTATGCTGTCGTTTGAACCCATTGCCTTTTGTTCTGCCCTCTGTGGCAAGAGAGAACAATTTTTCTCTATCTTTCATATGGCAGCGTTCAAGTATTTGAAGACCACTATCATATCTTTTTTCCAAACTAAACATACCCAGTTCCTTCAGCCTTTGCTCATATAGCTTACATTCCATCTCTCTGATGATTTCAGTCACTCATCTCTGGATCCTTTCCAGTTTCTCTATATCCTTTTTATACAGCGGTGACCAAAATTGGACACAGTACTCCAGCTGAGGCTTAACCAGCACTGAGTAGAGCAGTACTATCAACTCCTGTGACTTGCGTGCTATACCTCTCTTAATGGAACTCAAAATTGCATTTGCTTTATTTGCAACAGCATTGCATTGTTGACTCATGTTGAGGTTGTGATCCACCACAACTCTCAGATCCTTCTCAGCAGTGCTGCTGCCAAGCCAGTTATCTCCCATTCTGTATTTGTGTGATTGGTTTTTCTCCCTTAAGTGTAGCACCTTACATTCGTCTTTATTGAATTTCATTTTGTTGTCTATAGCCCAGTTTCTCCAATTTATCAAGAGCCCTTTGAATTTTAATTCTAACCTCCAAAGTATTTGCAATCCTCCCTAGATTTGTGTCACCTGCAAATTTGATCAGCATGCTCTTTATTCCTACATCCAGGTCATGAATAAAGATGTTAAATAACACAAGACCCAGAAGAGATCCCTGTGGAACCCCACTTGAGACCTCCTTCCAATCTATCATCCTTCCATTAATAGCTACTCTTTATTTCCAGTTGTTTAACCAATTATGCATGCACTTAATGGTAGTTCTACCGAGCCTGTATTTCTCCAACTTACTTATGAGAATGTCATGTAGAACTGTGTCTAAAGTCTTGCTAAAGTCCAAGTATATAATGTCCACTGCATTCCCCCTATTCACCAAACTAGTTACCATGTCAAAGAAGGAAATCAAACTGGTTTGGCATGATCTGTTCTTGGGAAATCCATGCTGGCTGTCAGTAATCAATCCTTCATCCTCCAGGTATTTGCAAATGGAATGTTTTATACATTGCTCTAGTAGCTTCCCAGGTATCAAGGTCAAACTGACTGGTCTATAGTTCCCCGGCTCCTCCTTTCCCCCCCTTTAAAGATGGGCACTACATTAGCCCTTCTCCAGTCTTCCAGTACCTCCTATCATCCATAAGCTTGCAAATCTCAGTGGCTCTGAGATTTCTTCAGAACCCTAGGGTAAATGGCAACAGGCCCTGCTGACTTAAACTCATTCAAATTAGTCAGAAGAACTCTGCTGTGTTCTTTACTTGTCCTGATCTGCATTTATTTCCCTTTATTTTCTATAACAACTTCTCTAGTCATGGGGTCACGTTATTTTTTGTATGGAGAGTGAAGCAAAGTAGGTAGCGAGCAGTTCTGCCTTCTTATCATCTTCCGTTACCGGCTCACCTTCTCCACTGAGCAGTGGGCACACGCCATCCCTGATCTTTCATTTTTGCCTGACATATTTGTAGAACCCCTGCTTGTTGTCTCTAACACTTCTTTCCAGTTGTAACTCATTCCTTGCCTTGGCTTTCCTGACTTTGTCCCTACATACTTGTGCTATTCCCATGTATACATCCTTACTGACATGCACGTCCTTCCATTTTCTGTATGTATCCCCTTTGGGTTTTAGATAGCTAAAAAGCTCCTTGTGTAGCCACATTGGTCTCCCGTGGCTCGTCTTAGCTTTCCTCTGCATTGGAATAGCATCGTGTTGAGCCTCTAGTATTACATCTTTCAGGAACTGCCAGCCCCCTTCGACTCCTATAGAGTTGAAGGGGGCTGACAGGGGGCTCCTAGACCCACAAACACCACTTCCCACTTTCCAAAGGAAGTTGAGGGAACAGTGCTCTGGAGGTGGCTACTCTCTATGCAATTAGGGCCTTCTTTGTGTTCTGTGCTGGTACAGTGCCAAGCATAATGGAGCCCTGATCTATGACCGCTACTGAGATACAAACAACAAATAATAATGTGCCAGCAGGGGGAAATTCCCCTCCATAGCCAAGTAAAGACCTCAGGATTTGGACATTAGAACAAAGAGAAAGGGCATTAACTACTCCAATCTGCAAAATCTATGTGAGTGTCTTACTCTCAACATTTTTAACAATTACAATGTTCTCTGTTTTCTAGGGTAACTGGAGATTCCTTGCTTATTTAAAGCATCATTTCCCAAACTTTTGAAAGCCAAATTCCCCTGCAGGCAAATGGCTCCCTACACCACTATCTCGGATTATTAAAGGCCTATGGATCTTAACTTGTACATCTGCCGTATCCCCCTCCCTCTGGCTAGTCTTATGTGGCCCCCACATCACCATAAAAATGTAGAGTTAACCAACAGGTTGGGTTATAGATATGATAGCTAGGGAGCTCACTAAATACTCAGAAAATAAATGCTGGTCCAGTTCACAGAGTGAAAGGTTTTCTTTTTTAACCCGTGTACCATTGGCTACATAATGGTTATATGGATGGTCCACTGGGTTCAATTCCCTGCTGTTCTGCAGACTCATCATGTGACATATCAGTGTCTCAGTCCCTCATCTGTAAAAGGGGGGTAACAGTAGTTCCTGATCTCTCAGGGGTGTGGAAGAGAAACACATTTAAGACTGCGAGGTACTCAGATACTACAGTAAAAGAAGCCATAGAGAGATATAGAACATAGCCCATGAACCCAGGCTACAAGCTGTATTAAAGCTCTGGCTTGAATTTTTGCAACAAAACTCTTCTCTTGTCAGTGCTTTGCATCCCCCCAATCCTGGGCCACGTGGGTATCATCAGAGCAAACATTACCAGTTTCCAATGGCCCTAAGGGAATTGATGGGGTTTAGAGATGGCTTGGCCATGGCTCTTGTGCTGCAGGGAGAGGGGCAGTAGGAGCCATATAGCAATTCTACATCACCACAGGATCTCCCTACACAAGGGGAATCCTCCAGTGGCTGGTTAAGCCAGAATTAGAATTGCTGTGTGTCACTAGAGTGGGATAGCCAAGGAGCAGAGCCTCAGTCTGTAAAGAGGAGGAACAAGCACGTTGGACATGGAAGGGATATGGTATTACTAGCAGCCACTCAGGTATGAAATGTGGATTGCTGGGTATCCTGGAGATTTCTTATCACTTGGAATATACAGCAAATGGCTGAACTGTCAAAACCAAAGTGCAAGCAGAGTAGAACTGTGGCCTTCAGCATTAGCTTTTATTTCCCCCGCCCCCCAAGTTGACTGCAGAAGATGAGCTAAGAGTCAGCATTAGGTAACAACAAAGCCAGGAAGATAGCTCATTGGTGGGGCTTCAGGACAGAAGAGGAAGGTGGTTAGGAATTTAGACATGTTAAGGAAACAATGTGCAGAGTATTATTAATTACAGAGGAAAAGTATATAGCAGTGCTATTTCTATAAGTAATAATGCACACTTAGGCAAGATGAACCACATGTTCTGTTATTTACATGCCCCGCTCATTGTGAAATACCCTTATTGACTGGTCATCACTAGCATACGTTATTCTTCCCCTGTCTCAATACATGCATGATACTTTGTCATACCTCAAATCCTCCTTCTTAAGATTGTTATCTGAAGAGGGGTTTTAAGAAAAAAGGTTCCTGGCCTAGTTTGTTTCAAGTGTAAATATATATTTGCTTTAATTATGACGTAAGTATAGCTAGAAATAATACAACTGGTGGGGAAGGGGACGTCAAATTGGGGCTGCAGATTGTATTAAAAAAATATGTGTATGAACTTCTACGAGTCGGGAAATAAAAAGTGAACTGAATTACTTACTGGTTATTATACTCACATTTACAAACAAAAAACACGTTTACCAGTGGGTTCGGTTAGATCCACCTCTGCATTGCAGTATTCAGTGTCACCAATTCCTTCTTAAAGTGATCAAAATTAATAATTTACATACCTAGGCTAACAAGTACAGATTCTTCCGGCCAGTCGGTTTTGGACCCATCGAGGAAAAAGCTGAGGACATGCTCATTCTGAAATCAAATTAAAAAACCAACAGAAATATTACATGCTGTGAATGGGTGGGGGAGGTGCTCCATTTTCCAACACTGGCCCCGAAGGGCTGGTTTGTCTCTTGCACATGCGCTAGAGGAATAAGCAGGAAAGGAGAGCCTCTTCCCTCCCACTGCAGGGCCGCATTGCAGGATAGGGCCCTAGTACTCCCTTGGATGTTGCTCTATGAATCCAGATGCACATTTGCATCCCTGAGTGGGGTGTAATCACAGCCCTGGCCATCTGTGTAAAAACTGGGTTTGACAGCAGGCACTAACAAGGGCGCATGTTCCCCCTTTTTGGGGCAGCAGGAAAGAAGCACCCCTGAGGGAGTTGCACCTTGGCCCCATGAGCCATCCTGCCCTGTACTAGCTGGATGACTCAGGGACACTACATCTTTGCTTCTTCCCATCAGCATGCCTCACAACACCAAGCCCAAAACGTGGTCTCAGATTAGTGTTTCTAGCTGGTAAATATGCTGCAAAAAATTTCATCACCACCCCCTGTATAGCCCTCCTGTGGAGAGGAAGTGGTGCAGAAGGTCTCGCATTGGTCCCCTGCATGCAGGGTGAAATTCACCCCATGCACTGGACCAGTGTAAGGCCTGTGGCACCATAGAATTTAAGAGGTGCAAATGTCTTCTGTTGGCTCTCTGTACCCTCTCATTGTAACAAGGCTAATAAAGAGTTAACTTCCTGACAGACAGAGGTCAGACGTGCAAATTGGAAGAAGACGATCATTTTTCACCACATTGTTTAAAGAGGCCTCACCTTTTGTGCTGGATTACAGATTTTATTTGTGTTAACTGACCCACAGTGCTCTAGTAAACAGATGTAAAAGGTAGCTGAATTCAGTTTTAGACCAGAAAAGCAATAAACCAAATCCCCTGGTCTCAAATATTGTGCAGTGCAATAAAAATGTGAATTTCAAAATGAACACTTATAAGAGTTCTGAATCAAAGCTGGACAGTAATTGCATTTTATTAGCTTTTTCATAAAGCAGCATGTCAGATTGTCCATGCTTTAATGTGGTTAGACTAGCCACGTTTATATTAGTGTTACCAGGATTGACACTATAACAAACTGGATGCTACACAAGAGCCTTTTCAGATTCCAGCATTCAAATGTCACCAGCATTTTACAGGGCTAAGAGAAATAAGATGTCTCTTATCAACAGCATGTCCTGCTTCAGTTTGACAAAATGCAGCAAGAGACAAAAACAGAAAAAAGAAGAGCTTAATGACAAAAGTAGCTCCTAGAGCAATTAACATCTGGGATTAGCAGACAGAAGCCCAAGGAACATATGCTCAGCATTCAGATATGATTTAACAATTTGGATTTATTTTGACATTTGCTTTTGCTTTTTATTTTGCTGTTTGAAAAATAAAATCTCCAAAATGCTTCTAAAAATGTCATTTTTCCTTGATTCAAATAGGAGAAGAAATGATTAGCAAGAAAATGCCAGTACTCCAGATAATGCCGAGTGTTGACAAGCACAAGGTAACTTTCATCTTCTGGGGATATCTCACATGTGAACACATACACTGCTTCAGGTAGTAGTGTCATCTTGAACTTTTATTAAACAATAGGGTTATTCCCTGTGGGACCCTTATTTGCTTTTTCAGCATAAGTGTCTACAGGCAGGTGTAGGGAGACTCAGCGTTTGAAGGAGTATATTTTTGGCAGTTTATTTATTCCTTATTTAACAGTATGAAAAGAAAGCAGATAAATATAAGTAGTCATCCTACCTTCACAAACTCGAGAGGACAGGTATGAGGAGGCAGAAGGAAGAATACCGTATGTTAACACATTTGAAAGGGAAATAAAAATTCTTTACTGAGTGTCCTTTCTACTTCCTCTTGCTTTCTCTTTCAACACTAGATGGGAAGATTTATATTGGTGACACAGGGAGAGTACTGAGTGGGAAGAGCAGAGGGTTATTTCAGGTTACCATAATTGCAAGTTCTCATTTTCACTAGTACCTGCAGCATCATTTAAGAGCACATGGCAAATGGTGCAAAATCCCATGACAGGCATAAACATAAAGGGCACCGTTCATCCCTGCTGCCTCATTATTCATTTCAAGGCATGAATTTGCCTCATTATTGATTTCAAGGCATGAATTTTGGTGTGTGTTTGTGTGAGAGAGAACAATGATGTACCCAGCATGGTAACAACACAAATAGGAAGACAAGAAAGGTTAGTGTTGACAAGTGAAAAGGAAAAAAAAGGGCCTCTGACAGCCCAGGACCAAAGAGCAGATTGGGCAGTCCACATAGGGCATGTGAAAACGCTGCCAAGGCCAAGGAAAAGATCTCCAAAGTATTTGTTGTAATAGGCATCCAGCCCATAACTGCTTGAGAGACTGCAACTGCTCGGCAAACTGCGTGGAGGCTGGGATCTTAAGTACTGGGAGTACATCTGCATAGTACAGGACACGCTCATCTAGTCTCCATTTCACTAAATAATTTAAACACATGCTTAGGTTCATCCCTATTCAGCAAGACACAAACACATGCTTAACTTTAGGCTTGTGCTTAAGTCCAATTGCAGTCAATGTCAATGGGATTTAAGCATCTGCTTAAGTGCTTTGCTGAACAGGGACAGACTGATGTATTAGAGCCTGAGACAGCACATGTTAAATGAACCCATATATATGTTTTGTAAATGGTTGAGCGCCTGCATTCCATTAAAGTTTAACTGCTAGTGATCAGAAGTGTTTGGTGTTGTTCAAAAGGTTTTGGTGGCCTCAGTACATTTCCAGGTATTCATGTTACAAAGACACATCATCATGAGTGGCAGTAACTGACCCCTGTGTTGTCAATTTCAATATAAGCCAAGGAGTGAATTGACCACGAACACTCAACTACTCTTTCACAGAGAGAAATGTTCTCCCCAGGTCAGTAAGTTTAGCTTAAGTCCCTTAAAACAATGCCTGTACTAGGAATTTCAGGCAAATCTCCCATCATTGGTCTTATTTTTATCTAATAAAAATATAATCTGTAAATTTTAATGGTTGATGTTCACCCGGTTGAATGAAAATGTTGAATATTCTATTAGGGAAATCTCTGTTCAGAATTCATCAATATGCTCAGCTGTTAAAATTGAAAGGACCAAATTTCTGCTCTGAGGTACGCTGGTATAAATCTAGAACTCCTAATTCTACTGACTTTAGTGTGTATATTCTGGACTTACACTGGTGTAACACAGTAGTCTTTGGCCAGGCATCTCTACAGGAGCCTAAGCAAAAATTATCTTAATACTTGGGCAAATAAATTAATCATAGTCAGATTTCTAGCCAGCAATAATTCCAGTAGAAAAAGAATCAACCTGATCTGTTTTTTCAGCTGTCTGCCTATCTTCTCTACTCGTGTTAGAGTAGGCCTGGAGTCAGAGAACTCCCATGCTTCTGTTATAGTTCAACAGGCCAGAGAAGCAGCAGGAAAGAAATAAATCAGAAAAAGCTGACCCTGCTGCAGCTATGACATCTTCAGGAAATGAGAGGGGAAGATAGGAGACTTTGAGCCCTATCCATTTTGGCTCTGCTTGATTGCAGTGTGTACATGAAAAGTGAAAATTCAAGAGAGCCACCCACTTCAGACCCTCATTATTTCCATCACATTAGAGAGACCCCATGAAATGAATGCTGGAGCCATTTTCTGATTTCCCTTGCATTGGTAAATCCAGGGTAGCTCCAGTGACATCACTGGGTTATTTTGGATTTACGCCACTATGTACATGAGGGGAGAATTTGGCCCTGGAGGTTATACAACCTTCCGCTATAGTTATGAGGGATTTCTTTGCTCAAGTAAAATAAAGATGTGGAAATAATTAAAAATACAGGTATGTCCCTTTTCAATCTTAATTACTTTGATATTGCAAAGCATTAGTTAGACTAGCAAAAGGTGCAAAATTATCGGCCTGTTTCTCATTTATACTAAGGTTTTAAAGTGGGTACTTATGTAATTTACAGCCAGTTCAATTGACACCCACTGTAAAGTATCTTTACATTACCAGAGTGGTGTAAAAAGACTTCAGTATAAGTGAAAATCAGGCCCTGTATGTTTCAATGTGCTAGAATCACATCTGATATTAGCAGTACAATTTCAATGAAATCAATGGACTTTTATGTGCTTACACTAATACTGAATTTGGCCCAACGTTTTTAGAAGTATCTTGTGGATAAGTAAAAACAATTGCACACAGGAAAACAAACCAACAAACTTCACCTTCCCCACAGCTAAGGTAGTGTAGTTTTGCTAATTGAGCTTTCTATGAATTTTTCGAAAACCCAACCCATCTGCCCCCCCAAACAAACCAAAACCCTTTATGCATGAACTCAATGGGACAAATCAGGTATGTTTAATTAAACACACACATTTTGGCAGGATAGGAACTGAAATCTAAAATCTGTGAGCTGCATGAGCACACTGTAAATCCAATATATGGAAACCAAAATAAACACCACATATTTTTTAAACAAGAGATGAGAAAATAATCCATGCCCAGCTGAGTAAATTTATGAATTCTAAACAGCCAACCCTCACACACACTCAGGTACATAGATTGCTAGTTTCCTATTTATACAAAATATTGAGGACTGATAAATTAACATTACTTTATATTCAGTTCCATAATTGAAGTTAGGCTTTTTGTAGGCCAGGGCCAGCTGCAACTTCTCCCTTCAAACTACGCAGAAAAAAATCACCTCAGTCAACAACGGACATGTTGCTGCTTGACACAGGACCCAAGAGCTGACTCAATTAATGGTCCCTTAATTGGGTTTTGACTCCTTAGGGAGTGGACAGTCTCCTACAGCATGGCATTAAAACGAGGAGCCACTGTGACAGCCCTAATTTATGTTATATATTATGGCTTTTGGATTGTTATGGACCTGCAACCTCCATTTAGCCCATCACTCAGCTAGAGTTAGCAGCGGGCATAAAAAATAAAGGCTGTCTGTGAATGTCATAGATTTGATTTATACTGAGATAATGTGCAATTTTGTTGTTCCCATGTTTCAAACCTTCAGTTTATTGTGTTTTGATGTTTCAACTAGTTTCTGGATTGCTCTCCCACAGTAAGACACCACTTGGCTGCTGTCATTTAATAAGGCAAAACTGCATGAGTCCAAATATTTCTGAACATGTTCTCACGTTTATCCATGATTATTGCCCCAGTATATGCAACTAACCAACCAACCAGGATATAATTGGTGCAAAATTACAATACAGAGGAAGGATGTGTAGGGAAATTATATAGAGTCCCAAGGGTCTTCAGCCCAGCTGGGGACTCCTGAAGGTGGCTTGCCCTCTCCCCAAGGCTCTCAGCACCTCTGTCCTCTCCTTAATTTGGAGAGGAGGGGTGGAAGGGAGGTTTATGCCCTTCTTCAACAAGGTGCTTGGTAGGGGAGCCCAGGCCCCCTCACTCCACCCAGCTCCAGCCCAGGGTCCTATGAGAGACAACAATATCAAGTGCCCTAGAGTGCCTTGAGGCGGCCTCCCTTTCCTACCATTCACCTCTCCCCAAACGTTCAAACTCTAACTTAAGACAGCAAAACAACACAAAACAAACAAAAACTTGAACTTCAGCCCAGCTGGGATCAGATGCTAACCCCTTCCTTGCAGAGAGGGCTTCTGCGGCACCCTTGATCAGGAGCTCTCAGGGTAGGTATGTTCGCCCTCCCATCTGAACTGTCTGGCTCCCTTTTAAACTCCTCTTCCAGTCGGATCAGGTTCTGCAGGTGTAGGGGAGTGCTGTCATCTGGGCCAAGAACTGCTCCTTAACCCCTTCAAGTCTAGTGTGGGGTTTATAGACCCTGTCACAGTATGTGAATATACTGTATATTCCCTCCCCCTGCCATGTTAAATCATTTAACAGAAAAGGCCAGTCTTAAACATAACACTGTTTCAGTAATAGGCACTTAGTCTGAAAGGTCTGAAAAGCATGCACTCACATGAGTCAGTGAGATAGCTGAGTGTAGTCCAATTCTCTTTAATTCTAGATTTTTTAGTTACATAATGATAAGTCTGAGTTTGCAGTACCTCCTGCAAAAGCAGAACGAGAGTTTTCACAGTTGCACAAGGTGACAATTTATGTCTAGGCAATCAAGATAATCAGTTTAGAAATGGTAGACAGAGGTATTTATAATTAAAATCTCTTCCACTTTTTGGGTCTCCACAGCCTTAGCCCATGCCCTAGGTCTCAACCTGGCTAAAACACAATTCAGTAGGACAAAAACTGTCCAGTCAATAGATGTAAAAGACAAAGAGTTTCATTCTATAGGCATCTGCACTTTCAAGACACACCAAACATTTATTCTTCACAAACTCCTTAATTATTTATTACTACACATTTTTACTAATGCATAATAAAAATACAAGTAACTTTTGAACAGAGCACTATCATTAGATATGGCTTAGACTAGGCTTTCTAGTCGCATGAAAAAAAGGACAGATTTGACTGGAAAGTTGTCTGAGATGAGAAGACAGACAGACGCAAGTAAGTACAATCATTTTTTATCAAGAAAATCTCCTAACAAATACTTTCTGCTTGGAATTTAACCAAACATCCACTCTGAGGAAAGGGAAAGTTGATACTATTTAAAAAACATCGATCTCTCAGCCATTAATATAAAGAAAATTACCCACTGAACCAGTCTCCTTGATCTAAATATGTTGGTATGTTCAGAATATCTAACATCCCCCAGCAGGAGAGCTACATTAAAGTAAAACATCCCAATTCAGTGGTTTTGGAACACCAGTGACTATATAAAGATGATCACTAGAATTACTGGTTAGACACATAATGGGTAGGAAGATAATATACAGTAACATTTTACAGATGAAAACTATCCACCTATTATTCCTTCCATTAATATGGCCCACTGAGTCTTGTATTCCATTAACTACAGCACATATTCTATTGTTAAAGATTAGTTTCTCTGTCATTTTAATAGTTGTCCCTAAACTCTCTTCTCCTTGGCTCTTTTCTGCACTGGAACTGAACTCTGTGTATCACTGGTAAATGGTAAATTGTGCATCCACACTAACCATGTTTATACGGTTTAAGTTTTGTCCTCTATCCACAAGAGCACTGTTCTAAACAGTTTAATTTACAGTGTCCTCTGGGTACCTACCCTGCAATTCCCACTCAGCTCCCAGCAGCAGTGCGTTCTGGGAGCTGACTCAAGGCCACTAGTGCTCTGTGGGATGGTAATGGGAGGATTAGATAAATTATTAAACAAGATGAGCGGCAATGTGTTCTAACTGGCTATTAGACCATTTCTGGGGGGCGGGGTTGTGTGCAGACACAAAGGATTTTACAAATATTCAGAGGCGATGTGTGTGTGTGTGAGGGCATGCAGCTGCTTGGCTTGTACTACGCATGCTCACTAACATCTGCTGAAGCCGCTGCCCTCACTCTGCCCTTCCCCCCCTCACCGCCACTATTGGCAGGTACAGATTGTCTCTGCAAATATTCAAGTGGCTTCTACCAGTTTAATTTCCCTAGTGTAGACTATATGATAGTTTTTGCACTATAGTGCCTGGTCCAAATTGAAAGCCAGTCTATCTGAGGTAGGCCTAGAGCACAATTAAGACACAGAGACTTTCACTTCTAAGTCACTAGCCTGAAACATCCTAAGATCACTAATGACCAAAAAGAGCTCATGTGAAAAACTGGTGGTCTTAATCCCATTGCATTGTAGGGCAGGGACTATACATCACATAAAAGCTAACCCAAAAACTCTGAATTTTTACTGACAATCTTAGTAGAGAGGCCAAGGACTGAACTGACCTGGAGTATGAAGTCTCCTCTCCAAGCCTGAGTGTTGCTTTATCATGTGGATGTTAGCTATCTTTGGAAATCTACTGACAGTTCCTATCTACCGCTGATCTCCAATCCAGGATTATGCATTATTATTAAAAAGAAAACAAGCTCTGATTGTTATTTCACCTGGCTAATTTCCCTTTCTTCTTACATTTCTACTGTGTGGGCACAGCTGCATAAATTATTGTGCCGGGTGAGTTTTCCTGTGCAGCAAAAATTTTCAAGATTTTAAAAAAATTGTCCATTCCAAATCAGATGAAAAGTCAAAATCTCAAAATTTTTGTGACCCTAAAATCAGAAACATATTTCTGTTAGATAATTTCAGTGTTTCATTTTGATAGTTTTGAAACATTCTGTTTTGATTTTGACCTTTTAAAATTCTTTTTTTTTCTATTAACTTAAATTTTTAAATGAAAAGTCATTTTGAACCAAAAAAACAGAACCTTTTGTTTAGGAAATGTTGAAATGGGATGTTTTCACAATTTCAAAACTCCCCCTCCCCAAAAAATAATTCTGAAATCAGGAAATTGTTGCAACTAATCCAAAAAGATTTGGTTTCCCTGAATCACCATTTTTGATGGAAAACATTCTGTCAAAAAATTCCCAGCCAGCTCTAATAAATTATTTTTCAATCGCTTTGTTGTCTGTGGGTGGTTAGTCCTGTTAAATTATATCATTGTTCCGCCTCAGAAATGGGTGTGGCAGTGTCTGGAGTTGTCATTTTATATAGGCTGTAGACAGCTTTGGGATTTGTTTGGCAGAAAGGTGCTAAAAACAATATAAGCTATTATATGGAAAATGATCACGTACATTAGACAGGTTGCTGGATCCATTCAATAACTGCTTCACATAGAGATTTAAGTCTTTCATTCTTTTGTGTTCAAGATCTGTAAAAGGTAAATGCCACCAGTGCGGAAACCTGAAACAGAGAACATGTAGACATTTTATTTCTCCTGCAAATTGTTTCTTCTGAAAAAAATATTATATTGTTTACTCTATGTTACATAAGAACAGCAGGACATCTTTAAGATTTTGTTTTAATTATTATTTTTATTTAAGGAGAGGGACTGTGGTCCAGAGGGTGGGGCACTAGAATTGGACTCTGGAGACCGAGGTTCTGTTAATGACTTCTTGTGTGACCTTCAGCAAGATGCTTCAGCTTTGTGTCTCTCTTTCCCATCCCATCCTTTGTCTGTCGATTTCATTGAAAAGGCCAGATTTTTAAAGGTATTTAGGGCACCTAATAGGCACCTATTTGCATCTTTAGATGCTTATATACCTTTAAAAGTCTGGCTCTAAGTGCTTCAGGGAAAGGACTGTCTTTGTGACTGTACAGTGCCTAGCACTGATGTCAGCTGATGGCTCTAGGCCTACTGTAATAAAATACTACTATTTCTAATAATAATGAATGACAAAAAAGTATTAACGAAATCTTGCAGCCTCTCATCAGTAGCTTTGCTTCCTGCCTTGTCTCCAACCCCCATCTCTTCTGTCTATTTAGATTGTAAGCTCTTCAAAAAAGGTTTTGTCTCATATAATGTCTTTGTACAGGGCCTATCACAATGGATCCCTGATCCCCACTGTGGCCTGTAGGTGCTACCATAAAACAAGTAGTATATGAAAACACAATAGATAATAATGCTCTTTGATTGGATTTTATTAATATTAATTTTACTTTGGTTTAATAATTAAAAAACAATCTGGTAATTTTCTACGTTGTGATCCTGTGCAAACTTCAAATTTTATAGCTATTGAAGATACCTAATATTTTAAATATTTTTTTCACTTATGTGTAGGGTGACCAGATAGCAAGTGTGAAAAATCAGGACAGGGGATGGGGGGTAATAGGAGCCTATATTAAAAAAAAAAGCCCCAAATATCAGGACTGTCCCTATAAAGTCGGGACAGCTGGTCACCCTACTTAAGTGTATTATAAAAGCTACATTTAAATCATTACATTCCTCTCCCTTCTTTACAGGGAAAGCATGGCTCGATCAGCCAGAAGGTTAGCTTTCTAACAGTGCACCTTATTGCGTTACATTAACCTTGAACTGGAAGGACTATTTCTCTCTCAAGCTGAGGGAGTGTATTGTGCGTCTCAGAAGAGCTATCTGGTCTAAATTGCATGTGAAGGTTTTGAGATATGGATTACTAATATTAAGATGAGATTGTTAAACTAATATTATGCTTTGTATCCTCTCGTCTACACGATTTACAACAGTGGACGTTTCAATTTGATTGTATTAAATTTCTCATCACCACTCCAGGCATTTAACAATGACTCATTTACATTCTCCTTTTTCCAGTATAACCCTGTTTATCCTCTCAGGAGACACCTGATGAGTAGAGAGCCAGCCAGCAGTCCAACACAGTGAAATGACACTTGGACAGACTTTTGAGAGCCTGCTGGTCAGATCCTTACTTTGAACAGGCTGTACCCAATTCCAGAGCTCAACGAAAAGCTGCCACTAGCTTTTAAAAGGCCAGCCAGATTACAACACATTGAGTTGTAGTTTGCAGCTGTACAGAGAAACACTGGCTAGCTCTGCAGACCAGCTGGTTGTAAAAATCTATGCAGGCAAATGACATTCTCATCTAGTGAAAAACTGAATGACTTAAGTTAAACCTAATTACATCTCTATGTAACGATTGCTAGATTTTTCAAAAGGTTTGTTTGCTACAGAAGGTCATTATATGAAGGATACATTGATTAAGTTGATATTGAAAGCCTATTGTAGATATTGCAACTAGCAGTAAAACACTTTTTCAAAGACTGAGAGACTTTACAGATGGAAGCTTATTGATGGATAGATCTCACAATCTTCGTAAGTGCTTTGTCCAGCCTAGTTTAAAATGTGCCTGTTAAGGAGCTTTTTCTCACTTCCTGCAAGCATCTAGTTTACAGTCCATATATCCAATTATCACACCTACATTTTTATTTGCTTAAGTAAAGTTCTCCCTTGAACATATACATTTGAGGAAGGGGAAAAATGAAAAAAAAAATCATTGATTTGATTTCAGGATAGTTCTTAATGATATGAAATATCCTGAAGCAATTTCTGCCTCATAAAATTCTGCACAAAATTCAAGTAAGCGATCTGTCTGCTGTTAGTAGGTGAAGAACTAAAGAGACAGTGGCAAAATAACGTACTTCCACCATTTTGGTTATAATTATTTGTATTATAGTAGCATATAGAGGTCCCAACCAAGATCAAGACTCTACTGTGCGAGGCATTGTAATAGACAAGATGGACAAAGAGTGGGAGGTAAAGTGACTTGCCCAAGGTCACACAGCATATCAACAGCATAGATAAGAACAGAAGCCATGTTTCCTGACATCCAGTTCAATACTCTATCCCCAAAACCCAGAGGCCACATTGAGGCCTCAGGAATGCAGCTGTAACTCTCATTGACTTTAACTGAATGGCTGAGGGAGGAGGCAAGGCAAGAATTAATGGTCATGGTTTTCAAACCTCAAGTAAAGCATAGGGGTAGCCTTGTGACCTCCTTGGTGTTCAGTCTTTCTTTAAAATACCTTGCTTTTGTTGAATTGTGTGTAGAGCTGAAACTAAAATCCCAGCTCTGAATCCACTTGAGGTTGATGAAAATTTGGATCTGAACTTTGGAGCTGACCTCCAGCTTTCTAATAGGCAAATAAACAAAAACTGCAGACCTGAACACCCTGGAACTTCATGGAAATTCAGATCTGCTTCCAAACTTTGTGGCTAAGTGACATCTTTGTTTTATAAAATATGTGGTTTTGTGTGCAAACTGCCTTTTTTGTCATCCTTGTTAAAAAAAAAATTAAAATCCTCTGTAGATAAAGTGACAGAATATAAGTGCTTCTTTGGAAGTGCTGTGGTCTGACTTACAAATAGGGGTTGCAGAACATGTTTAAACACTAAAGGAATGATTTTCAGAGATGCTGAGAACTCACCTCCCGTTAATCATCATTCATTATTCACTGGTGTAGCAAGTACTCAGCGCATCTGAAAATCAGGCCTAGGCTGTATTTTTTCTTCCATACAATCTATTAATCATCATCTTGGAAATCTGGACCTATACCATTTTTAGTGTTCGTAACAATATTCATGGGAAAATTCTTTTCAAAGTTAAAAATCAGTCATTTTGTTTTTTAATCATACAGCTTCAAACTGATATTGTAGGTACATTATGGAACAGGCCTTTTTCCTTCCTCTGAAACATATGGCACTGGCCAATGCTGGAGGTGTGCACCACATAGACAGACTAATGTTCTGATCTGGTATAGCAGTTCCAATGATAAGACCATAGTAAGGAAATAATTTGTCTTTTTATTTATTAAAATCAAAGCTGGAATACACAAAGATCCTCAAACTGGAAAACATCCGTTTTTAAAAATGCTGTTTAACTTAAAAGAACATTTTAAAGAAAAATTGTCAAGAGAATTCACTCCTGGGACAAGACCATGTGGTGACAAGTTATTGCTGCGACTGAATTTTGATAGCAAAGTTATGTAGCTCTTAAACAGGTTTAGAATGAGGTATTGACTTTTTGAGGTTTCTGGAAAACACATCCTGGTAATTTAAAAGCCTTGCAAGCACTTTTAAAATTATATTTAAAATTTTTTTTACATGAATAATAGCTACTAATATTTTTAAAAGTCACATTACAGATTTGGATAGATTTATATAATTTTAAAAACTCCTTTTCCCCCTTTCAAATGTCTGTGCTCATGAAGAACACTGATAGAAATAGCTGCTTTTTGCAATTTTATTTTATAATTCAATAGTTAGAACTATGAATGGGGTCAAATGGAAACCCTGATTCAAACACCCTCGAACTTTGGAGATATTCAGATCCCAATTAGAATATTGCAACTAGCCTTCAAATTATAATCTGCCAATCAAAACTCCAGATCTGAGTAATGAGAAACTAATCTTTCCTTCACCTTTCTCTAGAATTAACCTGTTTCACATTTTGGGGGAAGACAGAATTTGGATATAAAATTTGTGGTTGTTGCCCATCCCCAGTCAAAACCATGATGACTTTGGCCCATTTACTTCAGTTCAAACACCAGAGACTTTTGTATTTTTCAAGCCCATCTGAGTCTGAGTTTGCCAGTATTTAGGATCAAATAAACTACTCATTTGTGTGGTCAAGTATTTGCTTTTCCTTCAGCTGACATTGAAGAGAGAAGGGAATTCCATTGGATGGGTTAGCATGACCGATAAAGGAATGACTGCTTTGCTTTCAGTGGTGTCAATATTGGTGAGTAACGATATATGTGATGTTACTGACATGTCCAGAATCCATGGTCATGGTAAAGGACACACTTTTCCACACAGCACATAATTAATCTGTGGAATTCATTGGCAACAGGAAGTCATTGAGGGCAAGAACTTAGTGAGATTCCAAACAAGATTGGACATGTATATAGATATTAAGAATACCCAGAATTATCATAATACAATTTTTGGAAGAGATGTTGAACTTCATGCTTCAGGGCTCAAGGCATTCTCTGTTAGAGGCTACGAGGAGACCTAATGTGGGGAGTGAGGAGGGAGATAATCCCTCAGCTATCTGCTTCAGGGTTGTTACACAACTGGCCACTGTCAGGAACAGGATACTGGATTAGACTGATCTTGATCTGACCCAGCATGTAAACACCTGTGTTGCTATAATAGAGTATTTTTGCTAACAATTTTGCACAGTAGCTGATGTAAAGAAAGCTGATTTAAGCCCCAATCATGCCCCCAGTGAAGTCAATGACAGTTCTATCCTTCACTTAAGAAAGAAAAAAAAAAAGATCAGGCCCTAACGCCTCCTCTACTCCCCCATGCACACGCATTCTCCAAAAAGAAAAACTCAGCCATTTGTTGCTAAATCATCCCACTTCCAGAAATAAATCTGCCTTGAAAATACACCTCTACCCCGATATAACATGAATTTGGATATAACGCGGTAAAGCAGTGCTCCCGGGGGGCGGGGCTGCACTCTCCGGTGGATCAAAGCAAGTTCAATATAACGCAGTTTCACCTATAACGCGGTAAGATTTTTTGGCTCCCGAGGACAGCATTATATCGAGGTAGAGGTGTAATGGGTGAAAAAAGTATACATCACATGTGGCTGTGGATAACTAGAATATAGCAAAGTTAGGCTGCCACAACAGACTATGATCAATTTTCCCTAGATCCTATGACAGACATGAAAGCTTCGAGTGCCTTCTAGGCAGAATTTGTGTTGCTAGCAAATATAACAACCACATATTCTTCACATTTTTGCTTGTACTTAGCGAGAACCATTTAATAGGAGAATAATGAGGACTAATGTGCTGTCTTACTCTGGGAGGGTATGTGATGGAAATTGCTTCTGTAGATGGCTGTGAAGTTTTGAAAATTGTTCGAATGATTTTTCCACAAAGGTGACCACCTGGCAGGTTTGCACCACCTGGACTAAATATAGCTGCATTGGGGAAAAAACAGAAATGATTAGAGAGAGGCTGATGCCAAAAAGGCACATGCAGAACTACAGGAAAATTTCAACAAAGAAAAACCTTTCTGTAATGTAGCTCCAAAGTGCCTGATAATGCAATTTGTAATTTATAGGCGTAGCTGTATAAAAAGGAACTTGTCTGGATGGGATGCAGTTCTAACACTGAAATATCACCACTGAGTGAGAAAACTAATAATGCTCCATTCAAGCAGCATACAGCAGTTTCTATCGAGCTTCCTAATTTTGTACTGTGCTTTCCTTATGGGTGTTATAATTAGCTCTTGATTTATTTTTCACTATAGGGCAGGAACCGTTCTCCTTAATGGCTCCCCACTAATAGCTCTCTGCCTGGTTTTATTTCCCTCCAGAATCTCATTGCTTATGGCACCGCTGCTCATTCCATGATCCTTTCATTGTGGCATAAGCACATTTTATATAACCGAGGCAGGAGAGCATGTAAGCTAAAGGAAGAGTAGTTAAAGATCAAGCGAAAGGAGGGCAAGCGGAGAGCAAAATACATACAGAGTCAGGCTTTTTGCTGAACCCTAAAATGGTTGCTCGGGCAATTGACCTCTCTGCATCCAGCATGTTGGATTCCCGAGGAACACTCTGTGAAGCTGTAGACTTGGCAAAGCCCGTGGCTAACATTTGTGCGAGCGTATGGATCAGGTTATTGAGTTTGACAGGGAAGCACTCTAAACTTTCCTTTATTTTCCTGAGAAAACAAAACAAAAAGAAGATCAAATGTAAATGCTTCTCTTCATGTATATATTTCCCTTTGCTTCCATTTCCTGGTGCCTGCTGCCATGAATGCAACTAAAAATCAAAGACACATAACACACTCTCTCGTCATCATTTGTTTGAAGCAGTACAATTTACACAGCAATTGAGCCCAGTTTGGATAAGTTATTCCATCAATCTCCAAAGGACTAGGGCTGGGTGTGTTATCAGGAAAGTACAAAATACATTCACTAGGCTAACAACCTAGGTAACCCACCTGACTTATCTCAGTGGCTCTTATTCCTGATTACTGGACCCACCCCAGCCCTGCTTTGGAGAGCAGAGACGCACACAATGCCTCCCTGCATGCCGAGAAGCAGCAATTGCCACAGGGAGAAGCAACACCAAAGTTGAGACTCTCAAAGCTGATTCAGTGATTCACCTATAGGAGTTTGTGTTGCTAGATCCCTTAGTGGACTTTAAAAATCTCAACCCGTGATCCTATTTGCCCTTTGTGTAGCTACATAAGAAGGAAAAACAACAAGGATTCCGGTGGCACCTTAAAGACTAACAGATTTATTTGGGCATAAGCTTTCGTGGGTAAAAAAACCTCACTTCTTCCTTGCATCTGAAGAAGTGAGGTTTTTTTACCCACGAAAGCTTATGCCCAAATAAATCTGTTAGTCTTTAAGATGCCACTGGACTCCTTGTTGTTTTTGTGGCTACAGACTAACACGACTATCCCCTGATATAAGAAGGAAAGACTTTCCTATGCCATCTTTTCCCATTTCATTGCCACGCAAGATAAACCAGAACACAGTTCTCGCTTCCCAGAGCTTTGGGATCCTTCAGGATGAAAGGCACTATATACAAATAAGCACAACCACCTCTTCAGATCAAATGTGATTTCTGTTTGGAAAATGGCACTTGCAAAATCATATCATCACTAGTCCTTGAAGGGAGAGAGGAAGCCCCTAAAATCCAGTTGCCCTGTTTAATCCAGTTGCCAATTGAATCTATTTTCACTGTGATGTTAAGTTTCCTCTCTCTTTCCCTACTTACCCAGGCTTTGGAGTCAGCTTTCTCGGATATCCAGGATGGTTGTTGATGTTATGGAGTGCCAACCATTTAGGCTTAACTACGCAGCCCCCCAAAAAACTATACGAATCCCACAGTTTTCCCAATGTTGGATCCTAATGGGGCTCAAATACATGTTTAAATCTATTGCTAGTCAGAAGTGCACTTAAGCACATGCTTAACTTTAACCACCTGTTTAAGTCCCATTCACTTAGGACTTCAGCATATGCTTAAAGTTAAGCATGTGCTTGGGCTGTATTGAGAATAGCAATTCTGAATTGAGACCTCACTTTTCTGAATTGAGACCTAAGTTTGCATGACCTCTGACATTCAGGCTGAAGACTCTGGTATCTTTCACAAATGCACCACACCCCAAAGAAGAGGCCCAGATGCAAAGCAAAAAATCCCAGTCATGCATGCAGAATTCACTCAAAATGTGCAATTTATCATGTAGAAATTAGCCACATTAAACTGAGTAAGGGTGGAAAGTGAAGATACATTTTTTTTAACTTAATATGAGCAAAATAATCTTCCAATAAGGCAAGTAATTAGCAACTTAATAAGCTTTCCTGAAAGAGGCAAACACAGCCCATTTTATAAATGAAACAATTTAGGAGTCTCATGCAAAACAAGAAAATAAATCTTAATTTAGGACATTATTGGAAAATCAATACAGTGCTGATTAATTGGGCCATATCCAAGGTTCTAAAACTTTTCTTTTTTTAGTTCCTAGGGAAAAGAGTATTATATTTAAAGTGTAGTTTAATCACTTGATAAATCACTGGCATGTGTTTTGGGTTGTGGAATCTGTAGCTCTACTATAATATAGAAAAGCAGCCAGAAAATTCAGAGTATTATTGGGAGAGAATAATGTTAGTTTTACAGCTAAAAACTATTCAGTTTAATTGAACGTGTATGACACATGCCTTTGCTTACAGTATACAACCAACTTGGTATTTAGACAATATCACTATTGCAGAACATCTGATATCAGAGGACCATAATTCAGGCAATTCATCTCTTTAATGGTTTGTTGTTCTTTCCATGGGCCCATTAAACCTCTCAAATGATTTTAACCTGTAGATTGCTAATCATGTACCTTTACTTTATACCTAAACTGAAAAAAATATTTACTTTCTTAAATACTTAAAAGGGACACTACCAATTACATTTTTGAAAAAATTATACATATATAGAAAAAATGCAGCAACTCATCTAGCACATTAAAAATGATGTGCTGGAAGGTGTTTTCTGTTCTGTTGATGTTTGTCTCTTCTGTGCAACAGGCAAACAAGCTTGGGCTCTGATCAGGCAATTGGTTCTGTGCTGGGGACCCCTTCACTCACACACAGTCAATGGGGCTCCAAGACACTGCCCGTACAGATCTATATACCGGACTATACAGGGAAAGAGTGACACTGACTATATATAAAGTGCTAACAAATGTGCAAATGAAACAGAGGGCTGATTTTAGTTCTAGTAATCTTGTAACTGTAGCTGGCACACAATTTTCTGGTAAAAATTTAATTTTCTTCTTGACAGTATTCCTTTAGCAGTCAGGTTAGTTTCTGGCCTGCTTTTCAGAAAAGTGAGTTGAGTTTTCAGTGTAATTCACATATACCAATTTTATGCCTCCTAATGGCTGAATTAAATTTGGATTTCATATGTGGTTCACAGCATTCCTAAGGAACTGTTAAACTCCTACACAAGTCGGGGTGCGCAGAGACGTAGGTGGCTGTTCTCTGAAGTGGGGATGGGCAAATAAAGTTTGGCCTAAATCTCCCCAAGTAACTATGATTTGGGGTGCTCAATTTTTGGGTGGCCAATTGGGGAAACCCTAAAGGGAACTAATATTCTGAGGGTGGGTGCCCAGTGCTTTCTGCAAATCAGGCCTTCTTCACGGGGTCTCACAACAGAGGCACTCAAAACCTCTAGCCAAAAATGCAAATCTTGGCCTTAATATATGAAGTAAGAATTTCTCGCCCCAGACTTCAGCCTAATTTTAGTGTTATACCTGAACTCATTATTGAAATTTTGAAATGTTCCAGGAAGCTTACCCAGCTTTTTATTTCCAGCTGGGACAGGACCTGCCACCGTACAGTAGTATCAGCAAGACTGTTCTCATGGCATCACCAGATATGACAAAGTGAAATTCCTCATAAGAAACTCTCTGTAGATTCTGCCATGTAGGTGGTGTTCAAAGGCACCTTTGCAAATCGCAGCTGTAGCTGCTAGGCAGGCCCAAACACACAATCACGACTCCCTTGAGGAGGACATCTGTGAGTTACTGCACATGTGAAGTTCCTCCTGGACTCTATGGAGGAATAATGGTTGGGCCTCTGTAGAGGACCTGAAAGAGGTCACATGCCCAGTGACAGAACAACTCATTTTGAAGATTTACCTTCAAGGGCAATCAGGCGTTATGGAGAGAAACATGCACACAATTTGGATCCCTAACATCCCTCAAATGTATTAAGTATGTTTGAATTGCTAAGCCATATCAAAGACCTGATCCTGACTTTTCTCCCAACCCCGGACAGAAATGCTGCAGTTGTCCCTACGAGTCTAGGGCTGCAGTAAGCCTGATAGGCCCTGTGAGTGGAAGAGAAAAGGGAAGGATGTTCATGAGCACGAAAACTCATTTGCAAGTTCTCCCAACCTAGCTCAGCAACTCTGCCCATCTTGTTAATTTTACTGCTTCACACAGCCCTTCCTTACCTGACCCTGCCTGTTAAGAATCAGCTTGTCAGATGCAGAGCCAGCTTAGCCTCTCACTAATATGTAACTATGGGACCGAAACTAACTCAATTTCAGTAGAGCCCACTAGAAAGAAAAGCTGAGTTGGTCTGTTTTCCACTGAGAGTATATAGGATCTTAGTCAGGATTCCATTTAGGGCAATATAATCACCCTGCTCTCTGGAGCCTGTTGTAGAGCTGTGAATACCAATATGTTGAAGGATTCTCCATCTCCTGGCCTTCCCTAGAATGCAGTGTGGGATACATCTGTTCAGCCTGTCATTTTACAGTGGAGGCTTCTTGGCAGGGGAAAGTAAGAAGTTTGCCTTTGTTCTTTTGCGGCGCAGACACTGTAATTATTGCCTGCTGCTGCAAATCATCTGCAAGCACACTTTGAGATGGTAGTTTTGTCTCTGCTCTTTCAGATGTCATCAACCTCCACTGGTGTTTTAGCTAGCTGGGGAATGGATTGCTAAGGGATATGCTGCCAGCTGGGGAAGGGGATTCTGCTGACTGGCAGAGGATTTGTGTTATGAGGGTGGTCTAGTTTTGCAGTAGTTGGTATTGTGTTTGGAATCTACATGCATGACCTGTGCAGCGATGGGTGCATAATAAATTATTCCATTAATAAAAATATAAACAGATACATCAGCTAACACCTCTTTAGCATCTCCCCTGCTGTCAAGCTTTTGAAGATGTCCATTGCTAATTTTCTGGTAATCTTCAGATCCACTGTGCAGCTCTCATTCACGGGCAGGAGCAGTGGGGTTGCTTGTGTACTGCAATGAATTCAAACTCTTCAGTCATAGCATGGAACCGATTATAATCAATTTAAAATAACTGTAAATCATTTTGAGAACACTTTTTAAAATGTCACACAACATCATGGTGACACTTGAGGGAGATAGCCCTTTGCAGTAAACCAAACTTGGAGATCTCTTTCCAGGAGAAGGAAGGGTGCCCTGTTCTGTGGATAAAATATTTTCTGGGGTAGAGAAGGGATGGGAAATGGGAGTAGATCAAACTGAGTTTCAAGGCTCAAACTGAATTTAAGGCAACGATGCACTATAGGCAACTATTTCATGTGGCACAGAAACTCTTCTGGTCCCACAGAAACTCTTGTTTTAGTCTCAAATACCACTATGTTTATCCATAATATGGGAGAGTGACCCTCCCAAAACCTGTAATCTGGGAAATGTGTGGCAGCTGGTCAGCTCAGAATGGTGCAGTGACCTAATACTGGGGGTCAAAGGAAAATGGTGTGTAGATGCTAACAGAGATTACAGAATGGGTCTTCAATGAAGACCCAGAGCGATATCAATTCCTAAAACATAGAACTCTTTACAGTTCTGAAAGGGCTTGGTAGGTTAGAGCCCAGCCTCCAGTAGCATTAGTCAGCTGGGTCAAAATATGAAAGGGCAAGAAAAATAGCCTAACAAATGGAATATCCATCCCAAGAATATTTATGACAGTGTTAGTCATTTTACTGTTTGAGCTATTCTTAAATAACAAAAGATGCAATGTTTGGTGTTGTTGACAAAACTGAACAGCTCAGGTAACCAGTAAAACAGTCTCTCGCTCGCTTCTATTTCAGTACTTCCCCTTTGTCCCTGTGACAGACAGGAAAAATTGGAATAACTGCTTGGTCTGGAGAGGAAATGTCTATCTTTTAGGTTGGAGACTTCTTTCGCAAGGTTTAATTTAGCTCCTCCACACATCTGTTCCTTTAAATATTTCTTTTCATCCTCTCTCTCTTCCACTGGGGTAATGAGACTTGGTTTCTGGTGGTTTCTTCCTGCAGTGACTCTTGTGTCATCTGCATGTGGGCTCCCAGGTCTCCCAATTTATCTTCTGGCTTAAATGACTTGTTCTCCAATTGATTTGGCTGTCCAGAGCCACTTTTCAAACTGACTTGTGGTTCGGTCACTTCCTTCCATGAGAACAAAGTATTTCTTTTACCAGGGAGAGGCATCTTAATCTCATTGGTCAGCCTTTTACGTTCACTCTCCCATGCCAGCTTTTCCCTTTCAAGGTCTGCTTCTATTTGCCTAGTTCATTCTAGCTGTGTATTCAGACCCTCCATAGCCTGGGGGTATTTCCACCTAATTTCTTTGATTTGGGCCTCATGAATCTTTGCCCAGCCATCCAACTCCTGATAGAAGGCTTCCATCGAGGCCTGCAGCTTTTAGATTGTTTTACAGTTACATCATAGCTCTTGTTGCCAGCATTTCCTTGGACCTTCAGATCCCTGGAGTCTTTCTTCTGGCTTGCTCAATGCCATAATCCTGTTGTCCCCCAGGTTAGCTGGTTGAACCCTTCTTTTGAGTGGAACCCATTCTGGTTCCTCAGTCTGATCTGGTTCCTTTACCAAATAATTCCAGATCCCCAAACTCTCATCTCTGGGGCTGAGAGAAGCGTGAGGGTATCTACCCTAACCAATGGGAAGCTTGAAACCCATAGCCATCCTCCTACCTTTAATTTTACATGCCCAGGCTGATTTCCTGGACTACTCCATATTCACCTAGTCTTGTAGGATCTATCTTCCTCATAATTAAAGTGCATCTACCTGAAGTCAAAATTTTTTGCAGGGCCACATCTTTCTATGTGACCATTCTCCCCGCAACCAAGACAGACTGTTCCTGGGGCATCACACTTTCTTGCACCAAAACTGGGTCCCCACTGTCTTTTGTTCAGACTTCACAATAGCCAGCAGTTTCTGGCAGGGTGTCTTTGACATCTTGGGTCTCCCCCGTTCCTCTGGTGCTCAGTACCACCAGGACTGCTTTACAATCATTGTTTTTACAGGGGCAAACCCGTCCTGCCTGCCCCACTTCCTCATAGTCAAAACATAGAGTTGGTTGAGCCCTGTGCCTTCTTCCCTTTTGGTGTCGATGACAATTGACTCTTTACCATTGTGGAACCTCCTTCACAGGCCTCTGAGGCTGCTCAGACATCCCCCCCCCCCAAATGGAGCTGAACTCCAACAGCTGTGGCTGCCCCTCCATATGCTGACGTGGGAGGATCAAAATCTCACAGCCAAGGAAGGTGTCTGCCCTGTGCCACTCAGTCATCCCTCCTTGATGGGAGATGATCTCAGAATCCCATTTCTGGTACCACTTGTCACAAGTTGTGCCTGCACTGTAGCACATCTTTGCTGAGCTAGTACTGCAGGCACTATCTACCTCACTTTTCTTTCTCTCAGGGCCCCTTAAGAATTCTACATAATCTGAAGGGATGTAAGACATTTCCCCTGATGGGGTTCTATTTTATTAAATGGAAATGAAGTCTCTTCCCTTGGGCTCATGGGTTGCACTGCCTCCTCCTTGGTCTCTGGGAGCTCCTCTCCCTTATGAGAGCTTCTCTCTGTGAGCATCTTTCTGCAACTGAGCCCTGGCGACCTTTTATCAGGCTCAGGTGTTCGTTATTCAACTAACTGCCTAGATAAACTCATTCCCTTTAAATTAGCTCTTCTAGGATAGCTTTAGCCCCGATTTCTCTTAAAGGGGCCAGCAATCCCGTGACAGGGACTTTTAAAAAATAATGAACATTTATTGAAGTAGCTAAGAAAATAAAGACAAAGTAACATCTGGAGTCAAGGGGTTCCAGTTAGATAGACTAGGAGATAGATTAAAGCTAGTTTGAGTATGTGTACATGAGCTGCAACCACACCCCATAAATGCAGTGTAAACATACTTTATCTAGCTCGGGCACTGGAGCATTGAAGCTGCAGCAGCACTGATTTCAGTGCCCCACCCAAATAATTACCCAATTTTCTGGGTGGGTTTATATAGCCCACACTGAAGCCCATGCTGACACATAGTATCCGAGATTAGGTATACAACTCATGATTGCACTATGGACTTGCCCTGAGAGAGTGAGGACTTCGGATCTCTACCTCTGGCTTGCTATGTGATCCTGGACAAATCACTTGACCTACATGAAAAAAGGTTATAATAATACTTATCTACCATTCTCTCCATCTAAGTTTTCACTGAGGGTTCATCACCAGCTGCACAGGATGTCGTGAAAAAATCAAGTGAGTGAAGTACTTTGAGAGTTTTGTTTAAAGCATTATTATTATATACAATGACTAGAAATAATAATATACACAGTGCTACCAAACTATAGAACCGGAAATTTCCATGGTTGGATTCTCATCCCCATTCTGCCCTTTCATACAAGGGCAGTAAAGGGCTGTGGAAGAAATCTGTTGGTGAAGAAGCAGTGTAATCATCCATAGCGTAGGAGGCAGGCTGAGGGCACGAGGGACTATGCTTCACGTGCTCAGCACAGCACAGCACTCCACAGGCAGAGTGAGGCTGTCATATGTTTAAGCATGACTAGCCACAGGTCTTGGCATCCTGTCCACATTGAAATTTACAAACGTGTTAGTTAAAACATGTTAATTAACATGTGCTAAACCACGATTAGAAATTTAAAACAGGGACAAACAGACAATGAGTTAACTGGTTCCATGAAGCTTATTTAAACTGATGAAATGAGAGCATTTTCTTGGAGTAACATGCACAGACAGCGCAAACAAACCTCATTTACATTAAAAGAGAAAAAACATGCACTGTAGCAAAATTGTACATTTCTCCAGGGTTTTAAGATCTTGTTTGACAATAATTCTAACAATCAGACCTTTGTTTCAAGTCACTGAAAGCATACAGCTATACTGTGAGGAAATCATTAAGGGATCTATTCCCTGTTGGATGCATGGATGTAACTTATCATTACTATTACCAGGACTTGTTTTTACTCTGTGCTTGCAGTATACAAGGCTGCAGCTTGGCAATACTTTAAATTGTGAGGAGATGGGAGTGAGTAGGGATTAGAGGAGATGGGATCAACATTGATCTTAAATGTCATTGTGGTGGGGCGAGTGCCCCACCTCCCTGTGAAAGTGGGCTAAGACAGGCCAGAGAGGCTTTGCAAAGTGGCAGCCAATCAGGGAGGGCCTGTTAGGGAGCCAATCAGGGCTGGGCAGGAGGCGGCAAATCGGGGCCGAGCTCAGCCCTGTATAAGGGCTGCCCAGGAGCAGAGCAGTCAGTCTCTCCCAGACCTCTAACAGGGAAGATCTGTCTCTTGAGCTAGGAGACCAGCACCTGGGACAGTGCAGTGCTGGGCAGGCTTGGGGGAGCTGAAGGGAACTCCAGCCCGCCACCTGCCAGGCTGCAGGTCTTGAGGGAAGGGCCTAAAGGGTGAAAAGGGTCAGAGGGGAAGTGACCCAGGGAGAGTGGACAGCAAGCGAGGGGAGAGAAGGAGGACAGGGAGGCTGCAGCTAGAGGGTCCCTGGGTCGGGACTCAGAGTAGCGGGTGGGTCTGGGTCCCCCCCTTTCCCCTTATATTGCAACTGGCCAGGGGAAAAGACGGTTACTCACCGTTGTAACTGTTGTTCTTCGAGATGTGTTGCTCATATCCATTCCATTAGGTGTGTGCGCGCCGCGTGCACGTTCGTCGGAAGATTTTTACCCTAGCAACACCGGCGGGTCGGCTGTGGAGCCCCCTAGAGTGGCGCCTTCATGGCGCTGAATATATACCCCAGCCGACCCGGCGCCCCCTCAGTTCCTTCTTGCCGGCTACTCCGACAGTGGGGACGGGGGGCGGGTTTGGAATGGATATGAGCAACACATCTCGAAGAACAACAGTTACAACGGTGAGTAACCGTCTTTTCTTCTTCGAGTGCTTGCTCATATCCATTCCATTAGGTGACTCCCAAGCCCAACTTAGGTGGTGGGGTCGGAGTGAGACATTGCTGTGTGCAAAACCGCTGATCCGAAAGCAGCATCGTCCCTGGACTGCTGCACTAGTGCATAGTGAGCTGTAAACGTGTGGACTGATGACCAAACCGCCGCTCTACAAATGTCCTGGATCGGAACTTGCGCCAGGAAAGCAGTCGAGGAAGCTTGGGCCCTCGTGGAGTGAGCGGTGAGGTGCGGTGCTGAGACACCTGCCAGGTCATAGCAAGTCCGGATGCAAGACGTAATCCAGGAGGATAGGCGCTGTGATGAGACCGGTGAGCCTTTCATTCGGTCGGCCACTGCAACGAAGAGTTGCGTCGTCTTTCTAAAGTGCCTTGTGCGGTCAATATAGAAGGCCAGGGCCCTGCGTACGTCCAGAGAATGCAAACGTTGATCCTGGCGAGTAGCATGTGGTTTAGGATGAAAGACCGGGAGAAATATATCCTGGTTGACATGAAAAGGAGAAACCACCTTAGGGAGAAAGGCAGGATGTGGACGAAGCTGCACTTTATCCTTATGGAAAACTGTGTAAGGGGGCTCGGATGTAAGCGCCCTGAGTTCAGAAACGCGCCTTGCTGAGGTGATGGCTACGAGGAAGGCTGTCTTCCAGGATAGGTACAGAAGTGAACAGGTGGCCAGTGGCTCGAATGGAGGACCTGTGAGCTTGGAGAGAACCAGGTTGAGGTCCCACGTCGGAACGGGCTGACGTTGTTGTGGGTACATCCGGTCTAAGCCCTTGAGGAATCTAACGACCATCGGGTTAGAGAATACCGAGGACGCGAGTTCCCCTGGGTGAAAGGCCGATATAGCGGCCAGGTGAACTCTAATTGAAGATATCGCCAACCCTTGCTGTTTTAGGGAGAGGAGATATTCCAAAATGAGAGGGATAGGTGCCTGTAACGGGGACGTGTCTCGTTGTTCGCACCAACAGGAGAACCGCTTCCACTTGCCCAAGTATGTGGTCCGTGTTGAGGGCTTCCTACTGCTCAGCAGAATCTGTTGGACAGAGTGCGAGCACTGCTGCTCTGCCTGGGTGAACCATGGAGCAGCCACGCCGTGAGGTGGAGTGATTGCAGGTCGGGGTGCCGCAGGCGGCCGTGGTCCTGAGAGATGAGATCCGGGCATAATGGAAGCGGGATCGGTGTCCGAACCGAGAGTTCCAACAGCGTGGTGTACCAATGTTGTCTCGGCCACGCTGGGGCGATCAGAATCACCTGTGCCTGGTCTCTGCGCAATTTGAGCAGTACCTTGTGGACCAGAGGAAACGGAGGGAAGGCATAAAATAGGTGGTCCTTCCAGGGAAGGAGAAACGCATCCGAGAGGGAGCCCGGAGCTCGACCTTGCAGGGAGCAGAACACGTGGCACTTCCTGTTGTCTCGAGATGCAAACAGGTCTATCTGGGGAAACCCCCACTTCTGGAAAACGGAATGTATGATGTCCGGACGGATAGACCACTCGTGTGTTTGAAAGGACCTGCTGAGTCGGTCCGCTAAAGTGTTCTGGACTCCAGGGAGGAACGATGCCGTGAGAAGGATTGAGTGGGCGATGCAGAAGTCCCACAGGCGAATGGCCTCTTGGCATAGAATTGATGAACGTGCTCCTCCCTGCTTGTTGATGTAAAACATGGCCGTGGTGTTGTCGATGAGAACTAACACACAGCGACCACGCAGGAGATTGAGAAATGCCTGGCACGCCAGGCGCACCGCCATCAGTTCCCGAACATTGATGTGCAGGGCTAGCTGGGGTGCAGTCCACAGGCCCTGGGTATGGTGCTCGTTGAGATGGGCGCCCCAACCCAGAGATGAAGCGTCTGTGACCAGGTGCAGAGAGGGTTGTGGGGCGTGAAACGGCATCCCTTCGCAAACCACATTGTGATCTAGCCACCATGTGAGGGAGGTCAGGACCGAATTCGGGATTGTGACCACCATATTCAGGCTGTCCCGATGTGGGCGGTATATTGATGACACCCAGGTCTGTAGTGGGCGAAGCCGAAGTCTGGCATGCCTGGTTACGTACGTGCAAGAAGCCATGTGACCCAGCAGGGTAAGGCACGACCTCACCGTGGTAGTTGGGAAGGCCTTGAGTCCTTGAATGAGGCTCGTGATGGTGCCAAAGCGGTTGTCTGGCAGGATGGCTTGTGCACGTCTGGAGTCTAGAACCGCACCGATGAATTCTATTCTCTGGGTAGGTTCTAGAGTGGATTTGTCCTTGTTGAGTAGGATACCCAACCTGTTGAATGTGTGCACTATTATGTGGACGTGATCGCGAACTTGTTCTTTGGTGCGACCGCGTACCAGCCAGTCGTCTAGGTACGGGAACACCTGTATCCCTTGCCGACGAAGGTACGCTGCCACGACAGCCATACATTTCGTGAACACCCGTGGGGCCGAGGATAGGCCGAAGGGAAGGACTGCAAATTGGTAGTGCACCCTGTTTACCACGAATCGCAGGAAGCGTCTGTGAGGCGGGTAAATAGCAATGTGAAAGTATGCGTCTTTCATGTCGAGGGCGGCGAACCAGTCTCCAGGATCGAGGGAAGGGATAATGGCCCCCAGAGAGACCATGCGGAACTTCAACTTTACTACGAATTTGTTGAGTCCGCGCAAGTCCAAGATGGGTCGCAGACCTCCTTTGGACTTGGGAATAAGGAAGTAACGGGAATAAAATCCCCTGCCCCTTAATTCCACTGGAACCTCCTCTATGGCCCCCATAGCGAGGAGCGTAGAAACTTCCTGTATAAGAAGTTGCTCGTGAGAAGGGTCCCTGAAGAGGGACGGGGAAGGGGGGGAGGAGGGGGGGATTGAAGAAAACTGGATAGCGTATCCCCTCTCCACCGTGCGAAGGACCCAACGGTCTGAAGTTATAAGGGACCAAGCACGGTGGAAGTGGGAGAGGCGATCCCGAAAGGAGGGGGCTGGATCCTGGGGGATGACTGGGGCGCCGTCCTCGACCGCACCTTCAAAAGTTCTGCCTGGGGCCTGAAGGTGGTCTAGGTGGCCCCTGGTTCTGGCCGGGTTGAGGGCCGGTCCACCTTCTTCTACCACCTCGCCCTCGCCTCCGGGCCGAGTCCTGTCTCTGACGAGGCGGGGGGGGGTAGAAGCGCTGGGGCTGCGGCCTAAATGGCCTGCGCTGGGGGCCCACAACATGCATCCCCAGGGAGCGCATGATCGTTCTCGAGTCCTTGAGGCTCTGCAGGCGAGAGTCCGTCTTATCTGAGAACAATCCATGACCCTCAAAAGGCAGATCTTGTAGGGTTTGCTGCAGCTCCGGAGGCAAACCCGAAACCTGAAGCCAGGAGATCCTGCGCATAGCGATACCCGAAGCCAGGGTCCTCGCCGCTGAGTCTGCAATGTCCAAGGAGGCCTGCAAGGAGGTCCGAGCCACCTTCTTGCCCTCCTCTACCATGGCTCCAAACTCTTCCCTGGACTCTTGGGGAATCAACTCCTTAAACTTCCCCATAGAGTTCCAGGAGTTGAAATTGTAGCGGCTCAGTAGCGCCTGTTGGTTCGCCGCTCTAAGTTGTAGCCCTCCGGCTGAGTAAACCTTACGGCCAAACAGATCGAGCCGCTTAGCCTCTTTTGATTTAGGCGCTGCAGCCTGCTGGCCGTGGCGCTCTCGTGCATTCACTGATTCCACCACCAGTGAACACGGTTGGGGGTGGGTATACAAGTACCCATAGTCCTTAGACGGGACAAAGTATTTTCTTTCCACCCCTCTCGCTGTGGGTGGAATGGAGGCAGGAGTTTGCCATATCGTATCCGCATTCGTTTGGATCGTGCGGATCAGAGGTAACGCCACCCTCGATGGGGCATCTGCTCCAAGGATATTCACGATCGGGTCGTGCACCTCCACTATCTCCTCCGCCTGCAGGTCCATATTACGGGCCATCCTACGCAGGAGATCCTGGTGAGCCCGAAGATCTATCGGAGGGGGACCCGTACATGAAGTGCCCGCCACTGCCTCGTCCGGAGAGGAGGAAGAGGATGCCTCCGGTGGCACTGGATCCAAGGGGGGGTCCTGATCCCCCTGCTCTTGGGCCGGGGCATCACCTGCACTTGGGTCTATGGTGTCGGGTGGCGTGGACACCGAAGCCTCCATGCCCCCTGGCGGAGGCCGAGAGATGGTGGACTCCGGGGCCCTTCTAACGGAGTGACCCGAGCGAGAGGTCGAAGCTATTGGAGCCCCTTGCGCCTGATGGTACGCCCACGGGGTCCAAAACGACCAGTGAGATGGTCCATGAGAGTGGTCCTCTGCCATCTCCTGCCAATGGCCCAAGTTTCGTTCCTCAGCTTGCCCTTGAGGGGGGTATGCCGATCTCGACAGGTCCTCCGAGGAGCGAGACACCGATCTTGACGGCCATGGCGGTGCCGAGAGCGTCGAGACAATCCCCGTGGGCTGCGGTGCCGCACGGTGCCGGTCCGGAGATGATCTATCTCTGTGCGGTGCCGGCGATCGGTGCCGGGACCGCGACCGGTGCCGATGACCTCGTCGGTGCCGGGAGTCGGATCTGGACCTCGACGAGGACCTGGAGTATGCCCGGTGCCGGGAGCGGCCCCTCGACGTCGAGCGTCGACCGTAGCGGTGCCGAGAACTACGTCTGGATGTCGAACGGTGCCGACGATCATATCGGTGCCGAGACGTAGAGCGGCGCCGCGAAGAAGATCTTGGCCGCGAGTACGACCGGTGCCGAGACGATATTCGGTGCCGGGACTGCGAGCGGCGTGGGGACCTGCTTCGGGACCTGGATCGGTGCCGAGGTTCTAGCCCTTGTGATGGAGGGCGCATCAAGGCAGGTTTCCCTCTCGACTGGACCGGGCGAGTCAACGGTGCAGTCGGTGCCGGTTGTTGAGGCGGTGCCGGCTCCGTGAGAGCTATTAAGTCTCTCGCCGCCGCGAAGGTCTCTGGAGTCGACGGGAGACACTGTATCACCGCCGGCCTCGGTGGAGACGCTATTTGCACCGGACTCAACGGCCTCGGCGCCGGAGTCGACGGTGCTGGAGGCACCTGTTTTCGTTGCTCCACCGGCGGACGCGGCTCTACCCCCGGCACTGGGGGAGCCGGCGTCTTCGGCACGGACGTCCCCGTCTTATGGGCTTTTTTATGCCCTGGGGATAATGACCGGCGCCGAGGCACTTGCTGTGCTTGCGGTGCCGACGAGGTCCGGTGCCAGGGAGGCTTGTCTGACGCCACTCGCGTGGTCGTCATAGCCGGTGCCGCCGGGGCACTGCGCACCGAGGTGCTAGGCGTCGGAGCCTGGCCCGTAGAAGGAGTGTCCGGGCTAAGTGCCGCCTCCATCAGGAGTTGCCTGAGCCGAAAGTCCCGCTCCTTCTTGGTCCTTGGTTTGAAGGCCTTACAGATCTTGCATTTATCTGTTTGGTGGGACTCTCCCAGGCACTTCAAACAGGAGTCGTGCGGGTCGCTCGTGGGCATAGGCTTAGCGCAGGAGGCGCACTGCTTGAAGCCGGGAGCGTTGGGCATGAGCCCGGCCCCGCGGCCGGGGGAGAAAGGGGGAGACGACCCCCTTAATCCCCTGAACTACAATAACAACTAGAACAACTTTAAAACTATTTAACTATTTAACTAGAACTACAACTATAACTATAACTGCGAATGACTAACTAAGCTAGGGAGAGTGGAGAACAGCTAAGCAGCGCTCCACAGTTCCAACGACCGTCAGGGGCGGTAAGAAGGAACTGAGGGGGCGCCGGGTCGGCTGGGGTATATATTCAGCGCCATGAAGGCGCCACTCTAGGGGGCTCCACAGCCGACCCGCCGGTGTTGCTAGGGTAAAAATCTTCCGACGATCGTGCACGCGGCGCGCACACACCTAATGGAATGGATATGAGCAAGCACTCGAAGAAGAAGTGGCCATATTGGATCGTACCATACCCCTGAAGGAAGGGGTTAGACTTTGGGAGCGGCTGGCCACTGTGGCAGGTGAAAGACTGCTGTTAGGCCCCTGGAAGAGGGTGAGAATGGACTAGGGGGCACTGCTGGAGGGCAGTGTCCTGAAGGGAACGCCGCGAGCAGAAGGGAGCAATGCGGGTCCAGGCGCCAAGCGAGGGCGAGAGACAGACAGGAAACCACCATAAGAGGGCGCTCCCCATGGACTGAGCTAATTCCCAGAGAGACCACTGGGAGGCGCCGCGGTGGTGAGTAACAGGAACAGTCACTGTCACAGTCATGCAGAAATTAAAAACAAATGAAACTATGTAATCAAAGGGCAATGGGGAAATAAGGAAAATCTAGGGGTTAAAATGAAGAGTTGGGGACTCTGCTGTGTTCTAAAATAATAGAAAAATTTAATTTTGGAAGTTCCAAACTACTATGGTCTGACCCAAAGGTTTTGTATCTCGATTCAAACTTCTCCAAATTTTGGGAGTGTATTGTTTCCATGTTCTGTTCTCGACACATCATAAAGTCAAGTCTGAGTAACACAGTTCAAACTGACGTCATGGTGCAGATCTAGATAATTCCAGAGAGAATTGAACAGGAGCAATGCATTTGATTCAGTTGTTTGGGTTCAGGGCCTTCTCTCATTTATTAAAATTCTAATATTGCCTTTGGTTGTATTCAAAGGTGCTGGGCAATACTCTGTGGTCGTCTTTCCCAAGAGCAAGCACAGGGCAAGCTGTGACAGTGTGAGCTTTCCCCAGGCAGGGCCTCAACACTTGTGGCTCATTCAGCTTACAAGCGCATTCAGGGCTTGGCCTATTTATTGAGACAAAGGCACCAATTGCGGTGGGGATTTCTGTGTGGTGGACAGGGTCGGATTAAGGCAGGGGCTTTAGGGGCTACAGCCCAGGGCTCCGGCTCAAGGGGAGCCCTGCAAAAATAAATCACAGGCAGCAAACTCCAGGCCGCTAAAAGGGGCACTCAGGCAGGCTGCCTGCATGCCGTGGCCCCACGCCACTCCCGGAAGTGGCTGGCTGCTGGCACATCTCTGTGGCCCCTGGCGGGGGGGGGAGGAGGTGGCGCCGTGTGCTGCCCCCACCCCCAGCACTGTCCCCGCAGCTCCCATTGGCTGGGAACTGGCCAATGGGAGCTACAGAGGCGGCGCTTGCGGGCACGGGCAGCGCACGGAGACACGCTGTCCATCTGCCCCAAAGGGCTGCAGAGACATGCTAGCAGCCAGCCACTTCCAGGAGCGGCGTGGGGCCACGGCATGCAGGCAGGCGGCCTGAGCCTTGCTGAACGCCAGCCGGGAGACGCCTGTGGTAAGTGCCTCGCGGCCGGAGCTGGTGCCTCGCACCCCCTCCTACACCCAACCCCCTACCCCAGGTCAGAATCCCCTCCTGCACCCAAACTCCCTCCTAGACTCCACACCCCCTCCTGCACTCTAATCCCCTCTCCCAGGTGAGAATCCCCTCCTGCACCCCAATCTCCTGCCCCAGCCCCCTCCTGCACTAAACTTCCTCCTAGGAAAAAGACTTGTATACAGGGGCCTACAAAATCTAATAGCCCCGGGCCCACAGGAGAGTTAATCTGGCTCTGGTGGTGGACGCTTGTCCACAAAAGACAGAACTGACGTCAAACTTGTTTCGTACAGACTGCTAAATTGCCATTAACCTTCAGTCCCTACCAATCCTAGCTGAATCCGAACAACAAGTTAGAAGTGAAAAGTTTCATATTATGCGAATACCAATCAAGCTGCAAAGCGATTATTAATAATACCTAACTCTTATATAGTGCTTTTCATCTGTAGATTTCAAAGTTCTTAAGAAGAAGAAAATATAATTAACCCCATTTTACAGATGGAGAAACCAAGGCACAGAGAGATGAAGTGACTTACCTAAGGTCACCCAGCAGAGACAGGAACAGAACCGAGATCCCCTGAGTCTCAGCCCAGTGTTCTAGCAGCAAGGCCACATTGCTTCTCACAGTTTTTTGAAAACATTTTACAAAAACCAACACAAAAAGTGCATTCTTCACGGAACTCAAAGAAGAAGCTCTTTGAACGAGAAGATTCAAACAGTCACTGGAAGTGCTTGCAGTTCAAACCCTGCAGCATTGTCACAGTGCATTAGAGCGAAGCCAACAAAAAATATACTAGGGTAGTTACAATATGCAAGCTGAGCAAAAAATGTAAGCAACTTCAGTAACGGAAAATAAATTAGGTATGAACAACTCCTTGCATAATCTAAGGAGTTATTAGTGACGTGCATAAAGAGAGGGTTTGTTTGCGTGTTTGTGTTTAGAGACAAATTAATCCTTTGTGTAATTTATTGATTTCAATTGACTAACTCCATAGATCAACAGAGCCTATGATTTGTAATTTGGCAGTGTCTCTTTAAGCCTAAAAGAGGGCATACTTTCTGAATTTTTTTCTGTTTTTTACCTGGTAAAGTGGCTCGTGGCTTGGAGGTCTGAGTCCTGTGGACGAAGGTTATCATACACATACTTCAAATCCTGGACGCTGTTCAGCTCAGGCAACCCTGCATGCAGCATCTTTGAATAAATAGGATTGATCCAATAAATGCACTGAAAATAATTTAAATGAAACAGGGCAACTAGAAAAAAGTGGAGTTACAGAGAAAGAACTCTCCCCATTTATAAATTACAAACCTCTCCTAATGTGGGCAATGTGTGACTCTGGGTATAACACACAGAGCACGGATTAGGAGAATGAAATGCACTCTTAACCTCTTCACATTGATACACCAGAAGAGGGTGTATTCAAATGGATTCAGGAGCTCATGAATCAAATTCCTTGCAACTGATCTCTCTACTAGGAGTCCATCTCCTTAGTATACACAGAAACATTATTTCCCCCTCTCAGCCTCCTTAAGGCAGCAAGGGGCATCTACCTACAGATCTCCAGGGCAGGCTGCAAATACCACCTTCAGCTGTGATAACCTCCTCCCCACCAACCAAACTCAACACTAAACCAGAATGGATGCCTCTCCTTACTCTATGAACTCCTTATACCTAAAGGTATACCTATAAAAACATTACATCCCAATGTCACACTATTTCAAATCCATGCAATTAGGTACATACACCTACCTGTAAGAAACTGTTTTTGTTAATGTACCCACTTTTATTTGCAACATGCCAGATACCATTAGCCTCTCTGTGCCTCAGTTTCCCAGTCCAAAAGAAGGGTACAATAGTAGTTGCTTGCCTCTACAGCAGTATTAGTAGGCTTGAATATGTTGTAAAATGATTGAATATGTCCTAAATATTATTGGATGAAAGACACTTCCTAAATGCAAAGTCTTATTTCCTTCCAATCTTATTTATATAGTAATGAGAGTTAACAACATTGTCAGTGTAGTGCAATGAGAAGTGGACAACTAAACATGTTCAATGTGTCCAGCACACCTGTCCCTAGGCACTTTAAAATGTTAAAAAAAGAAGAGAAAAGTTTCTAATAAATTTTTAAAACCCACTGACTTTGCACATTCCCACACTGAGTTGAGATGATGGACTGTGTGAGAAAATCTTTCCCACCCATTGCTCAGAAAGAATACAAATATAACTTTACCATTGCTGCTTGAGTGTGTACATTCTGCAATGAAATATATTTCCAGCGCAGACAGAAGTGCCCATTGATCTCAGAAGATTAAACCAAATAAAAGGGAAACATAGCTTTTGTTGTAAAGTGAAAGGGGGAGAAAAGAGAGATATTTGTTTTCCTTATTTCTTTCCATCTTTTCTATATTTTTAAATCAATGTGTTTGTATTTTGGGTTCTTTTCTCCTCAGCACCATGGCTGAGATGTTGCCTAATGTCTCAGGCTCTGTCTGGACTGCTGCTGGAACTGTGACAGCTTGAACACTGGTTATGCAGACGAGACTGAAAAATCACTGAGGTGAATTCAAATGGTTTAGTTTCCAAGAGAATCTTCCCCCCAGTTGGGAGGGATTTGGCAAATACAAAGAGGGCACAGGAGCACAGAATTGAAAGGGACCTTCTGGGTCATCGAGTTCTGTCTCCTGCTATCACAGGCAACCCTATCAAATAATCCTGGTAATAATTTATCAAGATCCATTTTAAAACTAGTTTGCCTCTTCTACTCCTATTGGGATGCTGTTCCAGAACCGCACTCTTCTGATGGTTATAAGACCTTCTTCTAACTTCTAGCCTAAATTTATTCCTGGCCAGTTTATATCCATTTGTTCTTATGCAAACATTGTCCTTTAGCTTAAATAGCTCTTCTTCCTTTTTGGTGTTTACCCCCTGATGTATTTCTAGAGAGCAATCATGTCCCCTTGCAGTCTTCGTTTTGCTGGGTTAAACAAGCCAAGCTTTTCCAGTTATAAGGTAGGCCCCCCTCCATTCCCCTGATCATCCTAGGAGCCCTTCTCTGCACCTGTTCCAGTTAGAGTTCATCTTTCTTGAGAATGGGCAAGGCACAATAATAATATTTTGCACTTACAAACACATATTATTTATATATATATATCTTCAAGCAGTTTACAAAGGACTGTAGGTACAAATATCCCCATTTTACAGCTGGGAGAACTATGGTGCAGAGAGGTGAAGTGTGTTGCCCATTGTCATACTATGCGTTGAGGTGGGTAAAGAATCCAGGTCTCTTCTAGTTTCCAGTTTGGTGCCCGAACTATCTTACACCAGATGCAGGTGGCATGGCTTGGACTCCCTACCCTGGGGATATGGGATACAAGAGCCCAAGTGCTGGGGAAGCAGAAGGTTGTGTGGATAGGACTGACTTCTCTGCATTGCTCTGTCGGCTACTGTTCCCCTTGGCAGCATTGTTCCTTGAGGATCATCCAGCCCCTCCATCATCCATGCTTTGTGTAGTTTCTTTCTTCTTGTATCAGAGGGGACAAGGAGGGTTCCCAACATAGTGATGTTGGAGACTGATCAGACAAGACTTTGGGTATTTTCCAACTGGTTGTCCCAAGTACACATATGTTTGGGCACCCAGATGGCTTGGGCTACAGTACTTGATCATCACAGGTATTTTAGTTATCGGATGTAACTAGAGATAAGCCTGAGCCACAAACATTTGGATCTGGATTTCTAATCCCCCAAAGTATGGTAATGTTTGGATCTGCTCATAGTGAAAAGGAAGTGAAGGGCCAGCAGTAAGGGTGGACCCAGGTTTGGATGGAAAACACCTCCAAGGTTGCGGGGTAGGCCCATCTCTACATGAAATAATTAATTATACTAGTTCTGATACAGCACTTTTCACATACATCTCAAATCCCTTCACCAAGATGGGCAAGTTTCATTATCCCTATTTTACAAAAGGTATTTCTGAGGCATAGCAAGGTGGAGTGATTTGTTCAAGGACACAGAGTGACTCAGTGGCAGTGAATCTATATCTCCTTTCTCTCAGGGCTTGTCTATACTTACACGCTGGTTCGGCGGCAGGCAATCGAACTTCTGGGTTCGATTTATTGCGTCTTGTCTGGATGCGATAAATCGAACCCAGAAGTGCTCCCCATTGACTCCGGTAATCCTGCTCGGCGCGAGGAGTACGCGGAGTCGACGGGGGAGCCTGCCTGCTGCGTCTGGACCGCGGTAAGTTCGAACTAAGGTACGTCGACTTCAGCTACGTTATTCACGTAGCTGAAGTTGCATACCTTAGTTCGAATTGGGGGGTTAGTGTAGACCAGGCCTCAGTAATGACTCTGTCTATTTCTTACTCACATTTTAGCAGAGAGCTGATTTGTTAGGCTTCCTTGGAGAACCAGCTATATAGACTTGTGATAGAAATTTCTATCTGGAAAATCCTGGATTTTACATGATTTTTTTTAACTAGTTGAATGCTGCTCATGCCCCCCAGAAATCCTCTGTTCTAGTTCATATTGATTCTTTAGTGAGAGGAAAGCTGATAAACTACAGGCTTTGTAGCTGAACTCTGCCAGCAAGGCTTGTGGGCCTCCCACAGATATTTCTGCTTTTCAGAGTGATGGGAACTTCATGGCTTATTTCTTCCCTCGCTCCCAGGAGCATATACTGGTACTGCTGATATCTGGAAACATGCTGCTCACCACCACGAGAATAAAGCATTAACTCCATACTGGGCCAAAAAATCTTGTGGTTCATAATCACAGTTTGCTGGAAGCCACTAGCAGTTACTGACCATTCAAAGCAGATAGAGTTTACAACCCCAATCAAGCACTGCACATTTTGAAACTGGCCTTATATAACTTCAGATTTGACTTTAAAATAACAACAACAACAAAACCTTATATAGACATCTCAGAAAGCAGAACTCAGGCAGTGATATGTAGACAAGATGCAGATTTTCAGATATGCATAGAACTTTCCATCGTGGAAACTTGAGACTGCTTTTTCTGCATAAAATAAATATGAGATGGTTAGTTTATCTTTCCCTTCCTGCTATCATCTGGTATTTTGCATTAAAGTGAGCCCAAAGTAGAACTTCCCCATAGTCTATTTAATTTTCTATACATTACCCTTTTTACTATACGTGATGGAGCAGTCTGCCCTTAAGAGTAGTAGGGCCTAATGGTCAGCCCATGTGGCATGGCCCTTTAAGAGTTTAAAAGGCCCAATTATATATACAAGGACCTGGGAGATATTAGGAGAAAGGAAGCAGTCCCAGGAATAAGAAGTATTCTGGAGGAAATACTGTTACTGTTTCTTTAAGGGCCAGGAACCTTGCAGAGAGGGGAAGGCAAGGGTCCCCTCCCTCCTCCTCCTCCCCAGCCCGTTGGGAATGAGCTGGGAAAAGGGGACCAGCATAAAGGCTGCCTCCTCTCTCCTAGCAGGGCAGGCACCAGGAATACTAACTAGCTTGCTGAGCAGTCTGAAGCCTAAGGGAAAGGGGCCAGCTGAGGGAGAAGCTGGCAAAGGCCTTATGGCTGGATAACCCATAACTCAGCTCAGGAGAGGACAGCTCTTACTTCAGAAGGACTAGAGAAAGTGAGTAAGAGAACTCAGCTCCAGGGAGGAGAGCTGGGGGGACTCCTGATTAAGGAGAACAGTCAGGGACTAACTAATGCAGTCCATTTGCAAAGGAGACTCCTGATTAAGGAAGGTCTGAAACGAGTAACCCAGAGAAAGAACCAAAAAGGATTCCAGAAGCAGAGACTATTTACAGATGCAGGAAAGACGTGTCTCCTGAAGGAAGGAGTCAGAGGCTGCTTGCTGAACTGAGTGGGAGAGATGAGTGTCCCTGGGTGCAGCTGAGTAAGCTCCTATTTATGGCTATGGCTCTGGTTAATGAGATCAACCTGTGGCACCATGCCTGCTAGAAAGGAGTGTACCGGGGTGACCTCCATGCCACCACACTATGGCTCTTAGATTCTTTTAGTTTTGACTGGCTGCTTGTGTCATGGGGGGAGCCAAATTCCCCCTTCAGACTTCAATGAGACAAGTTGGGGCTTCTTCAATATGATGAGGCACTCACCTCTTGAGTGCCCTCCACTGGCTGGGTGTGGTACTGCAGTCTTTCCTGTCCCAGGTGCCACCTGTAGGTTGTTGACCTTGCTTTGTAGGTCTTCAGTGGCTCAGCCCTCCGGCCAAGTCACTCAGTGTAAAACGGATGAACGGCTTCCAGGATAGCAAAGTGTTCGACACACTGTCCGCCCTCAGCCCCATCTCTGGGCCCCTCTAAGTCCTGCCCTTCACTTGGGCTTCCCAACAGCCTTTTCCCCTTCTCAGGGCTTTGGCCACTTTGCAAGTAGGCCGGTGGGGAGACCACCCACTATGCTGGGTCCCAACCCAGGGACCCTATAAACACGTCTCACTGCCTCCAGTTTGCTGCTGCTACTTCCCTGGGCCTTTTCCCATGTAGCCCCTTTCTCTTCATCCTTACCTCAGGGTTACAGTTGTCAAGTCTTCTCATTCCCAGGGCCAGTAGATCAGCCCATTGAGCTCCTCTGGTCAGAGCGGAATACCCATCCTCAGCCTTCTGGTCCTAGCCAGGGACTGACCTGCTTAGGCCTTGCAGTTCTTTTTATCGGAGCCTGCTGGGCTCTGATTGGCTGCTCCTACAAGGCCTCTCCAGGCCTAGGGTGACCAGATAGCCAGTGTGAAAAATCAAGACGGGGTGGGAATTAGTTGCCTATATAAGAAAAAGTCCCTAATATTGTGATGGTCCTGATAATATCGGGGCATCTGGTCACCATAGACTCACCTTCACTGCTCCTTCCCAGGATGTGTGTGTGTGTGTGTGGGGGGGGGGGGGGGTAAGGATCGCGGGCCCTCCAGCAGGAGGCCTCGAAGGGCCTGGTACACCCCATCACACTCAATCCCCTATGTTTGTTTTATTTCCTTTCTCTTTAGAAGAAATAAGAGCACCCATCCACAGGCTCTGAGTTCCCTGCCAGTTATTTACAATTACCAAATCAGAATGCAATACCATCAAGCTCATCCTTCCACCAAGCTGCAGCTTATAGTCAAGTGCTAACACTTCGCTGTATGTTGGCCTGTAGCTCAACCCCCATACTGCTCTTCAAAGGCCATGTGAAAAAAATGGAACCTGCAATGTGCCCTGAATGCCAACAGATCCAAACAACATGAGACTTGGGGCGGGAGGCCATTCCAGAGCTCTGTGGCCCTTGTGCAGAACACTCTCCCAGCATCCCCCTCTCTGTTATATGAAAAGGGCTCTAGCATCAACACCTCTGCTGACTGCAACCATTACACTGTATTAAAGGGAAATAGGAGGTCTCACAAGGGGACCTGGTACCAAGCAAGTTAGGGCTTTATGGGTTAAAACCAAAACTTTAAAAATCTATCCAGAAGCTCTCAGGTAACCAGCACGGATGTCCATGTTCACAGTCAAGCGATCAAATGGGGTCATGCAGGGATCATTTCTGGGTCCAGTTGTGTTCAATATCTTCATCAATGGTTTAAATAATGGAATAGAGAATACACTTATAAAGTTTGCGGATGATACCACGCTGGGAGGGGTTGCAAGTGCTTTAGAGGACAGGATTAAAATTCTAAATGATTTGGAAAAACTGGAGAAATGGTCTGAAGAAAATGGGAAGAAATTCAATAGGGACAAATGCAAAGTAGTTCACTTAGGAAGGAACAATCAGTTGCACACATACAAAATGGGAAATGACTGCCTAGGAAGGGATCTGGGGGTCAATCTAAATATGAGTCAACAGGGTAACACTGTTGCAAAAAAAGCAAACATTATTCTGGGATGTATTAGTAGGAGCGTTGTAAGCAAGATACTAGAAGTAATTCTTCCGCTCTACACCACACTGATTAGGCCTCAACTGGAGTATTGTGTCCAGTTCTGGGAGCCACATTTCAGGAAGGATGTGGACAAATTGGAGAAAGTCCAAGGAAATAAAAATTATTAAAGGTCTTGAAAACATGACGTATGAGGAAAGATTGAAAAAACTGGGTTTATTTAATCTGGAGAAGAGAAGACTGAGAGGGGTCATGATAACAGTTTTCAAGTACATAAAAAGTTGTTACAAGAAGGTGGATAGAACAAGAAGCAATGGGCTTAAATTGCAGCAAGGGCAGTTTTGGTTGGACATTAGCAAAAATTTCCTAACTGTCAGGATGGTTAAGCACTGGAAAAAATTGCTCAGAGAGCTTGTGGAATCTCCGTCACTGGAGATTTTTAAGAGCGGGTTAAGACAAACACCTGTCAGGGATGGTCTAGATAATATTTAGTCCTGCCATCAGTGCAGGGGACTGGACTAGATGACCTCTCGAGAGCCCTTCCAGTCCTATGATTGTCTATAATCTATGTACTCCCTATAGGGCATCCCATTTCATGCACCAGTTCTAACTTCAAAATTCCTTTAAGATGGGAAACACATGGCATATTTTGCAATGTATAATTTTCATTTTGGCCATAGGAGTGCAGTTTTGCTGCACATCAGAGGGTGCTCAGAGAGGTAAGATTTGGGGATCCTGTGCTGGGCACACACGATCCTTAGTGCCATGCAGTGCAGCATTGTGGAGTCAGAGATTCCATTGCTCCTTCCCTGGAGGAGCCCTGCAATGCACAGCCCAGCTGCTTGCTCTTTGCACTGGGCCTTTGATTTGGGCTCTACTGAGTAATCTCTCATCTGCAGAGCTGAAAGCGCTTTACAAACATTAATCAATAAAAGTCTCACATTACCCCTCTCAGCCTCAGTACCATTATACAAGGCACTGATAAAACATTCCTGTCTCTACTGGAAATACCTCACCTGGTGCATTCTAGGACTGCACGAGCCTTTTTCATGGCTGCATCACATTGGCGGCTCATAGTCATCCTGCAATCAACCAATACACCCAGGTCTTTCAACTCCTTTGTCACATTCTACTGATACTTCCCCAGCTTATAGCAAAAATTCTTGTTGTTAGTCCCTAAAAGCATGACCTTGCACTTTGCACTATTAAATTTCACCCCATTTCTATTACTCCAGTTTACAAGATCATTCTTGTATGATATTCTGGTCCTTCTCCGTATTGGAAATACCTCCCAACTTTGTGTTATCTACAATTTTATTACCACACTCCCACCTTTTGTGCCAAGGTCATTAATTAAAATGTCAAATAAGACTGGTCCCAAGACCAATCCCTGAGGAACTCCACTAATAACCTCCCTCCAGCCTGACAGCTCACCTTTCAGCATAACTTGTCTTAGTCTCCACTTTAACCAGGTTCCTTATCCACCTTTTAACTCTAATATTAATCCCCATCTTCTCCAATGTAACTAATAATTTATCAAATGCCTTACTGAAATCCAGGTAGATTAGATCTACTGCATTTCCTTTGTCTAAAAAATCAGTTATCTTCTCAAAGAAGGAGATCAGGTTGGTCTGGCATTTTCTACCTTTTGTAAAACCATGTTGTATTTTATCTCAATTCCCATTCACCTCTATGTCCTTAACTACTTTCTCTTTCAAAATTTGTTCCAAGACCTTGCATACCACTGAGGTCAAACTAGCAGGCCTGTAGCTGCCCAGATCAATTCCCCACCCCCTTTTCTTAAAAATAGGAACTATATTAGCAATTCTCCAGTCACAAGGTATAACCCCCTAGTTTACAGAGTCATTAAAAACCCTTGCTATTGCCCTTGCAATTTCATGGGCCAGTTTCTTTAATATTCTTGGATGGAGATTATCTCCCCCACCCAATTTAGTCCCATTAAGCTGTTTTCGTTTGACTTCCACCTTGGATTTGGTAATATCTACCTCCATATCCTCGTTTCCATTAGCCACCCTGCCACTACCCCTAAGCTCTTCATTAGCCTAATTAAAGACATAGGGCAGGTCTTCACTACAGTTGGGGGTCGATTTAAGATACGCAAATTCAGCTACGCTATTCGCGTAGCTGAATTCGACCTATCGGAGTCGACTTACCCCGCTGTGAGGACGTTGGCAAAATCAACCTCCGCGGCTCCCCGTCAACGGCACTCACTCCCACCTCCGCTGGTGGAGTAAGAGCGTCGATTCGGGGATCAATTGTCGTGTCCCGACAAGACGCGATAATTCGATCCCCGAGAGATCGATTTCTAACCGCCGATTCAGGCGGGTAGTGTAGACTTAGCCTGAGACAAAGTATTTGTTTAGGTTTAGGCATGCCTAGATAATCTTTAATCTCCACCCCATCCTCAGTGCTTAGCAGTCCCACTTCTTCTTTCCTTGTTTTCTTCTTATTTATATGGCTATAGAACCTTTTACTACTGGTTTTAATTCTCTTTAAGGTCCAACTCTGCTTGGCTTTTGGCAGTTCTCACTTTATCCTTACACTTTCTGACCTCCAAGAGGTAGCTTTGCTTGCTGATCCCTCCCATCTTCCATTCCTTGTAGGCTTTCTACTTTCTCTTAATCACCTGTTTGAGATGCTTGCTCATCCAGCTTGGTCTGCAACCCTTCCCTACGCATTTTTTCTCCTTGGTTGGGATGGAGGCTTCAGGTACTTTAAGTCAAAATTGCAGAAACTAATTCCAACCCTCCTCCACATTTAGATCCTTGAATTTTTCAGGCCAGTCCACTTCCCTAACTAATTCCCTTAATTTTTTTAAGGTGGTTCTTTTGAAATCAAGGACCCTAGTTTATCCTTTCATTTAGTTTAAACTGAATTAGCTCATTATCACTCGAACCAAGGCTGTCCTCTACAACCGGTTCTTCTATGAAGTCCTCTGTAGCCTTTTTTCCTTACTGTATTTATCCCAGTAACAAAGCATGACAGGATTCTACAATAATGGCTCCCGAAACACTGTAATGGCTGCAGTGTCCTAGATCAATCACCATAGGGTATTGTAACATAATGCAGTCTGTGAGTTTAGTCTAATTAGTTCACTTCTTTAATTCCGAACAGCGTTAGGAAATAGCAATTTGAAAACCTGGAATTAGGACCGGTGACACTTTCACAAAAGAAAACCTTTTAATTTGAGTTGGTTCGTGGGTGTACAATGAGATTGACATTTACTGATAAAAATCTAATCCTTCTAAGCCTCGCTACAGGGGAAAAGAAAACAAGAGGGATTGGGGGGTTTTTTTGGTTACATCCCTGACCTTCTTACCATCTCCAGCAGGTTCAAGAGCAATTGGCTGTGTTTCCTGACTATATTATAAGCTCGACAGCAAAGTTCCACAAACTCTTGGAAGCGCTGTGGGGTTTTTCCACCTTCTGTGATGAAATACTCCATCTCTGAAGTGAAGATAAAAGGTGCTCGGTCCCTTGAAAAAACAAGATACAATGAAAAATGGCAAATCCTATCAGATGGTTGAGCTTTTTAACTCCCTGTTAATATTTGTTTTCCCAATCTTTCCCTTCTCATTATTTCTTCCCTCCCTTCCTCCAGGGTGGATAACTCCATGCCAGAACACTCAGCGATGCTGACTAATTGTGGCAGACACAGGTCTCTAGGTGAGATCGTCTTCATGCACATGGTTGTGCAGCAATTTGGGGACGCCAACAACTGAACACGATTTTTTAAAATTTATTTTTAACTCTCACTGCTTCAGTTTCCCGACTCCCTGCCTCAGAATAATGGTCTTGATCTTGACGTATAGTCTCTCCTGATACTGAAATATTTAAAAGCTGTACTTGAAACAGAGTGGGATATAAATATAACTCCCTACCAGGCAAAAAGTGTATTTAAAATAAACAAAATCCCCCCAAAACCTAGGGTGCTTTTCTGCTTTTGAGTACACAGCTGTGAAGGGTTGGTTCTTATCTCAGCTGCACCAGAATAAATCCAGATAAACACTGTCTTTTATCCAGTTACTCTGGATTTAGACGGATGTAAAGTGCCAGCAGAATCTGGGCCCATGACTTGCTTTTTTAATAACTTGTGGATTTTGTAGCTGTGCTATGGTATTGGAAAAATAACGAATTAGCCAGGCTTTTGCTAAAAATTCTCCCTTTTGACAGCTTCAGCACAGCCTGATATACTGTTTTATTCCAGCACAGAGAGAACTACTGCAGGATTTTATTCCTCATAACTGTGTATACAGATATATGTAAACAGATCAGAGAGCTATAACCCAGGTAATATACACAGTGGATTAGATTTAACCCTGAGCTAGAGGTGAGCCTGAGCCAACCTCCAGAATCTAAATATTCCCAAATCTTTGGGAGATTTGAACTCCAGATACACTTTTTACAATTTGGGGCCTTCTCTAGTTAAAAATTCATTCAAGAGGGGTCTGACCCCATTCCAGTTGCTGATTCTTCTCCACAAGAAACCTGAACATCTTCCCTACAAACAATTTCCATATCAGTATCGCCCAGCCCATTACCAGTCTCCGTAATCTTCTGCAGACACATGCTCTTTGTATGGCTGCAGTGATGAAGTTGAGTTGCATTGGATGCTCATGTTGGGGGATCACCCCAGGCAAGACTGGCAGCTTGCTTTGCATTCCTACTGTTCTGAATACCCCCCCTTTCCCACAGTTTCTGAATTAAAGCCTCCCAGCAACCCTCTCTCTGCCTTTAAAAACTGTCCACATATATATGGGGCCCTACCAAATTCACGGTCCATTTTGGTCAATTTCGCGGTCATAGGATTTTAAAAATCGCAAATTTCATGATTTTAGCTATTTAAATCTGAAATTTCACGGTGTTGTAATTCTAGGGTCCTGACCCAGAAGAGGATTGTGGGGGAGTTGCAATGTTATTGTAGGAGGGTTGCAGTATTCCCACTCTTACTTCTGCGCTGCCGCTGATGGCAGCGCTGCCTTCAGAGCTGGGCTGCCGGAGAGCGGTGGCTGCTGGCCGGGTGCCCAGCTCTGAAGGCAGCAGCGCAAAAGTAAGGGTGGCAACACTGTACCATGCCATTCCTACTTCTGAATGGCTGCTGGCAGCAGTGCTGCCTTCAGAGTTGGGCGCCTGTAGCTGCCGCTCTCTGGCCACCCAGCTCTGAAGGCAGAACAGAAGTAAGGGTGGCAATACTGTGATCCTCCCCCCTACAATAACCTTGCAACTCCCCCACCTCCTCTTTTTGGGTTAGGACCCCCAGTTTGGGAAACGCTGGTCTCCCCCATGAAATCTGTATAGCTTAGGGCAGTGGTTCTCAAACCGGGGGGGGGGGGGGGGGGAAATCCCAAAGTGGGTCGTGATCCCATTTTAATGGGATTGCCAAGGCTGGCTTAGACTTGCTGGGGCCCAGGGCCAAAGCCCAATCCTGAGGGCTTCAGCCCTGGGTGGCAGGACTCAGGTTACAGGCCCCCGACCTGGGGCTGAAGCCCTTGGACTTCGGCCCCTCGCCCTGGGGAGGTGGGGCTTTGGCTTTGCCTCCTCCCCACCACCCTGGATGGCGGGGCTTGGGCAGCTTCAGGCTTTGGTCCCCCCCCTCCTGGGATCCTGTAGTAATTTTTGTTGTCAGAAGGGGGTTGCAGTGCAATGAAGTTTGAGAACCCCTGATTTAGGATAAAAGTACACAGAAGACCAGATTTCAGGGGGAGAGACCAGATTTCATGGTCCGTGACACGTTTTTCATGGCCGTGAATTTGGTAGGGCCCTACATATACGTGAAGTACACCTGGAAAGAACCCAGTTTGCCAAGGTTTAAGTCAAAAGGCCAAATACATTTTTTGTGCACTTCATGGATTTTAATTGTGTTACACCAAGGGTGAAATTTAGCCCATAATATTCTCTCTTCTTTCCAGTCTTTTCTGTATTGTGTAAGAAGCTGTCTCAGAACATCACTGCTGCCTTTTGGCTTTGTGATCTCTCTCTCTGGAGATTATGTGTCTCAATCACACATTATAAAACCACGTCTATTACTGATCTCAATAAGCAATTTTTTTCCAGCCCAGACTTTAATCCATCATTCAGCTTTTCTTAGAGACAGAAGTTATTTCCATCCCCTGCTTAACACAACTACTTCTCTTTGACATTAACCTCTAAATATTCCTGTATCATTACTGAAAGAGATTTGAGGACACTCACTGAAGTCAGCCTGGAAGATAGTCACAGAGCCAAGCCTGCAAAACTGATCATTTTCACCTAAGATTGGAGATGGGTCCAACCCCAAAACCTGGATTTCAATGCTCCTCCATCTTTGGTGGTGTTTGAAAACCAAACCTCAATCTCAGATTTGCTGCAGGCAGGGCCGGCTCCAGGGGTTTTGCTGCCCCAAGCGGCGGAAAAAAAAAAAAAAAAAGCTGCGATTGTGCTCGGTGGCAGCAGCTCCACCGCGCCGCTTTCCTCTTCGGTGGCAATTCTGCGGCAGGTCCTTCCCTCCGAGAGGGACCGAGGGACCTGCCGCCGAATTGCTGCCGAAGAGCCCGATGTGCCACCCCTTCCCCTTGGCCGCCCTAAGCACCTGCTTGCCGAGCTGGTGCCTGGAGCCGGCCCTGGCTGCAGGGGCTTCTCTTTATAAGGGGCCTAGTCATATCTCCAGATATAAGGCACCCCTGTGCTCTGTGATGTTTAAAATCCATATCTGAATTCTGCATCCATCTACACCAAGAAACAAGATATTCTGTGAAAGCACAATTATTCTAAAGCAAGGTCAAATCTCTCATATTAAATCAGCATCATGGTTATTTGAGCTGAAATCAGAAACTGCGAGTAACAGAGTTTTTTCGTGGAAGACACAGTTTGGGGTACAGAATGACTTTCATATGGCACAGGGGCTGCTAACATTACGCAATTTTTGTAGGCTTTATTGAGCATGTAACTGGTATTTGACAGCTCTTATATGATTTGCAGCATTAGCTATGTTGCAAGAAGTTTTGAAACAGTTTACAAGGTTCTTAAATTTCTCAATTTCCTTCAAGTCTCCCTTCTAAGGTGCTGGACCTTTCCTCTTATATTCATCTGAAAAATATGATGTAGAAAATTGATTTTCTTTGGAACATTTAAGCCTGGTTTTGCGCAAGCTCTTCTGACATCACAGTCTCTCTCTTCCATGGTAACCAGATATTGAAACTCCAGGGCTGCAAGTATTTAATCCAGCTAAAAGCTCACAAAGGGAACACCTCCCAATTAAAAAAAAAATAGCAACATGAAAAAGTATAACATAGGAGAGGAAACTAGAATCATCAATATGGGAAACAGAGGACATCTTAATTGAGATATCTTTAAAAACTAATTTTCAATGATACAAGGCTTTTAAAGGCTGTGTAAAATACATCTAAAAAGGGTGAATTTCTGCCTGCTGCTTTTCAGAAGCCCTGTTTGAAATATAAAAAGCATGGAGGGGAAAAAGATACCCCATAAATGACTCCTGAACTACAAAGTGTAAACTGTACTTTGTCAACCCATCATACATGTTCAAGTTTACATCATCAGCAACAAATGGTGACTGCTGTTTCAGTCTATATAAGGAAAAGGTAATGTCTGTTCCAGAGCTGAAAAATCATCCTCTCTATCCGTACATATATAAACACATAGCAGCAAATGAAACAGAGGAGGCATGGGAAGAGGCTTATCTGTGGGCATACACTGTCTAATGCTACTGCACATGAGCATATGTTTGTTTGCCTGGCAGCGCTTTCTTCCTTGATGTGCACTGCCAGAAACTCAGTACATAGTGAAAGGTTTCAGAGTAGCAGCCGTGTTAGTCTGTATCCGCAAAAAGAAGAACAGGAGGACTTGTGGCACCTTAGAGACTAACAAATTTATTAGAGCATAAGCTTTCTATAGTCCACGAAAGCTTATGCTCTAATAAATTTGTTAGTCTCTAAGGTGCCACAAGTCCTCCTGTTCTTCTTTTTTCAGTACATAGTGACATTCAATCAAAAAAATCAGCAGCTTATTAGAAGGCACAGGAATAATATCTATAACCGATATATGGCCCATTTGGATATAAATCTGCTAGGGATGGTGTTTCTATGCAGTCAACTACACAGACCTGAACATGAAATGGCACATTTTCCAATTCACCCAAGTCCTAACACATGCTACTGTTAGTATGACATCCAGATTGTCACAGTTTCAGGGTAATTGCATCTGTTTTTACCCTCTGTAGTCCCCTATTTAAGGTTTCTGGCTCCCAGATGTCATGTCTCTTGGATGTAGGGTGACCAGATGACAGGAAGAAAATATCGGGACAAAAGGGGGGGGGAGGGGGGGGGGGTCACTGGCGGAGCAAAAAAACCCAAAAAACCGAGTGCTGCCGGTGTAAGGACACAAACAGCTCCCTCTCCCAATTCCCTACTGTGACCCAGTGCTGCTGGCAGTCGGGGGCGGGAGCTGAGAACAGCCCAGGGCTGCGGGCAGTCAGAGGAGATTATGCACCCTTCCTTAGGTATGCATACCTTCAGCCTCTGGTTTTTAGGAGGGGGGGGGAGAGAAACCAACAGAGAACAGCTGAGTGCTGCCGGCAGTCAGAGGAGAAGAAAAAATAAAAGCCGAGAACAGCTGAGTGCTGCCGGCAGCCCGGCAGAGAAAAAAAAAAAAAAAAAAGCGGAGTGCAGCGTCCCGACCGAAGATCAATCGGGACGCGGGACAAATGCCTAAATATCGGGACGGTCCCGATTTTATCGGGACGTCTGGTCACCCTACTTGGATGAGACCCACATCTCTCTCCTGCCTGACAGGGGCTTTAAGGCGGCACAGTCCCCTGCCTTACACTGTGCCGCCTTAAAGCCAGTTTGTCTAACGGCCAGCCTCAATGTGTTGCTTTCTCTCCAAGGGCTATGAACAGTGTATTGCCAGCAGGTACAAGTTACTGCATAGCTCTTTCTAAGGAAGCACCTTTATTCTTAAGGTAAAAGCATTACAGAGAAAACAATAGACAGATTTAAAACACACACTAAAATATTATGAGTTACTCATCAGCCCCCATGGGACCCTAGTAGGCCAGAGTCTTTTCAAACCTTCTACAAGAGTTGGAGTCCCCCTTGGATGGAAGGTCCGATCATTTGCTGGATCAGAAAGAAGATCCCGAGTCAGTTTAACTGTAGCCTTTTTATGACAGAAGCCCTTTCTTTGTCTGTAGGTCTCTGGAAAACCCAGTTTGAACATGCAAGCCACCCCAGGGGGTGGTATCTCTCTGGAGGTGTTTACAACTTAAGTGATTCACCTTAAATCATCATCCACTGTTTTTAGTTCCTGGAGGAACTAAAAGCAACCCTCCCCCACAGCTGCATACAATCCCTGGCCCACAATGATACATAAACCATTCATAACCTTAATAACAATATGTTCCTCCAAAGATATTTCACGTAGTTTCAATGTTTGTCACACAGAGCATAAATAATTCATATAGTATATCATCACTAGAGGGGGCCAAAAGAGCAAGGACTCCATATCATCACCAACATGTGCATGAATGAGGCCCCATGGGCCAAAATGCAGATCTCCATTAAACCTGTGCTTCTTCAGTTAAATCAGTGGGGTTGCATGTACCTAACAGAGAAGATTTGTAGCCCCCAACATGGGAGAGTTCATTTCTTATTTTCTGTTTCCATGCTGCATTTATGGGGCAACATAGTAAGTAGGAGATTTGGCCATGACTATGTCTCCATTTTGGAAGGCCACACAAGCTTTTTTTCACCATATTATGCCCTCTGTCTTACAAGGGGAACACAGGGGAGCATCTTCTTTAGTGTAAAAGTCTTTTTGCGAAGAACTGGTGTAACTTGGCCTTGACCATGTACCTGCAGCATAAAAGCAAAATCATGCATTATCAGGCCTCCTTTCTTCACTGCAAGCTGTGCCTCAGATGTAGGGTGACCAGATAGCAACTGTGAAAAAATGGGGCCTGGGAGGTGTGTGTGTGTGTGTGTGTGTGTGGGGGGGGGAGTAATAGGCGTCTATATAAGAAAAAGTCCCAAAAAACAGGACTGTCCCTTTAAAAACGAGACGTCTGGTCACCCTCCCCAGATGGGATGAATGGATCCTCTAGTTTTTTACAGTGGAAGTATTTCAACAAACAAGGGAATGCACACACTTAGGGCAAACAGGCTTCTATATAGTACTGGGATTTCAGGGGGTATATTTTGCTATAGCTGTGACCTAGGTTTATTAAATTAATCCAAGGAAAAGCAAGCCCAGTGATGAATGTCACTGTGTATTGCTGTCAGATCTTCCAAATGTTCATGAGAATGCTTTTTAGTGTCCCTCTAGAGGCTAAGAATGTTTGGATGATATGATATGGGAGGCAGGGAAGAAAGCAAGCCTCAAGTTATTGGATAGCTCATCAGGCATAACAACAAACAAATTAGTGATAAGGAGAATATTTACCAGGACTTTACCATTGGCTGGAAACTTGCTACATCCCTAGAGTTGCAGAACAGTAAGATCCCTAGGGTTTACTGACCACTGGGATGAAACATTTGAAATAAGCTGATAATGAAGTTTATGAGGTCAGCAAAGATTCCAGTTTTCCCTACTCTGAATCCCACGGTATGGAACATGTTGTTTCCAGTGAGAAAGATGTCTCAACTTCCTCCTTTATTTAGTAACTGGAGCACATGAGCCAAACTGCAAGTGACCTTTTCCCTAATTCAATCTAAACTTCCCATTGTGCTGTTAGGGGAAAGTTTGTTCTAGTCACATCACAAGAGATGTAACGAGAAGCATGTCAAAGATCAGTTTAACTTTAGATACAGTTCAATTGCTCATATGAACACAGAAGAAAGAGCGTGAGAAACGACACACAACTTTGACTAGTTTAAAATCAGTTGCTCCATCCATTCACCCAGCCACCCACATATACACACTGGGTTTTCTAAAATCACATAGGCTGAGTCATGAATAAGTAGTAGCACTCAGCAGGAGTGACTAGGACTCAGATGCAATCAGTAGAAAAGTAAAGGTTTCAGTTAGTGTTTGAATGTGGATATCATTTATTCTTCTGCAAAACCAAAAGGTTCTTTCGAGTACTTATTTCTGTAGGTTTTTTAATTCAGGTGCTTATTTCTGTAGGTTTGGCAAGGAAGGACAAACTTTGCATACACTATAGAAACAAGACTATATAGTAAAATGTACCTTAAGCAGCCACTCAAAAAGGTGAGCAAAAATCAGCTCTGTAACAAAGGTGATCTCCTACTTTAGGAGAGCTATACAGTATTTAGTATGTTTGAGGTTAATTTCGGGGAATAAGACTGGCGATAGACTAAGAACAGTAGTCTGTTATAAAAGGGTATTTATTTAATGGGTGGCATAAAAATATTTTTGAGTGATCTCATGGGTGAACAGCAGCTCCGAGCCATGTGTAAAATACAAAGAATTATCCAAATACTCCGTAACTTCTTAACTAGGTATAGAATTAATGAACCAGATCACCCACTGATCAAAAGTTAAAATGAAAAAGCATTTTTATAATCAAAATATTCAATGTTACTATGGTTTTTATTCTTAAGTCTACATCAGTTCAAATACAATCCAGGTTGTTGGAGCCTGTAAAGTAACAATCAAATACAAAGATATTTACAGGATGTGTTCAGAAGCAAAGAGGATTTAGGGTCTGATCCAAAGTCTACTGAATTCAATAGAGAGACTCTCACTGACTACATTAGGCCTTATCAGGTTCTTAGTAAGGAGTCACCAAGCAAGAATAAAAAGGGGGTTGCCCCATGTGTTAGGAAAAAAAAAAAAAGAGGAAGTTACACAAAGCCACTGGTATGCTGTCCCCTGGTTCACTGAAGTTACGACCACATGTGAGCATCACTAGTGCATGCTTCATGTGGATCGGTGAAAAAGTAGGCATGGTCAGTGAAAACTTAAGCAAGGCCAGAGGGAAATTTGCAGCACTGTACACTGTCCCAACCACTGTTGAACCCCACACAGCACTAGGGCAGTGCAAAGTGAGGTTTCTTTGGGGACTCTTTGAGTGCATGGCACCTCAGAATTATGCACTGTATCCTTGGGCTGGTGCCTGGGTGTACAGGGAGCTCAGTGAATGTGTGTGTCACAGACAAAGTCGTGGTCATATCCTTTATGTTAATTTAATGCATTTGACCTCTTACAACTTTAAAATATATACTTAAAATCTATGATACAATAACTAAGATCTGAGCAACACAGTTCAATAAAATGCACATTTCCCCCCAAACTCTGTGTAAACTTTCAAAACGATTGAACATTCCATTCTGTATTTTGCTAGTAGATTAGCCAAAAGCTACTCCTGCTCCCACCAAAATGAACAGCATTTTTGCCATTGACATCAGTGAGAGCAGGATCAGCCCCAAAGCTGCCAGTTACATTACCTCTGGCTCATTGTAAATCTATATTCAGTTGAGTCTTCTCTTTACTAAAGCAGACAATACAGAAGTGTAGAACTTCCAGACAGCTCCAAGTTTTTAATTAATTAATTAATTTATTTGCAAATTCTTGCGAAATAAAAAGCAGGCCCATACCTTGTTGAGACCTCTATTCTTCCAACTATCTAGGATTTATATACTGTGACAAAGTTCCTCCTCTATCTTGGTGGGTCCTGCGCTTATCGGCAGATTTTCTTGCTGCAGAGATTCACCATATGGGTTGGGGAACAGCCCAGAGACCTTCCCCTCTGGAAGAACCCACAGTCCAGGTCAATTGGGAGGTTTGGGGGGAACTCGGGCCCGCCCTCTACTCCGGATTGCAGCCCAGGGCCCTGTGGACTGCAGCTGTCTGTAGTGCCTCCTGTAACAGCTGCATGACAGCTACAACTCCCTGGGCTACTTCCCTATGGCCTCCTCCAAACACCTTCCTTATTCTCACCACAGGACCTTCCTCCTGGTGTCTGATAACGCTTGTGCTCCTCAGTCCTCCAGCAGCACACCCTCTCACTCAGCTCCTTGCGCCTCTTGCTCCCAGCTCCTCACACTCACACCACAAACTGAAGTGAGCTCCTTTTAAAACCCAGGTGCCCTGATTAGCCTGCCTTAATTGATTCTAGCAGCTTCTTCTTAATTGGCTCCAGGTGTCCTAATTAGCCTGACTGCCTTAACTGGTTCTAGCAGGTTCCTGATTACTCTAGTGCAGCCCCTGCTCTGGTCACTCAGGGAACAGAAAGCTACTCATCCAGTGACCAGTATATTTGCCCTCTACCAGACTCCTGTACCCCACTGGTCTGGGTCTGTCACATATCCCTCCCCCCTGCTCAACGCCAAGGGGTTGGGCAGCTTGGGACGCCAGACAGTGCACACGTGACAAGCCATCGGCGTTGCCATGACGGCTCCCTGCTCTGTGTTGCACATGGAACTGGAAAGGTTGGAGGGATAAGAACCATCTGGTCCCCTTGTGTTCTTCTCCTTGTTCTGCTGCATACATTGAAGAGGGGCATAGTTAGTCACGAGGACAAATCTGCACCCGAGCAGGTAGTAGCGCAGTTTCCATGGCCCATTTTACAGCGAGGCATTCTCTCTCCACCACTGCATATTTTTGTTCCCTTGGAAGGAGTTTCCGACTGAGGTATAGAATTGGGTGTTCCTCCTCCTCGACCATCTGTGATAGAACGGCCCCCAACCCTACTTCCGATGCATCCGTCTGCAGGATAAACTCCTTGGTGAAATCAGGGGCTATCAGTACGGGGTTACTGCAGAGGGCAGTCCGTAGGTCTGTGAATGCTTCCTCTGCTGCATCAGACCATCTCACCAGATCAGGTCCACGGGCTTTTACTAGGTCTGTCAGGGGGCTTGTCCTTGTGGCAAAGTGGGGGATAAATCGTCAGTAATACCCCACCACACCTAGGAACGCCCGGACTTGTTTCTTGCGACTTGGTCGGGGCCAATTTTGGATGGCCTCTAACTTGTTCACTTGGGATTTTACCAAACCTTTTCCCACAATGTAGCCAAGATATTTGGCCTCTGTAAACCCTACAGCGCATTTGGCAGGGTTTGCTGTAAGACCAGCTTACCTGAAGGTATCGAGGACTGCCTCCACCTTCTCCAGGTGGGTTTCCCAGTCTGGAGTATGAATGACCACATCGTCCAAGTAGGCAGCAGCATAACTGTTATGCGGGCGTAATAGCTTGTCCATGAGGCGCTGGAAGGTAGCTGGGGTCCCATGTAGTCCAAAAGGGAGGACAGTATATTGAAAAAGACCCTCTGGTGTAGAGAATGCAGTCTTTTCCTTTGCGTCTTCTGCAAGGGGAATCTGCCAGTACCCCTTTGTCAAGTCTAGGGTAGTCAAGTACCGGGCATTACCCAGACGGTCCACTAGCTCATCTATGCGAGGTATGGGGTATGCGTCGAACTGGGATACTTCATTTAGTCGCCGGAAGTCGTTGCAAAATCTTGTGGTGCCATCAGGTTTGGGCGCCAGCACGATTGGGCTGGACCACTGACTGTGGGATTCTTCGATGATCCCCAACTCCAGAATTTTTTTTACTTCTGCTTTTATTTCCTCCCTTTTTGCCGCTGGCACCCGATAGGGCCTCATTGTTACTCTGGCCGTTCGTGACGATGTGGTGATATGTCTCGGTTGTTCGACCCGGTTTTGTCGAGAACACATCTTGGTTCCGGAAGATCATCTCAGACACCTCATTCTTCTGGTCTGGTGTTAAATTGGGAGACACTCTCACCTGTTTGGAAGGCTTGTTTTCCTGGGTTAGGTCTTTTTGGACCGTTGTGCATGCCTCTTGTGCATGCCAGGGTTTCAGCAGGTTAACGTGATAAATCTGTTCTTGTTTTCTGCGTCCTGGCTGCCGCACCTTGTAGGTTACTTCCCCCATGGGTTTAACCACCTCATAGGGCCCCTGCCATTGGGCCAGAAGCTTAATTTCTGCTGTGGGTACCAACACCATAACCCGATCCCCTGGTTGGAACTGTCGCACTTTTGCCTGGTGATTGTAATGGGTCCGCTGGGCCTCCTGGGCCTTCTCCAAATGTTCCCGTACAATGGGGTAACCCGGGCTATCCGGTTTCGCATCTGCATTACATGATCTATTATATTTCTCCCCTCATTGGGTTCCTCTTCCCAGATCTCTTTGGCAATATCTAGTATGCCATGGGGGTGACGCCCGTATAATAACTCGAAGGGGGAAAACCCAGTTGAGGCCTGAGTACCTCCCGGATAGCGAACATAAGGTAGGGTAGTAGGGTGTCCCAATCCTTTCCGTCCTGACTTACCACCTTCCTTATCATAGCCTTGAGGGTTCGGTTAAACCTTTCTACCAACCCATCAGTCTGCGGATGGTAGACCGAAGTTCTCAGGGTATGTATATGGAGCAGCATACATTAGCTTCGACATAAATGGGGTTCCTTGGTTGGTTAATATCTCCTTTGGTAGCCCCATTCGGGCAAAGATCCCCACCAGCTCTTTGGCTATAGTTTTAGAGGCCGTGTTCCGCAGGGGGACGGCTTCTGGGTAGCGAGTAGCATAGTCCAAAACAACAAGTATATATTGGTGGCCCCGAGCCGTCTTCTCCAGGGGTCCCACTAGGTCCATGGCTATTCGCTCGAAGGGGACCTCTATGATGGGAAGGGGTACTAAAGGTGCCCTCAAGTGGGGACGGGGACTGTGCAGCTGACACTCCAGGTAGGAGGCACAGTACCTCCGCACTTCTTCATGTACTCCGGGCCAGAAGAACCGTCGTAGGACTCGTGCCAGGGTCTTCTCTACCCCCAAATGCCCCCCAAAAAGATGACTATGAGCAAGACTTAATACAGCGTTCTGGTGTTTTTGAGGTACTAGGATCTGCTGTACCTTCTGCCCCTGTACTGGTGCAACCCGGTATAAGAGATCCTTCTTCATTATGAAGTAGGTTCTGGTCCCTGGGTTTTCCCTTCCACGGGGACCCCATCTTTTTCAGTCACCTCCTTCCTAATGTTGTTATACCTTGGGTCTTCTGCCTGGTCCCGTCCAAAATTTCCTCTCCCGGGGCTAATCTGCCCAAGATCTAGGGGCCCAGTCTCTGTTGCCTCTACTGGTTCAGAAGCATTACGGTGGGGGTCAGACTCAGGTGCTTCTCCCTCCTGCGTAGCCTCCTTTTCAGCTGCGTGGGTCCGCCTACCTACAAGAGCGACCCTCTGGCTTTGGGTCAGTATTCGGGTTCCCAAGGCCTTAGCTGCCCTTCTTTCCCTTTTTGACTTTCTACCCTGTCTGGGAGTGGAGAACAAATCTGGGGATATTTCAGAGAAGGGTGGGGGTTGACAGTCTGCTGTGGATGCCTCACCAATTTTAGGGTCTCCATCTTTCTCCAATCCCCTTACTGGGAGTAAGTTTCCAAACCCTGGGAAGTCCCTCCCTATGAGCACCGGGTATGGGAGTTTAGGGACTATACCTGCTGCTACCTCAGTAGTGTTCCCTTGGATCTCGATTTTTACTGGGATGGTGGGGTAGTAACTAACTGTCCCATGGACACATGTTATCCCCGTACGTTTAGCCTGCAGCAGCTGACTACGCTTCACAAGCTTCCCTGAGATAAGCGTGATAGCACTCCCCGAATCAACCAGTGCCGTGGTCCCTACCCCATTTAGTTTCACTGGTCTGGTATACATATGTGGGGTTAGTGAGACCCCCCACAAGGTGGATTAGGGAGCATGGATCTGCCCAGTTCCCCAGGTTACACTGCATAGGCTCCTCAGCATTGGGACACTGTGCAGCTATGTGTCCCCACTCCCCGCACGCATAACATCTGTATGGAACCCTAGGCGTTCCCCGGTCTCTTGGTTTGGGCAGTCTAACATCACGATCCTCTTCTCCCTCAGTGCTCCGACTCTTTGTGGCCTCTGATGGGCCTTCAGCCTCTCTTTTTCCACCTGGGCCCTCCTGGTGGCCCAGTCACCCAAACTTTAGGGCTTGGTGCTGCTAGTTTAACCCGGGGTGCCTCTTCCTTAACTGGTTGGGTCATCTCCCTCACTGTCCTTCGCCTCTCTACCAGGGCGACAACCTCGTCATAGGTGGAGGGTTCGTTCTGGCTTACCCAGGCATGAACGTCTGGTGGTAGTCCTCTCATGTTGCGGTCGATGACCAGAACCGCTAGTATCTTTTCCGGACTCTGGGACTCTGTTTGCAACCACTTTCGTGTGAGATGGATGAGGTCATACAATTGGGACCGCGGGGTTTTGTCTTCCTGGTACCTCCAACCGTGATACTGCTGGGCCCGCACTGCTGTCGTTACCCCAGATCTGGCTAGAATCTCTGTTTTCAGCTAGGGTTAGTCTGCCGCAGCCTTTTCAGGCAGATCATGGTAGGCCTTCTGGGCCTCCTCACACAGGAATGGGGCAAGGCTGCTAGACCACTGATCTCGAGGCCAGGCCTCCCGTAGGGCTGTCCTCTCAAAGGCCAGAAGGTACGCCTCTACATCATCCTCCCATGTCCTTTTCTGCAGCCAATGGCTGGCCCGTATAAAGGTGTCCCATCATGGCCGCGATTCAGCTCTGTAAGGGACTTTCCCTGGTTTACCAGTTCCCGCAACATAGCTCGGTCTTGAGCAACCTGGTCCATCAGCAGGCGATTAGTCTCTTGCTGCAGCTGCACTGCCTCCTGTTGGGTGGCTGCCTGGACACGGGTAGCCTCCTGCTGGGCCGCCATAGCTTGTATCAGTGCCCGCACTACGTCACACTGTGGTGAAAAAAAATAAACCCTCTCCCTTTTTTTTGTTTCTTTTTTTGTTGTTGTTGTTGGTGTTTTTTTTTTTAAATCACCCTCCTTCTTCTGCCGCACTGTGCACCCCAAGATCCCACCCCTGACACCAGTGTGACAAAGATCCTCCTTTATCTTGGTGGGTCCTGCACTTATTGGCGGATTTTCTTGCCGCAGAGATTCACCATGTGGGTTGGGGAACAGCCCAGAGACCTTCCCCTCTGGAAGAACCCACAGTCCAGGTCAATTGGGAGGTTCGGGGGGAACCTGGGCCCACCCTCTACTCCGGGTTCCAGCCCAGGGCCCTGTGGACTGCAGCTGTCTATAGTGCCTCCTGTAACAGCTGCATGACAGATACAACTCCCTGGGCTACTTCCCTATGGCCTCCTCCAAACACCTTCCTTATTCTCACCACAGGACCTTCCTCCTGGTGTCTGATAACGCTTGTGCTCCTCAGTCCTCCAGCAGCACACCCTCTCACTCTCAGCTCCTTGCGCCTCTTGCTCCCAGCTCCTCACACTCACACCACAAACTGAAGTGAGCTCCTTTTAAAACTCAGGTGCCCTGATTAGCCTGCCTTAATTGATTCTAGCAGGTTCCTGATTACTCTAGTGCAGCCCCTGCTCTGGTCACTCAGGGAACAGAAACCTACTCATCCAGTGACCAGTATATTTGCCCTCTACCAGACTCCTGTACCCCACTGGTCTGAGTCTGTCACAATACATATCCCTGTATGTCTAAAGAGAACAGTCTATCCCAAATAGGAATTGCACATTAAAACCATTAGAAGAGACAAATGATTGAGCAAGTTTTGAACAGCCTGCCACCTAAAGTTAACCAGAATTTATTTCTCCAGAGGGATTTCTCCCAGGTTTTGTTTTTTTTCTTTTAAACCTTTATTTATTGCAACAGACATTTGGGAGGCTTCAATACACAGAACTCATGGTGAAGTGCTTTTGAAGTCAGTGAGGGCTGGGGATCCACAAAGGGACATAAGCGTTGTGACACCCATTGTCACAACAGCTAACTTTTAGGTGCCTACAAAATCACTGGGACAATAATGGGATCCACAAAGCCTGAGTGAGGCACCTAGGCTCTATACAATCAATGGGGAGCGATAGGAACCTTAAAATGGGATCTACAAAAGCCAGCAAGCTGGGTGGTTCCCCGCCTAAGCTAGCCAATGGGAGATGCTGATGAGGGGATGTGTCCTAACCCCTATCTCTCTCAGGGAGATAGGTACCTAAGTCCAGGCTGCACAGAGGCATCTATCCCCATTAGTGCCATGTGAACAAGGGGAAGATAGGTGTTCCTCCACCTAATTCATATGCAGGGCATGATCTAGTAGGCTTGCTCACAGGCCACCAAATGCCACATAGAACTGCAGATCGAAGGAGGAGAAACTCCCTCATCATCTTTAGCCCAGTGGTTAAGGTGCTCATTGAGATCCCTGGTTCAAGTCCCCCCTTAGCCTGAGAAGCGGGGAGCTGAACAGAGATCTGCCATCTCTCAGGGAGGTGCCTTAGCCACTGGGCCATGGAATGATTCCCCTCTTTTTCTGGCCCCAATAAATAGTTAATTGTTCAATAATTTAATTAACAGTGGAACAACGTGAATAGGGGTCTCCCTCAATCTCTCCTATGAGAATATTCCATAACCCAGTTAAAGCACTAATTTGACAGGTGGCAGATCCCTGTTCAAATTTCTTCTTATCAAGTTGAGAGGGGACTGGAAGCAGGGCTGTACCCTAGGTGAGTACCCTAAGCACTTGGCTAAAAAGAGCTTCTCTCCCACACTGTTTTGTGTGGAGTTGGGCCACCGGTGAGCATGTCTACCAGATCAGGCCCCATGCACAATCGAGGTGGAGGAAACCCTATCTTCCTCCGGTTCATGAATCGCTCTGGGGCTTAGGTGAGGGAAAGGCACCCAGGTGCCTAGAGGCAGGCAGCAGTGTGCATAGCAAGAGCCAGAAAGATAGGCACCTAGGGAAATCTTCACTGCAAAAACGTAGGTGCTGAAAGAATTTTGGTATCTACAGGGTTAGGCGGTAGCCAAGTGAGGTTTTTGTGGATCGTAGTGGTGCCTAAAAGTGGAACTTAGGCACCTAAATCTGGGGGTTAGGCACCTAAGTACTTTTGTGGATCTGGGGCTGAAAGTTCTGAGCCTGGAGGAATTGTGGGAATGGCCCTTCAGAAAAGGAGTGTTATATTTTGATGCACAGTCCTTAGCTGAGCAGGGGCCATCAATCAAGCTTATACCCAGTCTGCCAGAAAACCTGGTTTTAACACTGGCCATTTCCTACCGTTTCTCCTGCTTCTGGAGATACAGACAGCAGAGGGGGGGAAAAGTTGTGCTTTTCACTGAAATCTCTTTTTGATGCTAGTTTCACTCAAATAAGTTATTATATTAGCATCCAGGACAGTAATTTTCCAAGCACGGGATTTTCAAAGGCATCACTGTTTTATGGGAATTGTGCTCCTAAATCACGTCAGTGCTTTGGAAAATCCCACCCTGATTAACTTATAGATATAGAGCCCAATCTACGGCTATTGGAGGCTATGGCAATTCTCCAATTGAGCTTGGAAGTACTCATAATATATGTCCCAGACTGGATCTGATTTCCAGCTAGCATGATATAACTTGTTCAAGAGGCAAATTGCTCTTGATTTGGAACAGTAGTTTCTCATATTCTTCTGTAATTATTGAGCAAGTTTTTCAAGGTATTCAAGATATTTTCTTCCTTTTTTAAAAAATAGTTGACACATGTATACTTAGGCTTGGCAGAATTTGATATTTACTTTTCATAAATGTTTATTTTTAAGCATATTTTTTATCCATTTAAATTTTCACACTCGAGGAAAATTAGGTGGGGTCAGACAATAATTATTTAATGGCAGTAGATGTTAAGATTTGAAAACTTAAAGATTTCTAACAACTAAAACACAAACTTTCAACATCACATGTAAAAATAAACCATGTAAATAGCCTTATATCAAACTGTAATAAGTTCTCAAGCTGCATTTTTCCTACTTTACTTATCTATCAATTTCGATTATTATAGATGGAAATATTTTTTCATCAGTTTGTATGTGTACAGTGAAACCAACCATTTACCAATAAAAATCTAGTACTTCCAAGCATATATATATATGCTTGGAAGTACTAGATTTTTATTGGTAAATGGTATATATATATATAGTAGACACATTCTTAACTTAAATTTCCCCGTGTGATTAGCACATTGTATATACTCTCTGTCCTGGCCAATATTCAAGGAAACATTTATCTCACTGGACTGGCCTATGCTATAAGATGTAACCATGTCTGAACCTGGCAGTCAACAATCATGCTAATTGAATCAGGATTTAATTATGGTTAGCTGACATGATGCAGAGCATGTTATAAATCCCTGTATACACTTGGTTTAACTGTGCTAAGACCCAGTATAGCTAACACAGTTGCTGACAACTGTTTATAGGTGGTTACATTTCATAGCATAAACCAAGACATTGTGGTATCTTTCTCTTTAGGGACTCATCTGGAATGGTCTTTTCTAGTAAGGAAGTTGGCAATGGACATGCCATTGCAAGCAGAAATTGTGGTCAGAGATCTGTGAATGGTTTTTCAGTTGGATGTATTGGCATTTTGCCAGCCACAATCACCCCTCTATGCTGTTATCTGACCACAAAGTTTGAACAAGAAATTCACTTCTCTCAGAGGAGTTCATCCACTTGCACATCAAATAGGGCCTAAGCCTTAAAAAAAGGACCACAACTCATAAAACATGCACTATGATCTAAAGATCAAGAAGTCTAGAATGTTTTTCAATCATTGTCCCTTACTACTTTGTGGCACAGACCCGTCTCTTATATAGACTGTTCAAATGGCACCATCAGAGTCTGGTTTAGACAAGCTTAGGTGCCTAAAGCTAGGACCATAACTCCATATTTAGGCACCCGACTAAGTGGTCTGAATTTCTGAGGTGCTGGCAACCAGCTATCAGACCATTTATTTGGGTGCTTTAATACAGTTTTAAAAATACGTAAGTTTTGGACACTCACGTTTTAAAATGTTGGCCACAGTTTTCTTGATACCGTAAATAATTGTTTTCTAAAAGCATCTCATTTTGCAGGTGGCAAGGAGTTTATTACCAGCTGTGTCTGATGTAACATATAGAGGTGAGTGAGAGAGTTCAGCTGGCTAACAGTGATCACTACACAAATGATTTAGATATTCTGTAAGAGTGACTTCCCCGTGGATAATAGCACTGATGAACTTTCAACAGGCAAATTTTACAACTATTAGGAAAATGGTTTAAAATAAACTGAGTGGTAGGGGAAAAACAAACAAACAAACAAAAACACTAGAGTTTCAGCCAATGGACTATTCAATGACAGAAGGCTGTTCAAAACACACAATATCAGAGGTATAGGATATCTGTTTATCATTAAGCAAAAAAAGATGAGACTAAAACCATGATGATTCAACAGCAATGCACAGGAATTCCTTAGGGCATAGATGGAAATTCTGCACAAATGACATATCTAATCTATCTATAATAGACTGGAGCACATTTTCCAGATAAGGATAATGGGCAAAGGGTCAGAATGAAGAAGAAACAACATTATTAAGATCAAGCAATACAAAATTCTTTAAATGCACTAGACCAGTGTTTCTCAACCATTTTGACACCAGGGACCAAGGCTTGCTGCCTTACTGAACTGTCACGGACCGCTTGAGAGAAAAAAAAAATGAACAGTGCTTCACTGGTATTTCTTGCTGTTTCTTCTTACCAGGCCCCCATGCACCCTTGCTTGGGCCAAAACTTTGAAAGGTCTCAATTCTGCCTTCTTCCTGTTCTACTCCTCTCATGGTACTGCTCTGCTACCTACCCCAATACAGGAGAACTAACAACTTAAAATGCCTTGTTCAAAAATTTTAAGTAACACAACTTTCAAACGCCTGAACAGCAAATGTAACTTTTCTTGTCTGCATAGTAAACACTGGCATTTTTATCTGTTTGAATAATCAAAGTGGTGCTTTCCGTACCTTCTCGGTTGCAAAGATGTGAACTGCTTTCTGAAGGTCCACAGTCTGAGCCAGCTCATGCTCTATTGAGATGATTGCAAGACCAACCAGCCTCTTCTGTGTCATTGTGGAGCGTAGATGTGTTTTTATTAACTTCAGCTTGGAGAAGCTGCGTTCTCCACTGGTAACTGTTACAGGAAGTGTTAGAAGTATGCGCAGAGCAACAAAAGCATTTGGAAAGAGGGAGATCATCTTATTTGTGCACATATATTCCAGAACAGCCTTTGGAGTTTATCCTGCTGAAATGTATCTTGAAAGGTCTTTCAGTTCATCACCTAAATCACTCGCATCTATATCGCGCATGTCATCATGTGTCAACACTGTCTCTAGAGCCCTGCATTGCTGGTGTAGGTCTTTTTGAGATATAGTAAGGAGTTTTGGAATATCATACAACATCCCAAATATACTGCTGTGTTCCTTGAGCTGCATGAAACGTTCTTCAGCTGACTGTATTGCACAATCTAGCACCTGGTTAAAGAATTCAACTTTGAATTATTGTTTGGGGTCTCTTATGGGATTATCCCATGCCTCATAATCAAAATGTCTTCTTCTTCGGTAACTCTTGTATTCTTGAATGGATGGGAAAATAGCTTCAGTGTGAAGTTCCTCTGCCAACTTCTGTGCACTCTTCAGAATGTTTTGAAATCCCTCATCTGACCAGTAAGACTGTAGGTATGACTTTGCTTTGTCCAATTGTTCCATTGCTCCAGATATATCAAGGTCAACACCTTGGAGTCTCTTGCTTACAACATTTATTTCAAACAATATGTCATGCCACAACACTAAGCACCACAGAAATTTGAAGTTATCTATGTTTCTGGTGATTCCATTTCCCTCTGCCACTGTTCTCCCACGAACAGTTCCTGTCATAGCATTATCCTCCATAATGGCAACTATGGCATCATCGATCTTCCCAATTTGGTGTTAGATAGGCTTTATCGCCTCCACTCAACTTTCCCCTCGTGCGGCACTCAGTGGTTTCAGTGTCAGAGAGGATGTTCCCAGATGTTGCTTCAAAAGCTGCCACTGACGAGTTGATGCCGAAAAAAATACATAGATGCTTTGAATTACATTAAAAAATTCAGCAGCCTCACTAGAAGCTGAAGCTGCATCACTGACCACCAAGTTCAATGAATGAGAACTGCATGGGACAATAAAAACTTGAGGGTTTAACTCTCGGATCCGTGTCTGCACTCCTCTGTTCTTTCCTCTCATGTTGGCACCATTATCGTAGCCCTGACCTCTCATGTCAGCTATTGCAATTCCTGTATCTTCCAGCTTTTTAAGAAGCACATTTGTCATACCAGCTCCTGTAGTATCATCAATGTAAATAAATTCTAGAAAATGCTCTCTGACAGTCACCATTGCAGGGATATTTTCACTAGGTTCTGTTGTTGTTACAAAATGCACCATTAAAGTCATTTGTTCTGTATGGCTGATGTGCAGTCCAGAATAACAGATTAATACCTTGCTGACTTCGGATCTGCCACAATCTTGTTTGACTTTTGTTGCCAGTAATTGTATGATCTCATTTTGAATTGTATTTCCAAGGTAGTGGTGTGTGTACATTTCTTGGGTGGTGACTCTTCTTAGATGCTCCTGGAGTACAGCATCAAACTCAGCCATCAGCTCCACAATTTTAAGGAAGTTTCCATTGTTTGGTACATACAGCTGATCTGAAGTGTCACGCAGTGCTAGGTTTTGGGTAGCAGGAATTCTCACAATGGCAATGAGCCTTTTCAGAACATTTTGCCAGTAAAGAGACTCTGATGCAATCTTCTCTTGATGCTGATCATTTATGGTGGCCTTTAACCTTAGTCTCATCTCAAGCTCTTTCTACATGTGGAGTGCTCTCTGGTGATTTGCTACCTTCTCATGGCATGCCAGATTTCTAGCCAGATTTTTCCAGTCCTTTGTTCATGTAGAACCCAATATGGCTGGAACATTAGACTGGAATAACAGTTTTGCAACAAAAACAGTATGTAGCATTCTGGGTTTTTGAGTACATAAGCCATGGCCTCTCCACTTTGTCACCATTGGGGATTTCACACCAGTAATATGTTGGATGGAAACTTCTATTTTCACTGTCTTTGGGGAACATCAAGTTTTTCACTTGCTGTGGCCCATACAGTACAAGGAAGACCCTCAGGCTACTGCTCAAGTGGGTCCACAATCCCGGATCATCTAGACTTAAGGAACTAAACTCAGCAGCAGCTGTTTCTTGCGCCTCCACCACACTCTTCTCTGATCTACACTTTTCTTCAGGAATGTGCATGCTTACATCCATTTGAGATGGAGATATGGATGCTGCAATAGCTGCCAGGTCACCTGCACTCCAACTAACTGGAAGATCAGGCATCTCCTCACCACTCACATCCTCACTGGGGCCGGAAGGCTCACCGTGAACATTTGTGTCTGTGTATCTCAGGAGAGCTCCTTCCTGCTTAGATAGAAAAGCTTCCTTTGATTTCTTTCTTTTTCTGAATGCTGCCCCAGAGGGGCGTTTTCTTCTTTCACTCAGGACTGTTTTTCTGTGCCAGCTATAGTGGTTCTCAACACTCAATTGAAGGGGACAAATAAGCAGACTGGTAGCAGGGCCTGAGTGAGGTAAGATATCAGCGTCTTAAGGGCCTAACTGGCTCCTACTACTTCAGTTGGCTGCCTGTTCTCCTCAAGTGGGTTCACGGAAGCAGCAGGAAACAGGAAGCTCACTGAGAAGCTGGTTTTAATCAGTCCAGGCTCCTGGGGGTGCTAGAGAGGTACATAAGAGACTCCTCCTCCTCTCTCTCCCTGCAGCTCCTGCTGGTTTCTGTTATTCCCTCTCACCTTTTCTCCTGCCTGCCTGTTAGGTCTCTTGTGCCCTCCTTCCTTCAGCACAGCACTCCATCATCTCTGTGCATCTAGAGCAGAGAGAATACATATGCACCAGCAGGAGACACAATTTTCTACACTCTGGGTCCTAGTGGCACCCCACCACAGTCTGGCACCTGAGACGGCTGCCTCAGTTCGCCTCATGGTAAGGCCAGCCCTGTCTGAGAGCCACTGAACCAAACTGTAAACCCTGTATATAATGGAAACAACTTTAAGCCACCCCTAGTTCCAGCACCTATGCAGTTCAACAAGTTATGTGATATGAAAATGTTAACCTCATTTTTAAACATTGTTTCAAATGAAGGCTACCAATAAATTTGACTACAAATTTTGAATACCTCATTTTGTACATTTGTGATAATTCACTTAATTTACTTTTAAAAAAAATCAGATGTATTCATCACTCTACTGTTAATGAGATGTTTGTACCTGTCATGTAGATGCAAGTCTTTCAATCCGGGGATGAATGTTTGACAAGGAAACTTGGAGTATCTTTCCAATGCTCAGCTGCTTGAGGTATTTTGTTTTCGTTGCAGTCATCACTGAAAATCCAGTTTTGCAGGGGTATGTGGAATGGAACAGGAGCAAAGTTTTGACAGTGAATTCACCAAGTTGTGGGTATTCACTTCTGACTTTGATCCAGAAAACAGGTCACTTCATGAAACTGTAACTTCAGACCCTCATCACTTGATAGTTCCAGCAACTTATCCTCTAATGATAGCGACAAAGAGGTCTCAGGTCCTCGAGAAGAAAATGGACCATGAACCCATTGCTTTCCTTTTTGTGGATCAGAGTCTGATGAGAAATAGTCCTCAAATGTTTGGAGAGTTGATTTTAGATGGGATGCAATATTTTAGGTAGGAGAGGCAGATCCACACCTTTACTATCATCAATAGCCAGAAATGCAAAAAATGGGAACATGTCATAACAGTTGCACCCGACTCTCTTTCCAGACTTGAGCGCTTTTTCTATTTTTTTTTAAAAAGGCTATGAACTTGTCAGCCAACACAAAGACACTCACCATACTCTGCCAAATATGCAAGTTTGGCGATCCATTGTAAATCCTGAAAGTATGCTGCCAGAGGAGACTTCTTTTGAGACAGAAAGGCTTCAAGTTCACATACACTTGGTTTAATATTTTGTCACGGGATAACCATCACACTTCAGCGTGTAAGAGTAAGTGGTGGTCAGACCCCATTTCTTCACATATTGTAGCAAAGATGTGAGAATTGAGTCCATTTGCTTTCACAACATTCACAATTTTAACAACTATACCAAGGACATACATTTCTCGGCTACCAAGACCTTTTGATAAATAAAGCAGTGTGCTTGAGCAGTTGGTGCAACTTTCATCACTCTCGCCACTACAGCTGAATATCTGCCTGTCATTGTGGCCGCTCCGTCAGTGCAAATTCCAATCCCGTGATCCTACTGAAGTCCTGTCCTCTCACATACTCATCTAGGACACAAAATATTTCAGCACCTGTTGTGTTTTGTGGCAGTTCATCTCAGCAGAGTAGATCTTTGTGAAATGCACCATCATAGGCATAGGCATCCCATAGGCGCACATAAACAATAAGAACTGCTGTGTTAGAAATGTCTGTTGTAACTGAATTACAAACCAGCTTAATACTCTCACCCTTTCCATCAACTGAGCTTTGATATCGGTAGAAGTGGTATAGCTTGACTTTAGTAAGGCTTTTGATACGGTCTCGCATGACCTTCTCATAAACAAACTAGGGAAATACAACCTAGATGGAGCTACTATAAGGGTGCATAACTGGTTGGGAAACTGTTCCAGGAAGTAGTTATATCAGTGGTTCACAGTTAAGCTGGAAGGGCATATCAAGGGGATCCCTGCAGGGATTGGTTTTGGGTCTAGGTCTGTTCAGTAGCATCAATGATTTAGATAATGGCATAGAGAGTACACTTCAAGTTTGTTGACGATACCAAGCTGGGAGGGGCTGCAGGTGCTTTGGAGGATAGGATTAAAATTCAAAATGATCTGGACAACTGGAGAAATGGTCTGAAGTAAATAGAATGAAATTAAATAAGGACAAATGCAAAGTACTCCACTTAGGAAGGAACAATAAGTTGCACACATACAAAATGGGAAATGACTGCCTAGGAAGGAGTACTGCAGAAAGAGATCTGGGGGTCAAGCTAAATATGAATCAACAGCATAACACTGTTGCAAAAAAGCAAACATCATTCTGGGATGTATTAGCAGGAGTGTTGTAAGCAAGACATGAGAAGTAATTCTTCTGCTCTACTCTATGGTGATCAGGCCTCAACTGGAGTATTGTGTCCAGTTCTGGGTGCCACATTTCAGGAAAGATGTGGACAAATTGGAGAAAGTCCAGAGGAGAGCAACAGAAATGATTAAAGGTCTAGAAAACATGACCTATGAGGAAAGACTAAAAAAAAAATGGCTTTGTTTAGTCTGGAGAAGAGAAGGGAAGACATGTTAACAGTTTTCAAGTACATAAAAGGTAGTTATGAGGAGGAGGAGGGAGAAAAATTGTTCTCATTAACCTCTGAGAATAGGGCAAGAAGCAATAGGCTTAAATCGCAGCAAGGATAGTTTAGATTGGACATTAAGAAAAACTTCCTAACAGTCAGGGTGGTTAAGCACTAGCATAAATTGCCCAGTTATGGAATCTCCATAACTGGAGATTTTTAAGAGCAGGTTAGACAAACACCTGTCAGGGATGGTCTAGATAATACTTAGTCCCACCATTAGTGCAGGGGACTGGACTAGATGACCTCTCGAGGTCCTTTCCAGTCCTATGATTCGATGATTCTATGATCTTCTGCAATATCAGTGATTCAACATGACTATCATTTGACAGCTGCATCACCCAAGACTTTGTGATAGGCATCTATTACAAAAGGCATGATTAGTTCTTCATCAATCGTAAATAGCAATTTGCATTTAGCTATGCGTAGGGATAGCAGCTATGATGCTTTTATATCAGACCTTTATTTGATGTTATGGTGGTGTGCAGTAGTTGCTTTTTCCCCTTCATGTCATCTCGCTTCCGTTGGAAGAATTCCATTGGCTTTTCTTTTAAATTCGGATGTTTAGTTTCAAGGTGTCAAATCATTTTTGAAGGTTTCATAGCATCATTGCTCAGAGTTGTGCCACACATAACACAGAGAGGTTTTGGGCATTTTAAATCCTCACTTTCAACAAACCCATACTTAAATGTAAGACTCATCATATTTTTGATTGACGGATGAACATTTCCTTTTCTAACACTTCTTCCTGATCATATTCGGAGTCACTCGCATCTCTATTATGTTTTTCTGAACTTTTGTTAGTTCTGAAAAATAGATGCAGAGGTAATTGCTTTGACAGTGACATTGTCTAGTTTAGCTAAGTAAAATTTTTACTAGGACTTAAATTTTTCTCGCCGCTTTCTGTTAATTACTTCCTTCCAACAAATGAATGCAAATATGATTTGCATATCAGTACCAGGGGCACCAGTGTCAACCCAGTCGATTTATTTAAGATGTTCAAAAATAATTGAATGAATTCAGTGATGTAAAATGCAAGTACAAAAAAACTTTACATTTTAAATATTAATATTCTGTGTTAGGGAAATCTGAGTGACTGGCAAGGAGGCTGCCATGGACCGGCACCCAGTCCTTGGACTGGTCATTGAGAATCACTGCACTAGACTATGTAAGAGAGTATAGCCCCTCTAGAATACTGTGACAGGCTGCTCGACTCCCTGCTGGATGGCACCACCTCCTGGTGATTCTGGGGATTAACTCAGTCAGGCCGACACCCCTTCCAGTGGTTACACCCTTTCAGTTTCTCCTCTGCAGCTCTTCTTTCACTCTTGGGAACTGCAGCTGTCCTCTTCATGACTCAGCCCTCTGTCCAGGTCACTATTCTTCCAGGGGGAAAGCACAACAAGGTTCCGTTTTTTAGCAATCTCAGGCAGTCTTCTGCTTCACTGCCTCACAGTGCCACTCCTGCAGTGACTGGCAGGGGAACCTGGGCCCACCCTCTATCCAGGTTCTGGTTCAGGGACCCTCTACACAGCAGCAAGGCCAATTTCCTGCACCTTGTTGCCTTTACCTGAGTCACTTCCATAACTCCTGGCCCTCCCCACTCCTCTGGTTTTGACAATCTCTTCACTCCCTCCTCCCAGGGAGTAACTTTAGGCAACTTGTCTCTGTAGCCCTAAAGCAGTCCTCCCTGAAGCCTTCTCCCTGCATCCCCTTCTGCTTTCAGTTTCCTGTCTTTTGGAGAAGCCCCACCTGCCCATCATAGGTGAGCTTCTCTCTAATTGGCTGCCTCCACCCTACCCTCTTCCCCCCTTAGCAGACTAATTCAGCTCTTGTAGGGCCAGTGTGGGGAGTACACCCCATCACAGATACCCAAGTGGCACATGGGATAAAGTGGTGGAAGGGCGGGTTGCAATTAAAAACAATGATGATATAGTACAGAAGATAGGTCAATATTTTTTCCATCAGTTATTTACTGTTGATTGTGATGTGGAACTTCCTGTTTCCAAAGGCATTTATATAAGAATTCACAGGGTGGTCTTAAAAAAAGAGAGAGAAGTCTCCAAAGAGGAAGATATGGAGCCACTCAAACTCACATGCAGTACACCACCAGACTGGAAGGAATTCCACTGGACCAGAACTGGAAGGAATTCCACTGGTGGTTCCAAAGGCGATAAATAACAACACATTCTAGCCCAGATAATTACTAATGAGACTATACAATAACCTCCTCAAAACAGCAACTGTTCCTGAAGACTGGAAAGTAGTTAATGCAGTGCTTCAGCTTCAAATCAGAGCCACAGGGGATACTGGGAATTACAGACCAGTGAGCTTCTCCTCAGTTTCAGGGAACTCAATTGAGCATGTAATTAAGGAGAAAGCAGAACATTACGCTTGGATAATAAAAACAGATCGGGACAAACCAACACAGCTTCGGTAAAGGAAAATATGTGCCTCACTAAACTGTTAGGGTACTTCACAGAAATAATAAATTAAAACATAGATACAAAAGAGACTAGTGGACATAAATTTACTCTGATTTCAAAAAGCATTTGATGAGTTCCCTCCATATGAGACTATTAAAGAAAATAAATAACCAAGGGTGAAGTATTATGCAGGATTAATAAGTGGGTGAGGCATAGACAACACAGTAACAATAAATAACTAGTCTTCAAAGTGGAGAAAGATAAGTGTGTCCTAAAGCCAGTATTGGGACTCATATTTCTCAGTAGAGGAGGCCTAAATTTCCAAAAGTGACTAGTGCTTTTGAATGCCTAACTTGCAACACCTAAAAAGGGCTGATTTTCAGAAATGCTGAGCACCTGTCCTCTGAAATTCAGGCCCCTTTAAGGTGTCTCAAATTGGCCTATCCAAAAGTTGAAACTGCCCCAAATCATTTTTGAAAATGTAGGCTCCAATTCTGCGAAGACATATGTGGATGCTTAACTTTAAATACCTGAGTAGCTTCATTAACTTCAGTGAAACCACCCAAGCACTTAAATTTAAGAATATGAAGTCTTTGCATGTCTCTGGCCTTTGTTTTTTTGGAGGAGGACAGGTGTAGCAAGTGAAGGAAGTTGGCTGATGACTTGAAACTCTTCAGGTTAATGAAAACTAAGAACTGTAACTCCAGATCTACATAAAGTGAGGGATTGGCAGTATGATATAGGATAGAATTTAACTTAGATAAAGGTAATAAACAGAGTTGGCCAAAAATTTTCCAAGGAAAGTTTTTTCATCAGTAAATAGGTTTAAATGAAAAGTGGCATTTCTCCCCCCCCCCCTTTCTTATTCTTCTCAAACTGGAAAAAGCAGAAAAACAGTAAAAAGGATGGGGAAAAACCCCACTTTCCCATATTTTTGATGGAAAATTAGAATTTCCCAATGGGAACATTCTAAAAGGGATTCTTCACACAACACAGAGTCGATCTGTGTAACTCTTTGCCAGAGGATGTTGTGAAGGCCAGGACTATAACAGGGTTCAAAAAAAGAACTAGATAAGTACATGGAGGATAGGTCCATCAATGGCTATTAGCCAGGATGGGCAGGGATGGTGTCCCTAGCTTCTATTTGCTAGAAGCTTGGAAGGGGCAACACTTGATTACCTGTTCTGTTCGTTCCCTCTGAAGCACCTAACTTTGGCCACTGTCAGAAGACAGGATACTGGGCTAGATTGACCTTTGGTCTGACCCAGTATGGCCATCCTTAGTTTCAGCCAGCTCTAATAATAAACATTGTCAAAAAACAAAACAAAATACAACACAACAGAAAGAGCAAAATTTAATATATGGGAAAGACATAGGGGTCTTTGAGGAGATCAGTGAAGGCATATAGGCAGTGCCTGGCAGCAATTAAACAGGACAACTGTGTGCATTGAAAAAGGATGGGAAATTACACATACATTACTATGCCATGACAAAAATATCGTATAACCTGGATTATCTCATTTTATTTGAGATGGTCACCTAATCAATAGCAGTGACTGGAAAACTACCAAGAAAGGTGTTGAAAATGGCTGGAGAAGCGTAAGACTGCTAAATCTAGGATTGTATCAGATAGCACCGCATTTAAATAAATCCTTTATTGCCTAATCCTCCAAAGCAGAAGAGTTCAAGAGGAATTGGTTAGAACCAGAAAAATAAAAAAATTAACCCCTTCCTCTTACATTGTCCTGTGTACCTCCGCTAAAACCACTTCTGCACAGGGATCCAGGAAGGACAAACAAGTCCTCCCACAATACACTATACACCAATTGCTAGAATTGTTCCTGTTGGTGAAGCACTAAGAGCTCTGGGATATAAATACCCCCATTAATTCTAGCACTGAACACATGCAGCTGCTGTGTCAAAATAGATGTGGGTATACTGGGGCATGTGTGGCTCTGTAGTATGGGCTCTTGGAGGCAGGCTTGGCTAACATGCAATCACATGTGCACAAGCCAGTATGTGGGTACACATTGCAGCATAGACTTATCCTCAGAAAACACCTCTAGTGACCTCAACAGGGGCAGGGAGTACAGGCCTACCTCAAAATGAGAACACAGGATACTCAATACTGTTAAAGTACAGGAAATTTTGAACAAATAAAGGGTAATTACTTCTTCACACAGTTTGAATTCTGTGGAATTCACTGCCTTAGGGTCAAAAGCTGGGGCTCGATTAAAGAAAGGTGTGTAATTTTATTACCACTAACAAAATGTGTAGCTTTGTAAGATAAAATAAAAGATAATGAAATCTCATGTTTTAGTCTGTAAATCTCCTATGGGACTCAAAAAGTAATGTTCCTCCAGAGCACTTTAAAGATCAGATAGACAGACTACAAGCTCTTTAAGGCAGGAATGTTCACTAAATCCCACTGAAGACAATGGGACTTTTTCTACTGATTTTAATGGGTGCAGGATTGGGCTCTAAATGGAGAGACTCAGTACATAAAATGTAATGAGGAGGATACTGGACTGGAGCAGGTATTGATCCCTTTCCATTGCCAAATTATGTTTGCTATGTTTCCAACAGAAATGTTTTCCTGAAAATTCTCATGTCTGTCTGAATCATATTACTTTCAAAGGATTATTTTCAGAGTCGAGAGTGGACTGAATGGAAGGAATCACTGCCCTGTATAGAGTGTTACATAAATCTTCAGGCTACTATAAATCTTTCAGTTTATTTACAGTAAAAAGAGTACTCTTACTTGCAGAAGACTCTGGAAGGCATTTGCTTATGATGCTCTGAAGGACAAATGTTTGCTAATCACAAAACTCCCCACACATTTATTGAGAATACACAATGGGCATTTATATCTTTGGTAAGCAAGCAAGTTATTTTTCTAAGAAAAGAGAGACCAGGGTGCAGTAATCACTATGGAGTGGGGACTCCTTTTCCTGCAAGCCTTTGCTATAAATGTGTTGAAGAAAAATGTAACCACAGTGTGATAGAAGGATTACTTGCATGAGTCAAGATTTGTAAGATCAGATGCTGCTGATCTTTAAAGTTGCCTAAGCTACCTCACTGCAATGCATATAAATTGTATTAAACAACAAAGCATAATAAGAGAGTCATCACAAATATAGTGTTGAGGATTTTAAAAAAGTTTGCAGTTGTTTTTATGGACATCACTTTAGTGGTTCAACGGAGGTAAATTACTGATTTAGGGCATGGTCAAAAGGCAGATAACTTTTGGAGAACTGAGCTAAAAATCTACTAAAAGGTTACTTAAACATGGGGCTAACAAGTGAACAGCTTCAGGTCTGCATGTGGAAAAGGAATGGATAGATGCAAATAGCATCAAGTATTCACTTTGTGGGTGATGAAAGTCTGATATCCTTGTGTCACTAGTATCTGTCAGACAATACATTTGATGAAGAACACACAATGCTCATGTGTATTACAGCCATCTTTCTCAGACCTACTCAGTGTGCGTGAGGGCAAGGAGTAAGCATATCGCTCCCTAGTGTCTACAGCCTACTGAAAATATAAGCCCTATTCGTACTAAGGACACATGAATGAGTCACAAGTTGTATAGCTTTGGAATCTATTGAAAATAGGGCAAAATACTTGTATGGATGAAAAGGAACAAAATAGCTGCTATTTAAATAAATGACTTATTTTAAATGGTACTTCTAGATTTAACAAAGCTGTATAATATCATTACATTATTTTATAATAAAAATAATAGCTATAGCATTCCTATCTAAACTTTGGGCATTGGGCCTTCTGCTGCCCTCCAGGGGCCAAATCTTTCCCTCCTCAATCATTTTGCCCTTAGGCAAAAGTACCATTCAAGTAAGCTCCAGATAGACTCGAGTGGCAGCTTTGGCTGAGTAACAGATGCAGCACTTGACTCAGGGTGTGTATGTATGTCTCTTTGTGACTCTACTGTGCATTATTCTTTCCACAGAAAATTGGTAAAATTAAGGGAGCCCCTTGAATGACTGATGATGATTTTGAGCACTGCAAATAAATCTTTTGTCTGCATGGTTCAGAACTAATTAGCCCCATCAGCTTCCTTCATACCAGTACGCCCACACTTATTTCTGTCTAATATGCTGGAAGACAAGGGGAAAAAAAGGAATGATTAACTCAAGATGATTCATTCTGGGATGGATCAGGTGATTATGAGGACAAGTGAAGGAAGGATTCCACACATCAATCTGATTGTCAGTGCCAGGGAGATATTTTTATCCATCATATATACTGCTATACAGTTTGTCTCATGTTTGGGGTGTATTGAAATGTCTATGCACACTTCTAGTTATCATCATTTCATCCTAATTCATCCTTTCATAATCAAGAATGGAACTAGAATAGGTATGGCAAGTACTTACTTATCCACAGAATATGTACAGCCTGAAAGTGAGAGCATCCACACAATAACTCAACTCCAACTAGTTGGGATCAATACTTGGGGTGTAAATCATGGGCCCCATTGACATCCCTGGGGCCACGATTTCACCCTATGTGCGGGAGTGTAGTTGATCCTGCATGCCCAATCAGTGTTTGGTCTCTATGCTAAAAGTGACAATTACATCCAGCTGTGGGATTGGATTTGTGCTATGGACACCTGCCCACTAGAAAAAAAAAAAGAGACCACGGATTGTTTTCTCATAGGCCCGCCATCAGATGGTAACTACTTCTGGCCACTGCTGAACTGGATCAAACTCATACTACTGACCTAAAAGAGAAAATCTCCATATCCCATTACTAATTCTTTCAGACCTCTCCCGATAAGGTTTTAAGAATGCTACAACATGCTGTGTATGATACCTCTAGAGATTCGGGGGGGGGGGGGGGGGGGGGGGAGCAAGGACTCATTTACAATATTCATGTATGTTTTAGAATACTGAAGTTTTATCAGAACACTGTTTAAACTTTATAATTAATGTTATTGTAGATACCAACCTTTTTATGCTTCCAAATTTTTGTGCATGACCTAAAATCTTTCCAAAATCTATATGGAACATGTGGCCAGTGTTTGTCAGCATGATGTTGTCATTGTGTCGGTCACAGACTCCCAGAATGAAGGTAACAACGCACCAGCCAGCGCAGGAATGAAAGAAATTCTTTATTGCCTAATTAATCAAAACAAAAACACAAAGAAGAAATATACAGTAATGTATTTTTGTGATACTAACACAAATACCAAGTCCTACAAGCTCTTGTGCACATGCTTAAAGCTAAATACAGGCCTAAGTGTTTGCAGGTTCTGGACCTAAACTAATAACATGGGAACTGCCATAGTACAACAGACCAATGGTTCATCTAGACATTTCTATCGCCAGCAGTGACTTATTTTGGATAGTTCTTTTGCATTTAGGTGGAACCTTTCACTCAAGAACTCACTGAACTTTACAAACATTAATTAATGAAGCCTCACAACATCCCTGGGCAAGGAATCCGACCTCCATTTTACAGAGCAGTAAACTCAAATATAGTAAGGTTAAGTGAACTACCCAAAGTATCAGAGATTCAGTGGCAGACCTAGGAATACATGACAAGGAGTCCTGATCCCTAAACCCCTGCTCTAACCACTAGATACTCACAAAGACTATGTCTACAGTGCATGCTTCTTTTGGCAGCGTGTAGAGTATGTACTCAGGTAGCGCCCAGCACGGGTTCAAGTATCAGTGTAGACTGTGAAGCACAGTTTAGGCAACTAGAGTACAGACACGTCTGAAGGGTACCCGAGTACATACTATACATGGCTCTCTACTAGCCCAAACCATGTAGAGTCATGCTGCCTCCCAGCGGTTGGAGCCTTTCCCCACCACAGGAAAAGACTCTAGCAGCTGGGAAAGGCACCAGCAGTGGGGAAAAGCTTGGTGGGGGGAGAGGGGGAAGAGTGGCAGCAAGGAAAGGCTCCAGCAGCTCCCTGCTGGCTAGAGCCCTTCCCCACCACAGGGAAAGACTCTGGCAGTGGGAAAAGACTCTGGCAAGGGGAAGGCAGTGGGGAAAGGCCACACTGTCATGTGTAGGTACACGTACTGCATACGCCACTGAAAGGGATGTGTAGTGTATATGTAGCCTTATGGACTGATCCAAAGCTTTCCACGGACTTCAGTGGATATTGTACAGCACTTCTATGCTTCAGAAGAAGATAAAAATCTCCCTCAAATGAACCTGTCTAACCCATCCCAACTGCCCCATGCCATATCACAGATAAGAGGAGAGGGAGAAGAGAATTCTTCCTAGCTCTAGATGGTGATCAGATTTATACAAAGCCCATGCAGGTTTTATCTTAGCTACTACAGTGTAACAACCACAGATAGCATTCTTAATTGTAAGGGCCTGAACCTCCTGGGAATCTTACTAAGCTATCTGTCTCAATAATCATGTGAGCCATTTATATGCAGACTCTATAAAACCTAATTCACAATCATTAAGTTCTTGGTCAAAACCTCAGTGCATACAGTACTGTACCATCTTTATACTATACTATCCAATATAAATAATTGTTTGAGTACTGATATTACTGTAGTATTATGGTGCTAAATCTAGTGACTGATTTTGATGATAGCACTGTGGAGTGATTAGACCACAGCACAAGAACTCAGGATGCCTGGGACGTATTCCTGACTGTGCCACTTAGTCGCTAGGTGACTTTGGAGACGTCACTTCACCTTTCTGTGCCTTTGTTTGCCCAACTGTAAAATGAGGATAATAAAGCTTACTCACCTATGTGAGTTCAGTATCCAAGTGCAAAGTCTTAATAGCAAGAGAAGAGAAATGGTGAGAGCAGGATACAAACAATTATACAGACATCCTGCGCAATCAGAAATGCCTATTTCATTTCTTTCAAAAAAAAAAAATGAACATTATGCGTAGCAAATGGTTTTTTTTTAAGAACTTTCCATGTTATTTGACTTACTAAAAACAGAACAAAACTGGATTTTTGACTGATAATTGATAGCTGTCTCAATTTTCGATCAAAATGTCAGCAGCACCTTTACTGTAAATATATACGGTAATAATGATTACATTAAAGCTGCTTCTAAAAGTTTAGATTGAAAATTTGGATAAATAAATACACAACCAACCACCCACCCACCACTACATTCTGGCAAAAAAATGTTTACATTGATGCCTACAATTAGGCATCAAATTAGATGTCTCATTTTCAGAGGAGCTCAGCACCTGGAGCTCTCTTTAAATTGGGCAAAAAGTTTGGCTACTAATCTACTGCAGGTACGGGGATGTGTTCAAAAATTCCCCAGGACGCTAAAAATTTCAAAGCATTTTTGTGAACCTCAGGACAAGCCCCGCCTAAAAAGAATGTGCAAAAGTGACTTCATGGCTTCTTTGTTTTAAGAGGGAAAGCTCTGCTTGTGCAGTTTCCCCAATTTCCTGGATGATTTATAACCTGATGTGTAACACCAGTTTGCATAAAACCAGATGCTTTACACAGGATCCCATAATGTAAAAGGACAAGCATGACCTGATATCTCATATTACTGGGGGAATTCAATGAAATACAGTTTTCTAAAAGTGTGACATTTTCAAGCACAGAAAAGATACTGTCTGTGTGATTATATATAAAACACCATATCTCACTATCTGGATAAAAAAATTACTCTAGGTTCAGTGTCTATTTACTTAATTTTGTCTTCAACTTCTTCTTACTTCACTTTTGTATCTCCAAGTATGGTATTTTCCTAACTTTTCTTATCGTTATTGAAAAAACACTGCACTGAATCTGGTCCCTAGCAATCTGGCCAAAGAAACGGATGTGCCATTTCAGAAGACTTGATGGTACGTGTGATCTGTTTTCCCTGACTTCAGGAGATTGTGCATATCACCATTTGCTTTTTCATTTGTAAAATAAACAATTTATGCAATGTTCCATTTTAATATACCTCTTGGTAACTTGATTCCAAAGGATGATGATGACTGAACCATTTTTTAATTGTGTTTTCCTTCAATGGTCCTATCAATCCAGACTCCCTGTGGATCTTGGCTAGAGTTGTAGCATCTGACACCATCTGCACTAGTCCTAATCAGAGAGAAGGAGTTCACATGAAAAACTCACAATTTTAAAAAGGGGCAGAGTGTTTATTAATCTGCATCGCACTGTATCATATCACCCCATGGAGAGAATTATACACACATTTCAATTAACCATAAAAGTCTACATGGTATTAGATGATCTAGAAAAAGGAAGATTCGGAGCTTCTCTTCGCCCTGCCTCATAAAACAAGAACAAAGGGCTGTTCAATGAAATTAAAGATAACAAATTAAAAACTGATCAATGGAAATGCTTTTCCACACAATGCACAACTAGATTGTGGAGTTCACTGCCAAATGACATCATGGAGCCCAATAATTTAGCAAGATTCAAAGCATTGGGAGGATAAAGATTGTGAGGTGCTCAGATACTCTGGTCATGGGGGCCACAGAAGTACTTAAAATAGACAGACATCCAGAGTTTATTCTCATGCCCGCCCTGAATCCTTTAAAAAATATCAAATTCAGAGTTAGTGTAACGGAGGGAAACTAATTATAGCATCTTCCTTCTCCAGATATAATATTTTATGGTTACTTTTTGAAGGGGAATCTTTCTGGTTCTGCCTTGTTCATGGAAAGAAAGGATGAAGAGGATCCCTTTCCAGTTCCCATCAACCACCTGCCACGTCCCTGAATCCGCCATGGGTCCTGCAGCCCACCCATTCCCCAAACTTTCTCTGCAGCGTGGCTCAAAAGGCCAAAAATGCTGTATTTTTCATTTCTGTACTGTAGGTAACCTGGTTGCTTCAGCTCTTTATTGTGCTCGAATTATTTTCAGTAAAAAAGTCTATTGCCATCAGTAAATTTCTTTAGCAAGTAACTGGCATCTTTGCTATGGCTTTGTTACAACAACCATAAAAGAAAGGAATAAATAAAGCTTTCATATGAGCCAAGCTTGCCTTAAGCAGTATGAACAGCAAGGGTGGTATTTCAAACAACACTGGGAGGTTTCTGGAACTTTATTAGTCTATAGCCGAAACCTAAATAAGGGCCAGATTTGCAAAGGAGCTCAGCACCCAGTAATTCCCACTGCAACACTTCTGATCAGGTTTTCAGAAGTTCTTATTTGCTGCCTAAATGGGAGGTTTTTTTGAGAGTCCAAGACCAGTTATGGATGCCAAGGCTTTAAATTCAGGCCTGGGTTGCTACAAAACTTCACTAGCTTGGGTTCTATTTCTGCTGAAGGGGGAAAAAAAAAGTTAACCTCCCTAAATCTGCAAAGATGTTTAGGACCCAACTGAGGGTGGTTCTGCGCACTCTTTTCCCTCAAAGGGAAAAAAGAAAAGACACTTTCAAAAAGAAATACTGAAGGGAGGAGTGCTGTTGTATTACTGGTTTACATGAGATATGAATAATGTAATACATGCATCCTTTCTAATCTGTACTGACCTTGGCCTTTTCCTGTAGATAAACACTTATAAATGATCATTTGCATATCAAGTCCCTCCTGAAGCCAAATTCTGTCCATCACACGAATAATCTGCAGAACCAGCATATCCTGACGTAGATCATCTCCCACCTGTGAAAAGGGCATGTGAAATTTGAGTTTCTCCTTGAATCCCAAAGAGAGACACTTTTCTCTCTCTTTTGGATTTTTTCCAGGCCAAAAACCCCAGCTACCTTCATTTTACAGTAAAGCCCTGCAGTTTTGCTCAACGTGTTCATACTATATCAGAAGGAAGAAAGAATGGGATGACTTATACGGACAAGAAGTGTTTTGGCAACCACACTAACGGTACCATATGCCCTTTTGCCTGCTGCAACCTTTCAGTTTATTACTCACATGGAAATTACTGGTCTTTCACATGCAGTCGGGAGCTTGGATCCTTGTTTAGTTAAATTTCAAAATCCATCCAATAGCAGATCCCTTTTCAGGAATGAGAGTACAAGTATTTGGCTTGACACTACACATCACAACTCAGTATTTCTAGCAGGCTACAGGGCAACCTTATTACACGTACAAATGGTTTCCCTGACATGATTCAGAACCAGTTTCAATCAGCATTTTCTTGCTGACTGCTCCCCACATGGAGTCTGTTGAACAACAATCTTAGAGAAATCGGCCTTTGCGTCTTGTAATTAATGAAGGGATTATTTTCTACCGTAGCTGGGTAAATGGCCCATAAAACAAAAGCTCTGCTATTCATCCCCTCCTCCTCAATGTCTAAATTGCATCTGGATTTTACTGGTATTTTCAAGCCTTCATCAGGAAAGTCTTTCATAAATTGTAAGCTTTAGTTACATTACAATGATTTGTTCCTTTATTATGTTCCTTTTACAGAAGCATCCTAGTCTACAGGCATTTAATGAGAGGACATCAATTTCCCCCTATTTTTTTTAAAATCCATTTCCCTTTTTTTAAAGCTAATCTTGATTCCAATTAATTATGCTCAGCAGCCAGACCTGAAGAGAATTTTTCCTGTGTTTCCTCACCACTGTTCGAAACAACAGTTACCATTTTATTTAAGCATTATCTATTACAAATAATGAAGCATATTATGAGCCAAATTATGGTTGCTGCTACATCGGTATGCTGGATAGGAGAAGGTGCAGGGAACTTCATAACACTATTGGCATCACTGCCAGTGTTCATTGCCCCAGAGGTGTACGTTGGGTGGGATGATGAGGCACCTGCCTCTCCTTCCACTTTAAGCCACTGGTTTGTTATGTAAGTAGTGCCAGGTATACAGCCTTTCCAAAGGTGACAAAGGCAGATGAGTGTGCTTACTCCAGTGTGGCCAGAAAAGATATTCCTGTTCCTGGGCCATATGTGCATAAAATGCAAATTTCACCCTGGTGGTGTCTGTAGCATGAAATTTTTAGGCTTCTGTTTTCTGACTAGGGCACTTTCTAATTTCTAAGAACTACCCCTTAACCCTTTGCTTGGAGGCAGCAACCATTTTGTGCTCTTCAGGTTGCTGTGGTCCATACAGAGAGCTCTCTCTCTCTTTCTCTCTCTCTCTCTCTCTCTCACTCTCTCTCACACACACACACCCCGTGCTTTCTCAAGGAGGCTTTCCTATTGTTGTTTCTCTTAATCTGAAACAGAAGTAATTTTAGACTGAAGGCAGATGTTTTTTCTCTTTGTGTATGGAAACATGACAATCCTGGGCTTACTTCCAAATACAACAATGGATTACGCCAGCAATTAATCCATCCCAATACCATTATTAAGGTGGTGTACCTCCTCTATCATTCCACAACATGATTGCCATGGAGTGATGCTCTCCAGCACACCCCTTGTGGCCGCTCATGGTCCTAAAGGTATGTAGCACTTAGCAACCATTCAAGATTCTTTCAATCAATTACCCTGACTAGATTGGTAAAAAACAGGTACTCCCTTTCTCAGGGATGCAACCAAAATTTTCCTAAGATGGGAATCCAGAGCTCTCCCTCCATTGCCCTGAATCCAGTCCCACACCTCGCCTCCACCCCCGAACTCTCCCCTGCCGCTTCCCAATACCCAGTCCTGAGCAGTCTCATGCTGCCTTGGCACCCAGATCCGTGCTCTCCCTCTTGCATCCAGCTCCACAAAAACTCTGCTCGTGCTGCCCCACACCCAGCCCAGTGCTCTTCCCCCCACATTGATCTGCCCCCAGCCCTGAGATCTCCCTCTTGCACCCAGCCCTACTCTGCTTTTCCCTGGGGACTGGGAGGGCCTGGCATTCATGGGTGCCAGAAGGACTGAGAAAGCAAAGGGCCCAAGCAGGCACACAGGGTTTCAAGGCCACTCAAATTTGGCCCAGCCACTCCTCATCATGCCAGCAGGGAAGAGGCTGTGCTGTTATGCTACCCAGCTTTGGTCAGGGACTAAGTGTGTGTGTGGGGGGGGAGCGCGGGGGGCTGGGCATCCTGCCCTCCCCCACTGCCACCCTTAGCCAGCTTCTTCCTCAGCTGTCCCTTTCCCCCCAGTTAGGTCTCAGGTGCAGGGTGTTCAGCAGGCTGCCTTCTCCTGCTAGTGGTGCCCTGCTAGAACATGAGGGAGGAGTGCCAGTCCCTTTCCTAAAACCCAATTGGCTGGGTGAGAAGAGAGCCTCTCTCTTGACTCTTTGCAAGGCTCCTGGCCCCAGACCTTTAAAGACACAGGGACAGGATTTCCTCCCAAGCACCACTTATTCCCAGGACCTGTTCCTCTCTCTATCTCCTGAGTCATTGTATATACATCAGATCTTTCCAAATCTTAAAGGGCCATGCCACATGATGGGAATGGGCTGATCCCTTGGCACCACTACTCCATCACATTGACTCGGACTTGGAGAGCCAGAATTGAGTCCTATATGTTTTGTGCCAAATGCAGTCTTCAGCATGGTAGTATTTTATCTGCTAGACAGGGCTACTGTACAATTAAGTCCTTTCCTTGAACAGTTATTTCTCTGGACTTTGTCCTTAGACCTCAAGAAGGTAAATACACTATGTTATCCTTTACTGTTTAGCCTGAGTTAAAAGCACACCTTGTTTTCCTAGAATGCATTTGATTTTCTACCAATCAAAACCTTGGATGCTTTAATATATTTCCTTAATATACTGTACTTAAAGGTCTAGCCTCAAATAGGATTATGAAAACTGAGCAGCACAGCCAGATCAAACACCTCAGGCTCAAGATCTGAAGCCTTCCCTTTCAATGAGTATTAAATTAACATTTTGCATACAAAATTAACTGGGGGTTATTAGAATGAATAACCTACCTTAAAAATAACGTTGATGTTTCTACTCAGTGTCTCTGTACTGATGAAGGAGATTTTCAATGGAAAAGCATTGGATGTGAAATATGAACATGCCTTTAGAAAAAAAAATGATACACACATAAAATATAGTATACTATAGGCTAAAAGCAGTAGAACATTTCCCTGAGAAGATGTGGTGTCTTGAAGCATTTATCAGCAGCACGGGTAACAAAAATAAATAGTCCTCGATATTAGAGACAGTTGAACTGGTTCAGAAAAGAAGAATCTCTACCGTCATATTCAAACTCCTTAAAGGTTCTGAAATGCTCAGGTAATCTTTTTTCTACGATTATTTTTTATTTTCCCCAGGCCATTTAGTGCTACATTTTGGCTGGCACTGGAAAGACCAAAGTGATGCAAGGCATACCCAATCAAAAGCTGCAATGCAGTTGTGAACACTGCGATCTAAAGATTTTTTTTTGTCTTATTTTGTCAGTGGGTGGCCTGGTCCTGCAATCCTTATGGAGGCAGATCACCCATTAATTTTAATGGGTCTCTAAGCCTGGGTGAGGAGTGCAGCAAATTCCAGTCATCATAATCTACATTATTTGGAGCCTATTTTAAACCCTGACCGTTGGCATCATATAGCGCCTTCCACCTGAAGATCTCAAAAGGCTTTTAAAACCATTAATGAACTAAGCTTTGAAAACCCCTGTGAGTTAGGTGAGTATTATTATCACCACTATAAAAAGAGAAAAACTGAGAAAGACAAAGCAATGGCCTGCTTTTCAGAAATAATAAGCACCCCATAGCTCCCATTGAAATCAGCACTGGGTGTATGCAAGGGTGGAAAATTTGAAGAAAAATTATAATGTAGACAGCTATATATTGTCTTTCATCCAGGGATCTCAAAGTATGTTAGAAACATTACTTAAGCCTCTTTACACGCATGTGAAGTCTGAGAACTATATATTATACTATGTTACAGATGAATACATTTGAGGCACAGATGGTGAAATCCTGACTGCTCTGAAATCAGCAGGAGTTTTTCTTCAATGGGGCAAGGATTTCACTCAGAGTGACTGAAAGACTTTGCCAAAGGTTAATGTACAATAATACACCAGTGGCCGAGCTGGAAAAGGATCCTGGATGCTTGACTCTTAGGCCTGGTCTACACTACGAATTTAGGTCGAATTTAGCAGCGTTAAATCGAATTAAGCCTGGACACGTCCATACGATGAAGCCCTTCTTTAAGACTTAAAGGGCCCTTTAAACCGGTTTCTTTACTCCCCCTCCGACGAGGGAATTAGCGCTAAAATCGCTCTTTGCGAGTCAGATTTGGGGTAGTATGGACGGAATTTGACGTTATTGGCCTCTGGGAGCTATCCCACAGTGCTTTATTGTGTCCGCTCTGGACAGCACTCTCAACTCAGATGCACTGACCAGGTAGACAGGAAAAGCACCACGAACTTTTGAATTTAATTTCCTGTTTGCCCAGCGTGGAGAGCACAGGTGACCACGCAGAGCTCATCAGCACAGGTAACCATGATGGAGTCCCAGGATCGCAAAAGAGCTCCAGCATGGACAGAACGGGAGGTACAGGATCTGCTCGCCATATGGGGAGATGAATTAGTGCTAGCTGAACTCCGTAGCAGTAAACGAAATGGCAAAATATTAGAAAAAGTCTCAAAGGCCATGAAGGACAGAGGCCATAACGGGGACGCACAGCAGTGCCGTGTGAAAATTAAGGAGCTAAGGCAAGCCTACCACAAAGCCAGAGAGGCAAACGGAAGGTCCGGGGCAGAGCCGCAAACATGCCGCTTCTACGCGGAGCTGCATGCCATGCTAGGGGGTGCAGCCACCACTACCCCAACCGTGTGCTTTGACTCCATCAATGGAGAATCACGCAACAGGGAAGCGGGTTCGGGGTACGAGGAAGATGATGATGAAGACATTGAAGATAGCTTACAGCAAGGAAGCAGAGAAACTGGTTTCCCCAACAGCCAGGATATGTTTATCACCCTGGACCTGGAACCAGTAACCCCTGAACTCACCCAAGGCATGCTCCCAGACCCTGAGGGCACACAAGGGACCTCTGGTGAGTGTACCTTTGTAAATATTACACATTGTTTAAAAGCAAGCGTGTTTAATGATTAATTTGCCCTGGCAATCGTGTCTAGTACAGCTACTGGAAAAGTCTGTTAATGTGTATGGGGATGGAGCGGAAATCCTCCAGGGACATCTCCAGAAAGCTCTCCTTCATGTACTCCCAAAGCCTTTGCAAAAGGTTTCTGAGGAGAGCTGCCTTATCCCATCCGCCATGGTAGGACACTTTACCACGCCAGGCCAGTAGCACGTAGTCTGGAATCATTGCATAACAAAGCATGGCAGCGTATGGTCCCGGTGTTTGCTGGCATGCAGACAACATCCATTCCTTATTGCTCTTTGTTATCCTCGGGAGAGTGATATCATTCACGGTCACCTGGTTGAAATGGGGTGATTTTATTAAGGGGACATTCAGAGGTGCCCGTTCCTGCTCGGCTGAACAGAAATGTTCCCCACTGTTAGCCACGCGGTAGGGGGGAGGGGTGAAGTGATCATCCCAGAGAATTGGGTATGTGTGTGTGTGGGGGGGGGGGGTAGTTGGGTTTGTGCTGCATGTTAACCCAGAAACCGTAGCCCCTCCTTTTACATTGCAAACTCATTTTAAATGGCCAACCCAACGGGTGCTTGGTATGGGAAATGAGGGCGCTACTGTTTGAAACCATTCCCACATGTTAAGAAGGTTAAAAAAGCCAAAAGACTGTGGCTTACCATGGCTGCCTGCAAGCTGAAATCTGTTGCCTGGCACTGCGTGAGTGATCTCTCACACCAAACCGGCAGGCCCTCACTATGAGAGGAAAAATGCGACCTTGTAACGAAAGCACATGTGCTGTGTAATGTGAACGGAAAAATTTAACGTGAAAGAGTGTACCCATTGTTCTCTAAAATGTGTCTTTTTTAACCACCTCTCCCTTCTCCTCCACCAGCTGCAAATGTTTCTCCTTCACAGAGGCTAGTGAAGATTAGAAGGAGAAAACAGCAGACTCGGGATGATATGTTCTCGGAGCTCCAGATGTCCTCCCACGCTGACAGAGCACAGCAGAATGCGCGGAGGCAGTCAATGTCAGAGTGCAAAAAAGCACAATATGAACGAGAGGAGAGGTGCCGGGCTGAATCGCGGGCTGAAGAGAGCAAGTGGCGGGCTGAAGAGGATAGGTGGCGTCAGCTTCCTGACAGAAGGCAAGAGTCGATGCTCTGGCTGCTGGAGCATCAAACTGATATGCTCCAGCATATGGTTGAGCTGCAGGAAAGGCAGCAGGAGCAGAGACCGCCGCTACAGCCCCTGTGTAACCAACAGCCCTCCTCCCCAAGTTCCATAGCCTCCTCACCCAGACGCCCAAGAACGCAGTGGGGGGGCCTCTGGCCACCCAGTCACTCCACCCCAGATGATTGCCCAAGAATCAGAAGGCTGGCCTTCAATAAGTGTTAAAGTTTTAAAGTTTTAAACTGCAGTGTGTCCTTTTCCTTCCCTCCTCCCCCACCCCTCGCGGGCTACCTTGGCAGTTATCCCCCTACTTGTGTGATGAATTAATAAAGAATGCATGAATGTGAAGTAACAATGACTTTATTGCCTCTGCAAGTGGTGCTCGAAGGGGGGAGGGGAGGGTGGTTAGTTTACAGGGAAGTAGAGTGAACCAGGGGGGGAGGGCGGAGGGTTCATCAAGGAGAAACAAACAGAAGTTTCACACCGTAGCCTGGCCAGTCACAAAACTTGTTTTTCAAAGCTTCTCTGATGTGCACCGTGCCCTGCTGTACTCTTCTAACCGCCCTGGTGTCTGGTTGCGCGTAATCAGCGGCCAGGCGATTTGCCTCAACCTCCCACCCTGCCATAAATGTCTCCCCCTTACTCTCACAGATATTGTGGAGCGCACAGCAAGCAGCAATAACAATTGGAATATTGGCTTCGCTGAGGTCTATCCGAGTCAGTAAACTGCGCCAGTGCGCTTTTAAACGTCCAAAGGCACATTCCACCACCATTCGGCACTTGCTCAGCCTGTAGTTGAACAGGTCCTGACTACTGTCCAGGCTGCCTGTGTACAGCTTCATGAGCCATGGCATTAAGGGGTAGGCTGGGTCTCCAAGGATAACGATAGGCATTTCAACATCCCCAACGGTTATTTTCTGGTCCAGGAAGAAAGTCCCTTCCTCTAGCTTTTGAAACAGACCAGAGTTCCTGAAGACGCAAGCATCATGTACCTTTCCCGGCCATCCCACGTTGATGTTAGTGAAATGTCCCTTGTGATCCACCAGGGCTTGCAGCAGCATTGAAAAGTACCCCTTGCGGTTTATGTACTCGGTGGCTTGGTGCTCCGGTGACAAGATAGGGATATGGGTTCCGTCTATCGCCCCACCACAGTTTGGGAATCCCATTGCAGCAAAGCCATCCACTATGACCTGCACGTTTCCCAGAGTCACTACCCTTGATATCAGCAGGTCTTTGATTGCGTTGGCTACTTGGATCACAGCAGCCCCCACAGTAGATTTGCCCACTCCAAATTGATTCCTGACTGACCGGTAGCTGTCTGGCGTTGCAAGCTTCCACAGGGCTATCGCCACTTGCTTCTCAACTGTGAGGGCTGCTCTCATCCTGGTATTCTGGCGCTTCAGGGCAGGGGAAAGCAAGTCACAAAGTTCCAAGAAAGTGCCCTTAAGCATGCAAAAGTTTCGCAGCCACTGGGAATCGTCCCACACCTGCAACACGATGCGGTCCCACCAGTCTGTGCTTGTTTCCCGGGCCCAGAATCTGCATTCCACGGCATGAACCTGCCCCAGTAACACCATGATTTGCACATTGCTGGGGCCTGTACTTTGTGAGAGGTCTATGTCCATGTCAATTTCCTCATCACTCTCGTCGCCGCGCTGCAATCGCCTCCTCGCCTGGTTTTGCTTTGGCATGTTCTGGGTCTGCATATACTCCAGGACAATGCACATGGTGTTCATAGTGCTCATAATTGCCGCGGTGATCTGAGCAGGCTCCATGATCCCAGTGCTATGGCGTCTGGGCTGAAAAAAGGCGCAAAACTATTGTCTGACGGAGGGAGAGAGGGGTGAGTGATGACATGGCTTACAGGTACAGGGAATTAAAATCAACAAAGGTGGCTGTGCATCAGGGAGAAACACAAACAATTGTCACACAGAATGGCCCCCCCCAAAGATTGAACTCAAAACCCTGGGTTAGCAGGCCGTTGATTTCACGGAGGGAGGGGGAAGCAAATGAATACAGAACAAATCTGGTCCATCTATTTTTTAGATCTTAAGCTGGCAGCAGATGGTGCAGCATGACTGATAGCTATCGGCATCTTCTGGGTGCTTGGCAGAAGATGCTGTACTATGAGTGCTAGCCATCATCGTCAAGACAGTTCAATAGGACTGCCGGCAGGACTGAGTCTCTAGGAGACAAAACATGTCTGCCCAGGTGCCTCTGATCGAACTCACTGAGGAATACGACGACGATGGATACCAGTCGTAATACACCGTCTACTGCCAAAAGGCAAGGAGTTGCTGCTGTGTAGCAATGCAGTACCACGTCTGCCGGCACCCAGATGACATATGGTGACGGTGAGCTGAGCTGAGCTGAGCGGGCTCCATGCTTGCCGTGGTATGTTGTCTGCACAGGTAACCCAGGTAAAAAGGCGCAAATCGATTGTCTGCCGTTGCTCTGACGGAGGGGGAGGGGCCTGATGACATGTACCCAGAACCCCCCGCAACACTGTTTTTGCATCATCAGGCATTGGGATCTCAACCCAGAATTCCATTGGGCGGCGGAGACTGCAGGAACTGTGGGATAGCTACTCACAGTGCAACGCTCCGGAAGTCGACACTAGCCTCGGTACTGTGGATGCGGTCCGCCGACTTAATGCACTTAGAGCATTTTATGTGGGGACACACACAATCGACCGTATAAAAACGATTTCTATAAAACTGGCTTCTATAAATTCGACCTAATTTCGTAGTGTAGCCATACCCTTAGTTTAACCAGTAGACAATGCTGAAATGAATGATGGTTTGATTATTAGGAGTATTCTAAAAATGTTAGAGTTCATGAAATATAACATGCATTTCAGTCTGGTGGCTGCAGACAAAGAACAATTGATATAATGGTATCAATAGCTCAATTGGATAGTTAGAGACCTCCCCAATAGTCAGGAGCAGCGCCAGGGTTTTCGGCGCCCTAGGCGGGAGTCCTTCCATGCTCCCCGTCGTCATCGGCAATTCTGCGGCGGGGGGGTCCTTCTGTGCTCCCGGTCTTCGGGGCACTTCGGCGGCGGGTCCCGGAGCGAGTGAAGGACCCGCCGCAGAATTGCCGCCGAAGACCCGGAGCGCGGAAGGATCCCCCGCCGCCGAATTGCAGCTCTCCCCAAATCCTGGTGCCCTAGTCAACCGCCTAGGTCGCCTAAATGGAAGTGCCGGCCCTGCCAATAGTAATTATTCCCAGAAAGTCTGAAAGCAGTGAGAAACAGTTAGCTTGAAAATTCTTCTGATTTATGTCATCCACAACTGGCCCAGACCAGCAGGGTGCTAAGAAGCTTCAGTGCTCATTGACATCAAGTCTGAAGAGCAATTATTGGGAGAGCCACAGGTCAAAGAAGGCTGAAGGGCTCAACTCCTCACAAGATCAGGTCCATTGTGGGTTATAGGCCACAGAGCAAAATTATAGAGCAGTGCTGTAATTATAAAGCTATAACTTAAAAAGCCCCTCAGACCTGTACATATTATATTTTCCTTGTGGCTGGTTACTTCTTCCCCCAACAACACTGAATCCTCTGGTGTGACATTTGTATGTCATAAATCATGAATGACACAGTCCTGGCAGTCTGGTCAGTGAAGTCAAACATATGAAACAATACACAAGTTTCCTCCATTCAGCAGTCGTTTTTAATAAGCATAACTTGCACAGGTAAGAACAAGTGGCTGAGTCTGCAAACATTTACCATGCAAAATCTCACAGGTTCAATGGGAGGAGGGCCAGTGCTACAGCTAAGCACTCCTCATCTCTGAAAGCTGTCAGGCCCCAGGGAGGAAAAGCTGCCAGCAAGAATCTGCACTGATGTGGCAGCAACCAGTTGCTGCGTCAGGGGCCACTGTTAAAGAGGCAGATACCTCCTTCCCCTCAAAAGCTGCTTTGAGGAAAGCCGGGCTGGAACCATGCTAGTCACAATTTCGAGTCTCCGTTGCAATGCTGCTGTTGTAAGGGGAGAGAGAGAGACGCTTAAATTGGCAAATACCACCTCTCCCCCTAGCTGCGGTGAAGGCATCCATAAAAATATAAAAAAAGAACAGGAGTACTTGTGGCACCTTAGAGACTAACAAATTTATTAGAGCATAAGCTTTCGTGGACTACAGCATCCGAAGAAGTGGGCTGTAGTCCACGAAAGCTTATGCTCTAATAAATTTGTTAGTCTCTAAGGTGCCACAAGTACTCCTGTTCTTTTTGCGGATACAGACTAACACGGCTGCTACTCTGAAACCTATAAAAATATCAGTCCTGTGAATGGCTGCCTATGTTATGCCAATACTTAAAGGGGATACTCATAAGTAAAGATTTGCAGGATCATGACCTAGTTCATGCAACAGTTCATTCCCTAGTACTTATTACACTGAAAATAAAATAATCTATAGCGTAAAATGGACTTACATCTGCATCTATGCCTTGTACAACAAGTGCAGGATTCAGGGGAAGCCGGCAAACATTTACCTCCTGGAAGAACTGCTTAAGTTTGTTGATTTCCACCTTTAGCACCTCCTGTGAAACATCAATCATTATGACAACTTGAAACAACATCACAGCAGTTTTTTAATTGCCAACTCTCTTGCTATATTTTAATAAGATAGTGAATCAAATTTCTGGTCTTAGTAATATCAATGTAACCTCATAAGAGTTAATGGGATTGCACCAGTGTGCAGTAACTGAAACTAAGAATTGTGATTGTGGTCTGCATCTGTGCCCTTGTTGCCTATAGTATCCTCCTCAGGGGCTTTTTAGCTAAGCACCTCTTGTTCTGAATAGCATTTTTTCTTATGACATTTTTCTCTAACCAAGTTCACAACGGGTGGTTTCTTGCTTCAGGACTGTTGCCTTGCCTCCCTTTTCTAAGTGTAGGTATGCCAATTACAAGGTTTGGGTTTTTCTGGCTTTACAGCCTCTAGATCAGTCTCTGAGGTCTGAATGATGTACCAAAAAGGTGTCATACACATCTACTGCTGTCTTCTTACAATGGATTGCACAATCTTTCACTCTGCCAAATCACGGTGTCTTTTTACTTCAAAGTTTGTTTAAGTGTAGCATTCTGGTTTTGTTTTGGTGTTGGTTTGGGTTTTTGGTTTTGTTTGTTTGTTTTAGGTTTTGTTTTTGTTCTGTTTTGTTTTTTTCCTTGGCAGGACTTGGCTAAGACAGATACAGAGGCAGCAGTGGTAGTGACCCAAGCACTGGAAGACACAATGAAGATGGCCAGAGATGTGGAAGCTACGGGATGTACATGGATCCTGGAGCGGGGTACCTGAAAAGTGCTTTATTTGTATGAAATGCCGCCTGATAGAGTTGATGGAAGAGAAGATCCGAGGCTTAGAGATGCAGGTGAAAACTATGGTTGAGCAAATGATGAAACAAAGGAGGCTGAAGGGAAAATCCAAGATTCGCAGATTCAAGCTGGACTGAAAAACTCGGTGGGGAGACTACTGGGTGAGGAACGTGGCCAGTGGAAGCATGTGACTACAAGAACCAAGCAGAGGAAAAGATTGTCTAGTTAAGGGGAACAGGTTTGCGGAGTTGGAAAATGAAGAAGGGGCAGAGTCAGGCTGTAACTGAAGGAGGGAGAACAAGGAAGAAGAGAAGAGCAGCTAGTCCTACAAGTCCTACAGGAAAAGGGAAAGAGCCAATGGAGATACCCAGACTTCAGAGCCCCAAGAGGATACAGGAAGACTCGTAGAAGATTGCAAGGGAAAATAAAAGACAAGAGGACTCTCAGCCAGAAAGAACAGGAGGAAGACCGGAGAATCGCACCATCACCAGGAAAAGGCAGGTCTATGTGATTGGCGACTCCCTGCTAAGAAAAACAGACAGGTCTGTCATCAGAGCTGATCCAGAGAACAGAAGGGTGTGTGTGCTGTCTGCCAGGAGCTAAGATACAGGATGTGGACCTGAGTATGAAGAGGATACTAATGGGAGCAGGAAAGAATCTACTGATTGTCCTTTATGTGGGGACAAATGATCCTGTTAGATTCTCCCTGGAACATATCAAGGGAGACTATGCCAGGCTGGGGAATATGCTTAAGGAAATGAAGGCTCAGGTGATCTTCAGTGGGATTCTGCCTGTTCCTAGAGGAGGAGAAGATTATGATGATCATCAGATGGCTCAGGCAGTGGTGCTATAAGGAGGACTTTGGGATGTCTGACCACTGAGAGGCATTCAAGGACAGAGGACTGTTCTCATGGGATGGACTCCACCTGAGTAGGGAGGGAAATAGACTTCTGGGATGGAGATTAAAGCTCTTTTAATCGATTGTGCCAAAGTAGGAATTCAGGGGAGATGGTTTGGAAATGCGCATGTAATCTCCATGCCTGATTCTAACATTGAAAGGAAGGAAAATCAAGTAAGAAAGGAAACAGCAATGGAGAATGGACATTAAGAGGAAGGGTAGTGCTGATACCAGTCATATAGGTGACACTGGCAGTAGAATGACTATACTCAATTGGGCAAGGAATGTCGGTGAAGCCAAGCAGCAACAATTAAGATGTTTCTACACCAATGTAAGGAACCTGGGTAACAAAATGGAGGAACTAGCACTACTGGTGTAGGAAGTGAAACCAGATATTATGGGGCTAACAGAAACATGGTGGAATAGTAGTCATGACTGGAGTACAGGTATTAAAGGGTATGTGCTGTTTAGGAAAGACTGTCGGAAGACAGGATACTGGGCTAGATGGACCTTTGGTCTGACCCAGTAGAGCAATTCTTATGTTCTTATGACAGAAAAAGCCAAGATAGTAGAGTAGCATTGTATATTAATAATGAGGTAGACTGTAAAGAAATTAGAAGTGATGGAATGAATAAGACAGGATCTGTTTGGGCCAAAATCACTTTGGGGAAGAAAGCTACTAGTGGTTCCCTGGGATAGTGCTTGGGGTGTGCCAGGATCCGATTTGGATATGAAAAGAGACCTCTAATGTTTTTAATGAAATAAATACTACTGGGAATTGTGTGATTATAGGACACTTTAACTTTTCACATATAGATTGGAGGACAAGTGCTACTACTCATAGTAGGGCCCAGATTTTCCTGAATGTGATAGCTTACAGATTTCTTCCCCAAATAGTTGCTGAACCAAAAGGAGGTGATGCCATTTTAGATTTGGTACTGGTGAGTAGTGAGGACCTCATAGAAGAACTGGTTGTAGGGGACTACTTTGGTTCGAGTGATCATGAGCTAATTCAGTTTAAACTAAATGGAATGATAAACAAAAAATAGATCTGCAACTTGGATCCTTGATTTAAAAAGGGCTAACTTTAAAAATTAAGGCAATTAGTTAGGGAAGTGGACCGGATCTGAATGTGGAGGAGGCTTGGAATTACTTTAAGTAAAAGTTGCCGAAGCTGTCGGAAGCCTGCATCCCAAGCAAGGGGAAACAATTCTTAGGGAAGGGTTGCAGACAAAGCTGGATGAGCAAGCATCTCAAACAGGTGATTAAGAGAAAGCAGAAAGCCTACAAGGAATGGAAGATGTGGTGGATGAGCAAGGAAAGCTACCTCTTGGAGGTCAGAAAGTGTAGGGATAAAGTGAGAACTGCCAAAAGCCAAGCACAGTTGGACCTTGCAAAGGGAATTAAAACCAATAGTAAAAGGTTCTATAACTATATAAATAAGAAAACAAGGAAAGAAGAAGTGGGACCACTAAGCACTGAGGATGGGGTGGAGATTAAAGATTAACTAGGCATGGCCCAAAACCTAAACAAATACTTTGCCTCAGTTTTTAATGAGGCTAGTGAAGAGTTTAGGGGTTGTGGCAGGGTGGCTCATGGCAATGAGAATACAGAGGTAGAAATTACCACAACCAAGGTGGAAGTCAAATTCAAACAGTTTAATCAGACTACATCGGGGGGCCTGGAAAATATCCATCCCAGCATATTAAAGGAACTGGCACATGAAATTTCAAGTCCAATAGCAAGGATTTTTAATGGATTTGTATACTTGGGGGTCATATCCTATGACTGGAGAATTGCTAATATAGTTCCTATTTTTAAGAAAAGGAAAAAAAATTGATCTGGGAAACTACAGGCTTGCTAGTTTGACCTCAATAGTATGCAAGCTCTTGGAACAAATTTTGAAAGAGAAAGTAGTTAAGGACATAGAGGTAAACATGAATTGGGATAAAATACAAAATGGTTTGACAAAAGAAAGATTGTGCTAGACCAACCTGACCTCCTCCTTTGAGAAGATAACTGATTTTTTTAGACAAAGGAAATGCAGTAGATCTAATCTACCTGGATTTCAGTAAGGCATTTGCTACAGTTCCACATGGGAAATTATTAGTTAAATTGGAGAAGATGGGGATTAATATGAGAATTGAAAGGTGTATAAGGAACTGGTTAAAGCGGAGACAATAATGGGTCACACTGAAAGGTGAACGGACATGCTGGAAGCTAGTTACTAGTCGAGTTCCTCAGGGACTGGTCTTGGGACCAATCTTATTTAACATTTTTATTAATGACCTTGGCACAAAAAGTGGGAGTGTGCTAATAAAATTGCAGATGACACAAAGTTGTGAGGTATTGCCAATATAGAGGAGAACTGGATTATCAGACAAGAAGATCTGGATGATCTCATAAACTGGAGTAATAGAAATGGGACGAAATTTAATAGTGCAAGGTCATGCTTTTAGGGACTAACAACAATAATTTTTGCTATAAGATGGGGAAGTATCAGTTGGAAGTGACAGAGGAAGAGAAAGACCTGGGTGTATTGGTTGATCACAGGATGACAATGTGATACGGCTGTGAAAAAGGCTAATGCAGTCCTAGGATGCATGAGGCGAGGTATTTCCAGTACAGATAGGGAAATGTTAGTACCATTATTCAAAGCACTGATGAGACCTCATCTGGAATATTGTGTGCAGTTCTGATCTTCCAAGTTGAAGAAAGATGAAACAGGTGCAGAGAAGGGTTACTAGGATGATCCGAGCAATTGAATACCAATCTTATGAGAGGAGACTCAAAGAGGTTGGCTTGTTTAGCATAACCAAAAGAAGGCTGAGGGGAGATATGATTGCTCTCTATAAATACATCAGAGGGATAAATACCAAGGAGGGAGAGGAGTTATTGAAGTTAAGTGCCAATGTGGACACAAGAACAAATGGATATAAACTTGCCCATCAACAAGTTTAGGCTTGAAATTAGGCAAGGTATCTAACCATTAGAGGAGTGAAGTTATGGAGCAGCCTTCCAAGGGGAGCAGTGGGGGCAAAAACTGGCTTCAAGACTGATCTTGATAAATGTATGGAGGGGGTGGTATGATGAGAGTGCCTACAATGGCATGTAACTGATCTGCAACTGCTAGCTGCAAATATCTCCAACAGACGGTGATGGGACACTAGATGGGGAGGGCTCTGAGTTACAACAGAGAATTCTTTCCCAGATGTCTGGCTGCTGAGTCTTGCCCACAAGCTCAGGGTCTAACTGATCACCATATCTGGGATTGGGAAGGAATTTTCCTCCAGGTCAGATTAGCAGAGACCCTGGGATTCTTTTTTTTTTTTTTTCTTTTTTGCCTTCCCGCAGCACAGGGCATGGGTCACTTGCAGGTTTAAATTGGTGTAAATGGTGGATTCTCTGTAGCTTGAAGTCTTTAAACCATGATTTGAGGACTTCAGTAACTCAGCCAGAGGTTAGGGGTTTATTACAGGAGTGGGTGGGTGAAGTTCTGTGGCCTGCACTGTGCAGGAGCTCAGACTAGATGATGATCATGGTCCCTTCTGACCTTAAAATCTATGAGTCTACGTTTTCTGTCTCTCTTTTAGAAATCCTTGAGTCCTTAGTCCAGACTCTGACAACATGCAGTGGTAGGTCTTAACTTTATTTGGCTCTCTGGTCTGTCTGGTTGAGATCTCAGCAAGAAAGAATTTAGACATCAGCTAAGTAACAATAATGGTTACTTCAGTAACCAAGTGGGCTAAACTTAGAATGTGCCTAGCTACATGCAAACTACATATGTTGGACAAGACGCCCTTTGGAACAGGGAATACATCTTCTATCTATTGCTGGGTGCGATGTGGGAGGTTTACAGTGCCTCCTTCGAGATGTTAAATACCCTCCGCTCCCATTGGCTTTGTTGAGAATTGAGGATGCTCAGCATCTCAAAGGAAGCACTTAGCTTCTCCCAGAGATCTAACATTAAACTTTTAAAGAGACACTAAATACTAGAGCAGCGTTTCTCAAACTGGGATCTGCGGACCCCTGGGGGGCCCCAAGGGGGTCCGTGGGCCCCACTGATCAATTCCTCCCCCTCCCTCCCTCCACCTCCTCCATGCCTCCAGTGCCTCCTGCATGATAGAAGTCTGGCGGCGCAGTGGGGCTAAGGCAGGCTTCCTACCTGCCCTGGCTCCGCGCTGGTCCCAGAAGCGGCCGATATGTCCCTGAGGCTCTGGCGGGGCAGGGGGTCTCTGCGTGCTGCCCCTATCATGAGCGCCAACTCTGCAACTCCCATTGGCCAGAAACTGCAGCCAATGGGAGCTGCAGGGGCAGTGCCTGAGGGCAGGGGCAGTGCACAGAGACCCCCTGGCCCCCTCCGTCTCTTTTGGGGGCAGCCTGAGGTAAGCGCCACCCAGTCGGAGCCCTCACCCACTCCCACACCTCTACCCTCTACCCCAGCTCAGAGTCCGCACCCAAACTCCCTCCCAGAGTCTGCACCCCCTCCTGAACCCCAACCCCATGCCTCAGCCTGGTGAAAGTGAGTGAGGGTGGGGAAGAGCGAGCGACAGAGGGAGGGTGGATGGAGTGAGCAGGGGGCATGGCCTTGGAGAAGGGGCAGGGCAAGGGCTGAGTGGGGAGGCTTGGGAGGGTCCCCAAAATGTTTTAAATCAAATGAGGGTCCTCATGTTGCTAAAGTTTGAGAACCGCTGCACTAGAGTCTTGAGATCTCCCTGCTATAAGCAAACTAAGTTCAAAAGACAAATATTTTCAGAGGAGGTTTGGGCTTTACCTTGGTTAATAGATTGATGGGCGTTGGAGACATCATTCTTGGCCATCTTTAGTGATGTGGCTCAAAAGGTTATGGATATTTTTATATGAATATGGGCCAAAGACAGTAACTGTGGCTCAGGGATTACAGCTCATTAAAAACAGTTTACAGTTGTGGCTGTTAAAATGTTTACAAATGCCTTTACAAATACTTAACATTATTATAGGATTCTTGGTGACCACTATGCTAAGTATATAGACTACCACAAATACTGAGGTGTTTATGTGCTTTGCCAAGGCAAACTGGAAGATTGGAATGGTACCCATTCTTATATAATTAAGAAGTTTAGCCTTGGGATTTATGCACACACTAATTAGAAGGCAGAGTTTACATTCCTCCCACAAAAGGAAACAAACCAATAAATCTGTACGAGTGCAGAATAGCACAAACTTTGGGGGACTTTTTGTTCAAAATATGGAGCTATTTAGTATAACAAAAGGCAATTTAGGAGAGAGATGCTATCGCTTCAAAATGAAAAGTTATTCGTACAAAACTTAGAGAAGGAAAAAAAAAATTCTCAACAAACCTGTTTTTTGGGGTCGCTGGCAGCCTTCACTTTTTCAGCAACATCTCCCAGAATTTTGATAAGTTTCCTCTCCTTAGAAAACTCATCATTTAAGGTTTTTCCTGCGCAGAATTGGACAGCAGCTAGTAGTTTCTGATACCAGCTTTTGAAATGAGCTTCATTCTGTGCATCCTTTAACAGCCTGAAGGGAGGATGGAGAAAAAAGTTTTGTACCTAAAACTAATTTTTTTTTATACCACCTCTAACAAGAACAATGACGTACTCCAGACTAATCTGTATTTGGTGGCTTTGGGCAGTTTAACAGGAGAGAATGAAAAAAATGTTGTTTATTTGTTGGCAGTAGTCAAGTTCCATCTGATAACTAATGAGATTCCAAGAGTGTAAAATCGATAGGAACCTATTTCTTATTGCCATCCACAGAGCAGTTCCTGACTTGCTTCTTATTTCTAAAAGAAACAGTTGTCAGAGGAATGTATTTTCTACTTTCTTTTGTCCAGTTTTATACATATATCGGGGTAGCGGTGTAACGTGACCCGATATAACACGAATTCGGATATAACGCGGTAAAGCAGTGCTCCGGGAGGGAGGGGGGGGCTGCACACTCTGGTGGATCAAAGCAAGTTCAATATAACACAGTTTCACCTATAATGCGGTACGATTTTTTGGCTCCAGAGGACAGCGTTATATCGAGATAGAGGTATATATACAAAATACCCACCCTGGCAACTGCACACACAGACCTTGCATACAGTGGATACATTTTAAAAGTTCATATTGGTCTTACAGGTGCTATAGTTTCAGCTGTATTCACCATTTTTAAGTGCAGGAATATTCCTGAAATCCATAAACCTCTAAACTCCTAGTTAACTTTTTATGTGCATCCACTGCATCCATCTCTTCTTTGTCAGAGGTGGATCCGGACTAAAAACCCAGTTCTGATTCTGATGAACTTTGGGGAAGTTTTATGGCTTGAGACATTGTCAACATGTATTGACTAGGGGGTACGGTAAAGGAAAAAGTATATTAATCTTTTGAGCCTCATCCAATTTTCTCCACATAGGGAAAAAATATGCTTTTTTCAATTCAAATTAACTCTATTGGAAACCCTCCCGCCCCCGCACCTTTAACTTCCAAGTAGACACAGTTCAACACCTTTAAGATCATTTGAGCTGATCTTGGTGTATACTAGTTTGACTGAAAAAAAGTCATCTTTTTGTTGGTCTGCGTAGATATAGGGCTAATTTGTCATCAGCTTTCTGCCCATCTCCTGATTCGTTCTTCTCCCCTTCCATAAGCAGCATTAGACCACTCCCAGTCTCATGATCCTCCCACAACCCGACCCCCCAAAAACCTCACTCTGCCAGTAACCCTGCCTGATCCCCAAACTAGCTTCCCCAGCTGACCTGGCCACTGAACCCTAAGAACAGCTTTATTTATCTGAGGTTATCCACCTGAAACCTATCCAGTTTTTTAAGGGTTAAAGGAAACAACATGCATACACATATTAATATGACACACATTAGCAGAGAAAAGATTTTACTGCACAGATGTCAGAACATGAGTTGGGGCTCCCCTACGCCCCTTAGCTCTGCCCCTTTTTGTCAATGCATTACAATAAAGCTACCACAGCCAAGCATTTATATATTTTGTGCCTGAAATCTCTGTTCTGATTTAATTGAATAAAAGTAGAGTGTAAGGATTTTACATATTTTTCCCTGCTGACTTTTTGTTCTCTTTGTTGTCTTTTATGAAGACAATTGCTCCCCTGGAGCTTCCTCTGCCACCCAGACAAAGTGACAATTCAATACAGAATAATATCACCTGCTGGTTTCTGACAAACTTTCCCAATAGCATAAAGCATCTGAATTTTTACAGGTTTGTAAGCACTGCAAACACTGAAAGTACCTGTAGTGTTCTGCTAGTAATGCCTAGACATGTAAGAGAGGAGATACAAGTAAGTTAGTTTGTCATCTTCTCTCCCCCCTAGGAGTTGGAAATGACACTTCTTACTATAGTCTATTGCAAACAAATAATTATATTCTGGGCTGAACGAGAATATGAATTGTCAGTGCACTGTCTTGTGGGAGATAAATTCCAGCATACAGACAGACTCCACACTCTTAGTGGCAGAGCTTCTGTTGCCATCCTCACTCACTCTAATAGCTAAACACATCACTTCTAGCTTACCTAACTCACAGGAGGTGAAATTCACCCTTTCCACAAAGCCAGAGTAAATAGCTTTTGTGTGAGTAACAATACAGGGCTGAAGCAGGGTACTATTTACTCCTGCAGGTATGCTCTTTGGGGCTGCTGTTCCTACCTAGGATCCTGCCCCCCTGCATGCAGTTCACCCCCCAAATCTGTGTAATCACAAGGGGCTGTTCCTACCCGCTCTGCACTAGCCTATTCAGAGTGAGTATAGAGCCCTCGTCACACGATGTGCAAAGGTCTCTCTGCATGACTGCACTGCCAGGGCCACGAATGTACCACGGGGTAAAGGGACTGTGTAAATCTTCTATCATCCCTCTGCAACAGGGTGAGTTTCAACCATATTTCTCGGATGTTGTTCATTATCTTCCATGACATTTTCTTAAAAACAAAATGTGTTCCATCCACTGTGTGGGGGTAATCACTTGATGTGATGGAAGTACAGACACAACACCATGGTTAAAGTGTTCCACAAAAAGACCATGCCACTTTGGCTCTCAGAATTGAATGTTTAAATCTGTAGAAGTACCGTTCTCATTTCCTGTAGCAACAGAAAATGATCTCAGCTCAGAGATGACTTGAATATATATCCATTACATACAAAAAAGTTGTGAAGAGAATGTCAACGTTGCAAAGTCAAACACTCAAAAGTTAGGAAATGCCAGAATTAAGGATGCCTGTTCAACCTTTAATTTTGGCTCCCTCATGCATATGCATTCTGATACAGTTTTTAATTACATCATTACATACTATTTTCCCCGCACAGAACAATTTCTGTCAGGAACTGTGGGCTTTAGTTCCCTCAACTCAGCCTGGGGCTAGCCGGCTCAGCCCTCAGCCTGATTAATGAGGCCAGCTGGGTGGCTGCAGAATCACTTGACTGACTGGCCCGCAAGATTGGATACAAGGAGCCAACAGATCTGCATTTCAGCTCAGGCCCCTGACACTTGCTTCATTCAGTGCACAGGAGAATAAGTGCTCGTTCACTGATTCTCATGCAATATTTTGTTTTTTCCTCATTGTTCAAAGGCCTTATTTACTGCACACTATTCAAATCCTGCTCTGTAAAACAGAACTATTAATTTCCACAGAGGTTTTTCTCTGGTGCTCATCACTATAGTATGTAAGTGCTTCACAAACATTAATTAATTTATCTTCCAAAATGCCTGTGAGGTAAGGTGGTATTATTATTCCCATTTTACCAACTGGGAACAGAGGCTGAGAGGCATTAATTTCCGAAGTGTCTGATAATTTTGAATGTCCTATTTGAGATGCCTAAGGCCTGATTTTTCAGAGAAATTAGCATTTTATAGCACTTTATTTGTTCAGCGCACAGCTCCCATTGACTTCAATTGCAATTATGAATGCTCAACACTTTTGCAAATCTCAAGTCAGGTGTCTCGAGTCAGGCACCCAGAAAATGAGAAACACAACTACTAAATGTGTTTGGTTTCAGTAACTTGCCCAGCATTCCATAGGAACTCCAGGGCAGAGGTAGGGATAGAAGCCAGTTCTCCAGTGTAACATTCAACTGCCTTATCCATGAGACTGTCATCTCTCTTTTTGCAGTCTCCTGCCCCAGTACCTCAACTAGTACACACATTCCAACTAATGCGACAAATGAGGAAGGAGTCCTCCTTTTAATACTTGACTCACAGGGCCAGCTCTAGGGTTTTTTGCTGCCCCAAGCAAAAAAAACAGAACGAAACAAAAAACTTCCGGGAGGGCAACTGCCGAAGTGTCAGGAATGCCGCCTCTGAAATTGTGCCACCCCAAGCACGTGCTTGGTTTGCTGGTGCCTAGAGCCGGCCCTGTTAACTCATTCCCTGAGCACGGTCCATCCTGGGCACTGAAGGAGGCTGGGGCCATTTAGAAAAAAATAGTATGTGAGAGAGTTTAAGGATTTCTAAATTAGTGTAATCTACATGCTGAATGGGCTGGAGCACTACAACTCATACCATTTTAGAATTCTTTATACCCACTTATACTTGTTTCTGAATTTGGCCCTGAGAACATGAATCATATGAATTCAGCGGTCTCTTTTTCTTATGGTATCAATTTAAAGAAACTATGAAGGCTACCTTCTCCTGTATGAAATATTCCTTTTAGGATTCTGTGACCTTTCTTCTTAAATACACAGTACTGAGATACCTTTCCTTTAATGAATCCATAGTTTGGAATTCATTGGAACCAGGAAAAGCAACTTTTTCTATTTTAAATAGAGAGACTTCCTGTATAGGAAAGATCAACCTATTTGATCCATTTTTAGTTTATCGTTATGGCCAAGCTCCAGGAGAAGTAAACTCTAATAATCTTAGCACATGCATGTACTTGATAAATGTTTTCTTTTAAGTTGAAAAGGGGTTTAGGACCAGATTCCAGCTGCTCATGCATAAGCCAGAGGTGAGGGGAGGGACACAGAGGAGAGGGGAAGAGTCAAAATTTTGATACTTGTGTTTCGTGAGCCCAAGCTGTGCAGGAAGGTGGAGCAGCTGTCATAATCATGCAGTCCACTTCTGCAACAGCTGGAGGCCAGTACTGGAGGAGAACACATGATGCACAGTTTCGGCACACAGCAGTTGCAGAAATGGAGTGTGCCCCTCTTTTAGGGTTACCATATCTCATAAATAAAAAAAGAGGACCCTCCACGGGCCATGGCCCCGCCCATTTCCCCACCCCTAGCCCCGCCCCAACTCCGCCCCTTCCCCCACCCTAACTCCGCCCCCTCCTCCCTCCCACTCCCAGCCAGGGGGAAAGGGCTGCCCCAGCGCTACCAGCTTCACGGTTTGCCGGGCAGCCCCCAAACCCTGCGCCCCCAGCCGGCGCTTCCCCAGCGCAGCTGGAGCCTGGGAGGGGAAGCGCCCGGCCGGGGGCGCAGGGTCTGGAGGCTGCCCAGCAAACCGTGAAGCCGGTAGCGCTCGGGCTTTGGGCAGCCCCTATGCCTCCGGACCCTGCGCCCCCAGCCGGGCACTTCCCCTCCGGGGCTCCGGCGGCTCTGCATAACTTACACTGTATAAGTTACACAGAGCCGAAGAGGAGCAGAGCCCCCGCAGCTGGAGGCTCTGCTCCTCTTAGGCTCTAAGAGCCGGGCTGTCCGAGCGCTACCGGCTTCGGGCAGCCCCGTGCCTCCAGATCCTGCGCCCCCAGCCGGGCACTTCCCCTCCCGGGCTCCGTCGGCGCAGGGTCTGGAGGCACGGGGCTGCCCGAAGCCGGTAGCGCTTGGGCAGCCCGGCTCCTAAATAGAGCGGGGGCGGCTGGAGCCTCCAGCCGCCGGGGCTGTGTGTAACTGACACAGTGTCAGTTACACAGAGCCCCAGCCGCTGGAGGCTCTGTTTAAGAGCCGGGCTGCCCCAGAGCTACCGGCTTCGGGCAGCCCCGTGCCTGGAGACCCTGCGCCGCCGGAGCCCGGGACGGGAAGTGCCCGGCTGGGGGCGCAGGATCTGGAGGCACGGGGGCTGCCCGAAGCCGGTAGTGCTTGGGCAGCCCGGCTCTTAAACAGAGCGGGGGCGGCTGGAGCCTCCAGCCGCTGGGGCTCTGTGTAACTGACACAGTGTCAGTTACACAGAGCCGCAGCCGCTGGAGGCTCTGTTTAAGAACCGGGCTGCCCGAGAGCTACCGGCTTCGGGCAGCCCCCCTGCCTCCAGACCCTGCGCCCCCAGCCGGGCACTTCCCCTCCTGGGCTCCGGCGGTGCAGGGTCCGGAGGCACGGGGCTGCCCAAAGCCGGTAGCGTTCAGGCAGCCTGGCTCTTAAACAGAGCCGCCATTTTCCCGGACATGTTCGGCTTTTTGGCAATTCCCCCCGGACGGGGGTTTGACTGCCGAAAAGCCGGACATGTCCGGGAAAAAGAGGACGTATGGTAACCCTACCTCTTTACAGTATCTCTTCAGAGAGATTCTGTCCACCTCAGTGCTCTGCTGACAAAATACATCCAGGAACTGCAGCTCAGGCAATGCAACTCCCTACCACTCACTCCTCACAGATGTGCTTTTAAAAGCCACTGTATTGACCTTAATTTGCAAAATGATTCGAATTAACTAGATTTGACTTTCAGCTTCATTTTATAAAAACAAAACAAGGTGGATATCAAAGGTCAGCCTTTAATGTAATGACTCATTCTGGGTTTTGCTGTAGTGTTTACTCTGCAACTGAACAAATAAGCAATTGCAATTCTGTCTTCACTGTCACCTGGCCCACACATCCCCACACATCCACTGCAGTCTGAGAACCAGGCAGAGATAGGAGAAGCTGTGCCCTATGAAATCACGGGATGAACATAATCATCAAGACATGAATGACATTTCCAAGACACAACTGGACACACCAATCGCTGTTATCCCAATTGGAATGCACTGTAATTAGAATGACTCAAAGTCAGGGAAAAACTCACATTTAGCCTCTGATGTTTGCTACAGAAGGCTGCATATAAGAACTAACCCTGGAATCTTGCTTGTATTCCAGGCCTGCAATCCTGCACCATAGGGGTCTTGTGGAACAGCAATAGGAAAACAGATGAAGTTCTCCTTCTATGGATGGGCTCTTCTCCAATCTCCTCATCTCTTACTTTGATACTTGACTTTGACCAGAGCAAGATAGGTGGTTTTAGACCCACTGTCAATAGATCACAGGCTGGGGAATGTCACAAGGAGGCTAAGAGAGGAAGGACTCTGACTTGAAGTTCAATGATGTGGTAAAGGAGAGCAAAGATTCCCAAATAGCCTACTATGGATTTGCAGGCCCTTAACAGATAAAAGGGACACGAGAAACACAATTTGCCAGAAGTTCATATGTGAGGCATGGTTGGTAAAACTTCTAAGAGCCCTAGACAGTGATAAGGACAAATTAATGTTTCTATTTAATAAGCTGGTTTGGTGTATTTATCTATACATCCACTGTATATACCAGCACATACACTATGCATACACAATAAAACATGATAAACACTTCCATTTTCAAAAGTGACGAGTGATTTTGGGTGTCTCAGTTGATGAGAACTTTAAAAGACCTGAGTGCACTCATACTCGGAAAATCAGGCCCCTTTAAGGTGTCCCAGATTGGGCACTTGAAAACCAAGGCACCCAGCATCACTAGTCACTTTTGAATATTTTGACGAAGGTATTATTCATGTTTTGTTGTAAATATACAGATTACTCCTGTGTCTTTAATCCTCTGTTTTACTCAGCTGGAAGCAGGCAGAGTCAGAGAAGGAAAGGACATTACTGCAGCACACCAAGGCTTAGTATAGAAATTAATGCTTTTAAATGATGTCATCACACAGTCCCCAGTATTTGTCAATAGGTTAGCATACAAAATGGTTGTTTCTCCAGAGGGGTACGGGCCCTGTGTCTAAGGGAGGCACCCGCCTTGGTATATACAGGCATGTCCTGCAACACTCTCAAGACATCTTTGATGTTCTCAAAATGCATCATGCTATGGCATATGCACAAAACATAAGAAAGGAAAGAACAATCTGAATTTTAATGAGAACCCAGGAGAAAATATTTTAGGCTGCTAGGATGCACTGAGGAGAGTCAGGAGATGGGGTGGGGTCTGAGTACAGTATTGTTAAATGCCATTGCAGGTTGCTCACAGGGATTAGAATCATAGATGTGACAAATAAGTCACAGAAATGTAATACCTGCAGCACATGTGAAGGGCAGTGAGGAAGTGTGGGCAACTCACTGCTACTAATTACCCAGTCACAAGTAAAATATTTAAGATTATACTCTTATTAGTTTTTCCTTTTTCTCCCCTGAAGGAAGGTTAGATTCCACAAGGTTCCTTTCCAGCTAATTACAATTCTGCACACCCACCAAAGATAACAGGAATAATCCCTTTGATAATGGTATCAACATAGCATACGTTATATAGAAACTGTAGATTCTAAAGACTCATGAAGATCTTTACAAACACACCCCTCTGCCTACATATCTACATGCGTCTCTCTAGACATATAGAATGGGCCTAAAACAGGCGAAATTTGTCTCACTTTTTAATTGGTCTTCTCATGGGGTGGCCCTTTGCCAATTCAGAGAGAAGGAAAGAGGAGCCATACCCACTTGTTTTGGAAGGCAGGGATATACAAATTATTCTCTCTGTGGACCTGCCCCTGGCCCTTAAAAACAGTTTGGTGTCCAACCGCCTAGGCAATGCTTCCAGAAGTGGAAAAACACTGGAAAAGATAACTTGGGAATTGGAGAGGGGACCACGCACACAGGGAGGAAAATTCTGGATTAGTAGAAGACAAGGCCATGAGAAGACCAGTTAACAGATGAGATAAAAGTGGCTTATCCTCAGAGTGGCCCTCCACCATTCTGTACACAGCTACTGCAATGTAGCAGCCAGCTGAGCAACAGAGGAGAAAGACAAAAATAAACAAATAATCTATACCACTCAGACCCATCTAACATATTGGGGAACATCATGCACTGTGAATTGACTATATGACCCCTATCTTTTTCATCTCTAACTTGTGTTATCCATCTCAAGTAGGCAGGATGTTCCTGATAAAGTGACCAGAAATGAAAGTTAATATTGGCATGTATTTTGTTTTCCTTAGGCTTCAGAGTCAGCTGAGATGGTCAGGTACTCTCCCTGAGAGCTACTGTATCAGGCATTATCTGTAGATTTAGGAAAACACCCGTGCACCATTCCATGCCTGAGAAGTTATTCAAACACACAGAAGGGCTAAAAACTCTTTGGTTTCAAATGAGAACTTAAACCATCCACAAACTGATGGAGTCACAAGACAAGTGACAGAAAAGTATTCTAGCTTGTCTGGTTCATTTTAGACCTCATCCCTCTTTTTACAGAGAAAGGAGAGAATTAATGGTGACTTGTTGAGGCTATTTGGCTAACTTCCTACTAAATGCTGATGTATTAGATGAATGTTTTAAATGGTTAAATTTTATTTCATATTTAATTTTTAAATATTTAACTGTTTTTAGATGAATTATGGGGTGGAATATGAAACATGTTTAACAGTGCACAGCAACAGTATACTTTTGGTACTTCACACAGCTCAGACAATGAAACTGCAGTAAGTTTCACTTGCTGGTTTTCAGCTAGAACAGTACTCTTTTGTCTGTGTTTCAAAACACTGATCTTGAATACTTAACCAAAAAATACAGCTGTTTCCACTGAAATTTTGTTTTAAAATTGTCATGACATTTCTATTCATAGTAGGCTAATTTCTTTTAAAATATAACCTAGAACAGATGCCTAGACGTCAGTGACTTTTTAACAGTGTAGCATTGTTGCACAATAGATATTGGATGTGATAGTTAAACTTGAGGCACACAAAGTTTATCTGGCAGTCAAGAGAATGGTTGCTTTTCACCAATCCTCAGTAAAACACACAGAACAGAATTAGTACCTCGGCAAACCATTGTTGCACTAATACGCCAATACTTAAAAAAGCCAACCTAACAGGATTAGTCATTATCCCAAACCAAACTCTGCATACAAACACTGCTGAATTTTGTGTGAGTTCAGAAGCTGAATCAGGATTCAAGTTTCACTAATGGCCCCATCTTAATGAAGTGCCAGGACAAAACTCCAGGGATAATGCTCCTAAACAATGGGATGTCTGTAATCCAAATATAAATTCTGAAACTCAGGCTCATTTCTTGAGTGGTCTCAGCCTCTAAAAGCTGAAGAACCAACTCCTCATCCACAGAACCAGGAGGAGTCACAAAAGCACAAAATGTATCCAGAATACAAAAAAGTGCGTAACAAGTTCGTTACATTTAACATCTTAAGAGCAGAATAAAGGTTATGAATGGAGCAAAATTGTTTTAGAGTTCACTGAGAAATGGTTCTGTCATTGCCACTCATATCTTACCCTATAAGTGCCAGCCCATTCCTCTGTGTTTGTTTCAAATGGACATTCTTCTTGGGGCAAATGCCACATTATTGTCAGACTGCCATGCAATGCCTCACTCCGGTAAGCTTGAGAGCTACAAGTCACATATCACTGTAAAAGGTCACCATCAATTTGTGAATCATGAAACCAGGCAGTCATTCCAGGTATAGATGAAAGGACCGTCTTCTCATGTGCAATTGCATTGTAGGCTTGTAATGAATGAGAGTGTATGTGTGGGGGTGCTAAGTTCACCAGTAGAATATGCAGTCCCAGCACCAGCAACTTTGGTGGAGTGAGGCCTGCATATGTTAGCAGTGAATTTGATCCATAGAGTGGTTGTGGCTAGTCTACTTCGAAGCCATATAAATAAAAGGCTAAACTCAACCCTAGTACAAGTATGTGTAGCTCCATTAAAGCCAATGGAGATGCACTGCTTTACACAGTGTCTGAATCTGGACCACAGTCATCACTGTAATATATCGAAAGGAAGAGTGCTTAGAGGAACATTTCTCCCCTCCCATTGTTTGGGTAGTTTATGTCTACTAAAATGGCTTTGGATAGCTTCTGTAACTTTCCATTAGCTTCACAGCTGGAACAAAAAATCCTTTATGACATTATAAAACAAAATGTATCAGACAGAGCTGATTCTGAACAGTTCTGTGTGCATCGGACAATCAGGATTTACAGAAAAATGACACAGAATTAAACCTGATTTATACTGAAGGACTCTGATTAACTTTCCTTTAAGACACTGCACTTTTTTGACATTAATACACAATAAGCTTCCGTTTTTTAAAAAAAAGAAAAGAAAAGTAAAATTAACGTTCTAGATGGCCATTATGGCCTTGGGTCACTCATCTGAGGAACAGCACCAGATTTCAGTCATACAACCAGAACAAGAACCGTAAAGTCATTTACAATCCTAGAGCTTTACCCATCCTGTGTGTTTTTGTTTGTTTGTTTTTTTGAGGGGGTTGAAACCATGAGCTCAAATGTTATTCAAAGGAATTCACACTTCAGAGCAGGAAATGTCCAGATATACTGTTTATTTTCTGAGACCTCATTTTCTAAGTGTGGTTGACCGAGTAATTTACACAAGAAATCAAGGGGTCTAGCACAATCCTGCACACCAGGAGCCCATCCCCGTAGCTACTTCCCCATATGGTATGCTCTCTACTTCCACCATCCCTCTGGAGCATTTGGAGACTGCACCATCTGTTTCCCCATGTTACTAGCTCTCGCCTGTCACTAGTCCACAATCCCTAGTGCATGGAGAGAAAGACACCAGCTGTTTCTGCATGTATCCAGAGATCTTGTTGATACACTGCATCCCTGGAGCCCATGGGAGATGAGACCAGCTGCTTGCACACAGCTGGTGGCCCTACCAACCTTCTTTTACCAACTTATAGAAAGGGGAGATTGTGATCTGATTAGACATCTCTGCCCAGTCTATAGAGTATGGAAGAGTGTGAACGGATCACACTGCTGACATCTCCTTGTGGCTAGGCGTGGCATAGCAGCTCTCCCTATGTTGGGTGTCTCCTGTCATTCTGTCTCTGCACTGGTCTGCCTTTTCCTGCAACCTGGCTCTCCAGCCAGGTCACTTCAAAGTCTCTCCCCCTTCAGGGTAGTCCATTAATAAAAGCAAGGGGAATTAACACAAATAAATAGAGTTAATAGGAATAGAGGGGAATGATTCCCTCTTAAGGTGTATCAGAATCTGGTCTGGCCTTCCCTTCCCTCAGGGAGGGACCATTGGACAGTGGTCGACTGGGAAGCTCCTGCCTTCAGTCAGCCCTTTCCTCAGGAGCTGAAGGTCTGTTCTCTTCCCTGGTCTGCCAAAAATGAACTGTTCTGCTCCCCTTTTAAGCTCTACGTCCAATCTCTGCATGCCTTGCATATGTGACGGGGTGGAGTTGCTTGAGCCCAAAGCAGCTCCTTAACTTCATGTTGTCCAGTGTGGGATTTGTATACCCCATCACAAAGCGGTATAATGAATTTTCAGCATTCACTGCTGTAGGTACTATAGTAATCATGGTATCTCACTATCCTTACAGTACTGCAAAGTCCCCTGTTCTAAGTAGTCATTTCATATCCCAGGTGGAAGCGTAGCAGGAACTCCTCTGCACCCTGAAATTATGTATATGGGCACTATTAGTCCCTTTGACAATCTGTCTCCTGCAGCTCATTAGGGACCTCTCGGACTTTTTCTCAGGCGTGCAGCGCACACAAAGAGTGGAAGCTGGAACGGACCCTGAGTCACGGTGACAGTGCTCGACACTTCCAGCTAATCCGTTGCAGCCCTTCCAGTGATATACTGATTCTCTTTTTCTAGGTCTTTGCTACTCTTCTGCTCATGTGCAAAAGCCTTGGTACAGCTACAGTAATAAGACCTAAAGCCGTACAACCTACTAAAGACATGGAGGTCCAGACAGTCAAGCCATAGAAAACTGTGAGAGACCCTGATTGCCAATAATCTAATTTTGGGAGACACTTCATCCATAAAGAAAGTTACATAGAGGAGGGCATGAAGGTTCTTTACAATGTAAAGGTAGCTAGCAAAGCTCATTTGCTTGCAGGTAGCAGCAGAGTGAGGGAGTCAGATTTTTCAATAAGGGAGTCTCTAGGGTCCCAGTAACACAGTTTCTTCCCTCCGCAATTCCAACTCTTCGACGGAAGAAATCTCTTCAGACTGCAGCTCTCCTTACTGTGTAGCTCTCCTCAGACAAGATGATATCTCTGCTCTCTTCTAATTAAACAGGAGAGTTTATGAAAGCCAGCCCTTGTCAGCTCACGTCTGTACTTTGCATGTCTGTCAGGGGCAGGTTATAAGAACAGAGCCCTGCTTCTGTTTCCTTCATACCCCTTCTCCCTAGTTCTATTTCTCCTTTCTCCCTTTTAGATTTGTTTTTTCCCCCTCTTTCCTTCCCCTTTTGTTCTTTCCTTCTTGTGCTCCTGTGCTTTTTTAGCATTGTATTTTATTTATTTTCTTTTATAATATCCTGGCTTTGACCTCCTTCCCCACCATACACTTGCTTTGCTAAAAAGAAGAGGGAATCAGCAGCTAAATGGAAACAAGAGAGACTTGTCTTAAAATCCTGTAAGAGAACTTTTTGTTGCTGTTTTTAAATGCCCATAGCTATTTTCATGGTCAGACTTTGCCTTTCCTTACCAAGGGCTTAGCCTCCCATACCAAGGCCAAAGGAGGATAGGCTTTGCCTCACAAGTTCTCACTGCGGGAAGTTTAGGCATATGTGAAACTCGGCAGCTTTGGTTTGCAGGGGTTCATGCAAACAAGTGTCTTATTTCATGTGGACTGCACCCTTTCCAGTTTTGGTTAGAGTTTTGGGGATTTGAAACTTAGTCAGAAACATTAAGTTTCCTAGCTCACAGCGGTGTTAAGAAACGTACTTCATTGTTGCTTGTGAGGTGCTCTGATACTATAAAGGTGAATACCATAGCAACAGCTATAAGTTAATAAAATAATATTACTGCCCTCCCCTACCCCCTGCCCGCCTGAGCTACACCTACACAGCCAGTACCTGTGTATCATACAGGGTAAAGCAGCAGCTCAGGGTAGTAGAGAGGAGAGACATTACAATTTGTTCTTGTGACAAAAGGGACTCAGATCTGAATCTCAGATTCAGAGTCACATTTGGGGATGTTGAGAAAGCATTAGGGCAAAAGCAGGTGTAGTATTTTCAAGCATAATGAGATAAGTGAAGGGATGGAACATGCTCTCCAATGGCAAGTACTGCATCAGTACACAAGTAGAGTGTGCCCTCCCACACCTCCCGCGCAGCCACTTGCCATGCTGCTTCCAGTTTGGCCAGATATACTCCCTCTGGGACACAGAGACCTGCCGGCAGCACTAGAGGCCCTCCTCTCACACTGTTAAGGCTTGTCTACACTACTGGCCGGATCAACGGGCAGCGATCGATCCAGCAGGGGTCGATTTATCGTGTCTAGTATAGACGTGATAAATCGACTGCCGATCGTTCTAGCATTGATTCTGGTACTCCACCTCAACGAGAAACGCAAGGGGAATCGACGGGAGAGTGACACACCGCAGTAAAGACAACTTCAGCTATGTTATTCATGTAGCTGAAGTTGCGTAACTTAGATCGAACCCCCCCCCGTAGTGTAGAACAGCCTGGGCACCTTGTCCTCTCTGTGCTCCTACTGAATCCATGATGGGGACAGCCATAATATGGACAGAAGGGTGGAAAACAGCAAGCTCAATTGTACTCTTTCCATTTATCTTTAGATGCTATACTCAGCTGAGCAAGCAACTGTTTGGAGCATCAGAAGTTAATACAGATAGCATCAGATCATCCTTCCCTAACAGCTGAAATGTGGCAGTGTAGAAATGGTGGCATTTATAAGGCAGCATAGCAAAGCTCTTTGGAGTGAGTCTTCACCACTGAGCTGCTGTTTCACACACTCCTGGCCATAAAGCAAGCCTGTAGGTGTACACCTTTTGTATGTGGACTGAAAACAGACCCAGGAAAAGGAACCGATGTGTGCTTTTGCTAAGCAATGACTTGTTTTTGCATTTGCATATCACCATCATGTGACAAAGCACCAAATGGGTGATGTATAGTAGAAAACACTGGCAAAATGAAAGAATATTTGCCACCCAGGCTGCTTTCAATCTTTCTGACTGACTGACCCATCAATAGAAGAGTGTTCAGGATAATTGTTGGTTACGTGAGTCATTGAGATTGTCTCATAGTACATTTGGAAAATATAAAATTTAAATTAATAGGATCTCATTTCTGAGCCAGAAATTGCACTCTTTCCCCCCCCCCCCACACACACACACAATGTTGTGATTTGTAGACACTCATGGATTTGGCTCTGGAAGTCCCGGTTTTAATTCCTGCCTCACTGGCCAAAATAGCAGCTGTCACACCAACCAAAACATGGTTGAGCGTTTAGTATAAGTTCACTTAATGGAATTTGTTTTCAGTGCATCAAACAATTTTGTACTAACTCAGTGCAATTGTACCCATTAAATATCAATTGACATTAAAGAATTCCCCATTTAACATTTGAAACAGCATTTAGTGTCATTTATGATGTATGTTACCTTACAGTGAAAGCAGCTTTTGATTTATTCAAATAATCTCATTATCAAATGTTATGTTTTCAGTCTAGTTGCATTTTTTATGTACAGCCATGTGAAATGATGATATGGGCAGAATGGAACACTCAAGAAATTTCTTTTTAAAAGCCTCCATTTTGGTGATTTAATTTTCTTCTGGTGGAGGGATCGTATTTTTAAAAAATCCCAGATAATGTGACAAAATACATTGCTGTTCAATTAAGCAGGGTTGACCGTAGCCCCTTTACTTTCATCACATTAAGAAAGAAAAATTCAAGTGTGCTTCCATTTGATTTCATCCTGTAGTTATTTCTAAGTTTCTATTGACAACTAAAAATTGATATCCTTACTACAGTGTCATTTGCAGAGGTTCTGCAGATAAACTAGCCATTTACCTTCATTCTGATTTTGGAAACAAACTCCCCCTTGGCTACAGATGTGTTAGAACATTGGCTGCATCCAGGAATCACCAAGAGACATGAAGGAATACTTTTCACCATACCCATGTATGCAAGAAGTCAATCATTGGCATTAATTACTATAGGTGGCAGGCATTTCAGTCAAACACATTTCTTGACAGTCTATGACTGCTCTGGGCTCTGAGCTCACATCTGTACAATTTTCAGCATGATAGTCTCATCCAGCCATGTCTAGTCCTTAGGTTGCATGGAACACTATAGAAAGTTAAACAGGAGGCTCTATCAAACAGTTCTTATGCCTCGTGACACCCTCCCATTCAGCTGCATCCTTGCTAAAGTTATAGCAACATTTATCTTCCTGTACCTGTGAAACTCTGTGGTTTCTGGGGACCTCTCTGATGGATCAGGTTTCCCGGAAGTAGAACTGAAAACAGGGACTAGGCAAAGGTAGTAATAGAATTCAGCCTCTGTTACAACTTATGGACGCTGGAGTGACAATGGCCCACAGATGGGGAAGCAACAATGGTTCTCCTGAGGGCAATCTGAGAATATGGTGTGAAGTCACAAGAAGAGAAGGGTTCTATATGGCCACAGAGATCTAATGCAGCCACTGCCTCTAGCTGATTATATTGGCTTGGACTAGTGACAATCAATCCTTCAAAAGTTTAGAGGCTTAGTTCACAGATACTTAAAAGTCTGGATGCTATTTGAACCTCTTAGATCTGCAAACATCTCTAGACATTGCATGAGTAGGAATCTTCTGATACCTTCCAATTCTATCAGTCTTAGGGTTTTATATTGCCACTAATCACCATATTAAATGAGCACCTTCCACCTAAAATCAATAGCAATAACAAAGTCCCTAGAAGACTTCATGAAGTTTCTGGCTCTTCTCCTTTTACAGGGTCAGAACTCTGCGTAGGGTAGGGTTTTTTGGGGTGGGTGGGAGTTAAGGAATAAAAGGGTGCTCAAACTGTGTCACTTGCAGTGGAAAGGGATCCCTCAAAAGGAAGGCTTTGCAAAGTTTCCCAAAGATAGGCAGACTCCAGATTCGCCTGATAGCTTCTGAACAATCATTCTATAGCCTGATTCCCTTGACGAAGAATACTTTGTCTCCAGCTCTCATATGCTTCATCCTGGGCTTTAGGATCTGCATTATCCAGAAAAGCAGAGTTGTTGTGGCAGTTCATAGATCAAAATCTGGTCTTTGATGTAGCAGGGATTTCATCTATTTCTTTGAAAATTGGGACCAAGACTTAAACTGGCATCAGAAACTGCCTGGGAGCCAGTGCAGGGACTTAAGCACAGGCAAGAAAGACTCATAATGGTCTGAACCATGGAGAAGGTGTGCACTGTATTCTGCACCAGCTGGACCTTATGCATCATATTCACATTCAGTTTTAGATACAGCGAGTTACAGTAATCAAGCTTGGAGATGACAAGTGGATGGATTACTGTGGCCAGGTCCTCATCCAGGAAGAAAGGATGAAGGTTTCCTCGCAAGCTAGAGGTAAAAGGCGGCATTTTTGGAAACTTGTGCTATCTGGCAATTCAGGCTTAGTGAGGAGTCAAACAGGACCCTGAGGCGTCGGCCACTTTGATGAATACCTCTGATGGAAGATAGTGACAAACTCTTGGCCAGCGCTTCAAAGTGTTTCTCATTTCCAGCCAGCATCACTTAAATCTTGTCTGGGTTCAGCTTGAGCTAGCTGCTCTTCATCCAAGAGCTAATTTCCTGTAGGCATTTCTGATCAGAACAAAGATATCAGAACAGCAGACTCTCTTCAAGTGTTTTGGTACTTCCAATTACAGCCCTGTAGAAAATCACAAAGCTCAGGAGGAAAAATAAACAACCCCTCTTCCTCACAATTCACCAAACATTTGGGACAAATTCATTGTGGGTGAATAGGAATTCACCTGATCTTTTACCTACTTTATCTAAACCAGTTCATCCATAGCTTGTTTTGGCACAGGTTACAAAGTGATCCACTTTAAGTCATGCCCCTGCCAGTGCTTTGAATACATTCCCCTCCACATTCGTCACACACAAAAATAAGCCCCAACTGAATAAAGAACCTTTTAAAATCTGTCGCACTTCAGCTCTCCATCTTCCAGCTCTTTTCAAGGCATCCACAACAGTCGGAGAAGAGCAGCTCAGTCAAGGAGTTTTCAGAATATTTGTTGGTTTGAAGTGATAACACAGAAGCTCCCTAATTCCTTATTTGAGAGGGAAAATTATGGACACTTCTTCTGGAATTAGTAAATTGGACTGACAGAGAGAAGTGAAGTGTGATTACACATGCAGGAACAAGGACGCACAAAGGAGCATGTAGTGGCATATGCAATTGCTTTATTGATGACAATCCAGAAGTGATCCAGTAAAGTCAGCACTATTTCCAGGAAATAGTGACACTCAAGGGTCTAAACCTGAAAGTACCTTTCATCTGGAGATGGTATCAAGTTTCCAAGTTTTGTGGGGAAATTTGCACCCATGTGATGATACAAAACTACTCAAGATAGTTAAATCCAAAGCTGATTGTGAAGAGTTACAAGTATCTCACAAAACTGGGTGACTGGGCAACAAAATGGCAGATGAAAATCAATGTCAATAAATGCAAAGTAATGCACATTGGAAAACATAATCCCAGCTATACATATAAAAAGATGGGGACCAAATTAGCTGTTACCTCTCAAGAAAGAGATCTTGGAGTCATTGTGGATAGTTCTCTGAAAACATCCACTCAATGTGCAGTGGCAGTCAAAAAAGTGAACAGAATTTTGGGAATCATTAAGAAAGAGATAGATAATAAGACAGAAAATATCATATTGCCTCTGTATAAATCCATGGTATGCCCACATCTTGAATACTGAGCGCAGAGATGGTCGCTCCATCTCAAAAAAGATATTTTGGAATTGGAAAAGGTTCAGAAAAGGGCAACAAAATGATTAAGGTTATGGAACAGCTTCCATACGGGGAGAGATTAACGAGACTGGAACTTTTCAGCTTGGAAAAAGAGATGACTGAAGGGGGATATGGTATAAGGCTATAAAATCATGACTGGTATGGAGAAAGTAAATGAGGAAGTGTTATTTACTCCTCAGAACACAAGAACTAGAGGCCATCAAATGAAATTAATAGGCAGCAGGTTTAAAACAAACAAAAGGAAATATTTCTTCACACAACGCACAGTCAACCTGTGGAACTCTGTCAGAAGATGTTGTGAAGGCCAAGACTATAACAGGGCTCAAAAATTAACTAGATAAATTCATGGAAGATAGGTCCCTCAAGGACTATTAGCCAGGACGGACAGGGATGGTGTCCCTAGCCTCTGTTTGACAGAAGCTGGGAATGGGCGACAGGGCATGGATCACTTGATGATTACCTGTTCTGTTCATTCCCTCTGGGGCACTTGGCATTGGCCACTGTCAGAAGACAGGATACTAGGCTAGATGGACCTTTGGTCTGACCCAGTATGGCCTTTCTTATGTTCATATCTGAAATTCATGTTTGGTTTCAATTAATTCTGAAGGGCTATGATCCTCGCTGTGCTACTTACCTCTTCCTTCATCCCATATTCTCAGCAGTCTCTCCTCTAACAAACAAGGTAGGGAACTATCCCTCTCCAAGCTCTTTCTCAGTAACCACAAAAACACTCTTCTCCCCATCTTCCTGGCCTAAAAATGGAGGCAGGATCCAGCAGCAAGGGAGATGGGAATGTTGAGAGTGCTGACTAAGGAGAGATGGAGCCAGTGTAGACTATCCCAATTCAGCCCCATCTCTCAACTGCACATAAACACTTTTCTTGCGGCATAGCATGCCCCCTATTTACTCACTAGTAAGTATTTTAGGAACTTACCAGTTTCCAAAAAGTTAAACACCAGGGAATAAGCCAGCATCATAAAGGTTAAAAGATCATCATCTACATTGTGTCCATGCACACACACAGAAACATAAATGTGTGTGTGAATGTAAAAATACTACTACATCCATGTGAGGAAGCAGTGGGATGGGAATGGAGGGGAAGGATGCCTCAAGGGAACTTTTATTACAACTCCACTGGATGACAGAGACCATGAACAAGTGCTGAGGAAAGCCAAACATATAAAATAAGCACTTATGCGAACAGAAGAAAGATTTTTATCTGCTTGGATATAAGCCCTGCAACATAAGCTAGACAAATGGAGCATAGGAAACATAAAACAGGATTTTATTGAGGGAGATGTCGAGGCCCCTTTGTTGTTTACAGCAAAATACTACGAGTCGCCATTTATCTCCTGGGATTTTAACTCATTAACTCATTTACTGGAGGAGATGAGAGGGGAAAGCTTAGTTTGGGAAGTAGGGATGACCCCATTTATATATATGATGATCCACTTATATATAAGCCATGGCTTTTCACCTCAAGCAAACTATTCATTTATGTTCCAATAGGGATATGTGATTGTGAAAGTACCTCAGCTTTTTTTTTTATTTTATTTTAGTGCAGGGGATTTTACTGTACTTTGTTTTCTGCCTGGCTGGTTAAAGTATTTACAGAATCAGAGGCATTAGTGCAGATAAACCCTGTAGTTACCCAGTTCACTGATCTGCCTGTACAGAATCGGGCTACACAGTGACATTTTAAATATGCCTAAGTGACAGATTCTCTTAGGAAGTTTACAGAACCATTGCACCTCCCCTTGTTAAAAATGCACTGGTGAAGGATGCTGGATTTACTTCCCCGGAGAACTCTATTTATCCACACAGCAGGTACAACATGGCCTCTCCGCTGCCTTGCCTGTATACTTGAGCCCTTTCTTGGAAAGGCTTCCCTCCAGCAGTTAGAGGGGAGACTTAGTCCTTGTGTTTTCTCTGAGGAGGCTAACAATTAGCACGTCAGTTGATGGTGGCTTCAGTGATGTGGATCTCTGTCTACTAAAGGAATAGAGCGCGTGGGCGCAGGAAATATTAACTAAGTATATAATATATTTCTAGCTTTTAAAAAAGTATGTTAGTAGGATTTTGAAACAGGGGTGGCTTCCCTCCAATTTACCAGGGAACCAAAGAAACAAACCTGGTTGCCCATACAAACTTTTGAAGCCTTAATGTTTTCAATTGGCCCCCAAATGGGCAAACCACGCCTCAGCAAGGCCAAAGTGCAGATGAGCTGGCAAATGGTGTGATCATTTACTCACGAGTGTCACTGATATCCTGGACTTATGCTGACCCTTTTCCCCCACAGTGACCCAGAACATCTCCATGGTTCTGTTCACTCACAAACTATGTCAGTAGTGTGTAGGAGGAAGACTAGAATGATGATTGCACAAACCCCTCTCTGAAACCATCTCCCAAAAGCACCAAGACTTTCTACTGAACTCTGCCACCACAACAACAGAAGCTGGGAGAACCCATTACTCTTCTGCCATCACAGTTGAAAAATCCTGGCTCTCAGAGCTGTTCCACACAGTGAATCAGTTAATCAATCCAGACTGAAATCCCAGTATCAGAGACGTAAGTACTGACCACCAGTGACACCGAAGAATAAGTTAGAACAAAGAATAAGTTAAATTAACTTTGACTCTTTTGATGTTCTTAATGCAAAATATTAATGCCCCATCTATTCAGTTAAGGTATCAGAACTTATAATAGGTATGTCTTGAAACCATTACAAGCTCTTCCAGCAAAACCATGGAAAAAGTAGATTTGCCATTCCCAATATTCATAATGTCAAAAACAAAAAACAGAAAAAACAATATTTTGAAAACCATCTCTCCAGAATTACTTTAAATACCACAAAGGTATATACCACAAATATATAAATTTATATATGTAAATACACACACATAAGCCCAATTTTTAAAATATTTCTTTTCAGATCATTTTAAAGGTTAAATTCTGAACTTTAATTCTGTCCCCTTGTGGGTATGTATTATGGCATAGTCTTTTATTACATAAACTCCCAGTGATAACTTTTGTCACTTCCTGACTTTTGAGTGCTTCACTTTGTAGCGTTAACACTCTTAATTCAGGTTTTGGTATGGCATTTCCTACATATAAAAAAAATAGTAAAATGAAGAAATAAAGAATTTCCATCATGTTCAACAATGTGCTCAACCACAACAGAACACTTTGTAATGTGCAATACATTTTTAGCAATGAAACAAAAGCCCGGGCTTTATTCCATTCACACTTCCTCATATCATACACAAGGAGGAGTGCTTGGAACCCTACCTTCTTCCTCTCACATTTTCCCTAATTGTAGAAAGGCACAGCACTACTCACAAACTCTCCTAAACTATGCAAGAATTCACAGAGCCAACAGAATGTTCATAGACGGTTAGGAGCCAATGTGCATACACAAAATACTTTATTTAATTTTTTGACAAAATTACAATCAGTGTTGACTACATCACCACAAGATCGCTCTCTAACTCAGGGACTCTTTACCACTGATGTACAGAGCTCTTTTAAAAAGTTATAATTTTTAGAGGAAAAAGTGAATTTCCCTCTTTCATTCTTGAAAAGCTTAAACTCTTTTGAAGCAAACTTTTCCAGAAAAAAAAAATCTCCTGGACTGACTAAAAACTTTTGTATTTTAGCTAGCTAGATAAAAAATGGCAAAGTTACATGTAAACGAAAATAACCCCTTTCACTGGAAATGTTTGTACAACCTTATGTATAGGCATCATTATGAGCTCTACATACAATTTAAAATCACACTGCTAGGGCCATGCATGTTGGTGACTAGTTCACAGTTAGTTTGAAATAACATCTGTGAAGATACATTAAAACCATCTATTATTAGTTTTATTTTCCTTTTACATCAATTTAAAAACACTTTTCACTTTCAAAACAACACACTAAATCTACGAGAAAGCAAAGCCATAAAAGTATCCCTTTGAGTCCAGCCCTGAGTTAGCAGACATTCTTTAGCACAAAGAACCATAGTAACCATACAACCATTTGCTTCTTAAGTAAAAGAATTGTTACCCCACTCATTATATTTGTCTGCACGACAGCATTCTTGGAGCTATAATGATCAATCATTACATACCATAGAAAATAGTTTGATTTACCATAGATTTTAGGTTTCCAGGAGGCAACCTACTAGTAGATTTTAATAGACTACAGTGTGAAATTTTCTTTGGGCCTAAGACATACACATTATTTGACAATCACAACTGATACAATCTGTGTGCCAAACCTGGAATTAATGGCACAAAAGCAGGAACTATTAGAAATAAAGATGTCAACATGGGATTTTGAAGGTGTCTTTGTCAAAATATCTTGGGTTTTTTGGGACCTCTTTACGGTTAGTATTTTATTTTTGTTACTGTTTCTTTGTGATATTGTATCAATTTTTTTCCTGTTCCAACTTAGCTTTCAAGAAGATATAAAGTTGGGCTTTCCCCCACGGGAATAGTTTAATTTGAAAAGAGAAGAATGCAGTACCTGTAAAAGTTTGTTCTTGGGTCAATGAATGTTCTGTTCAAAACTCTTTAAATTAAAAAGTGAATTAAGTGTTGGTAAAATTGTCACACTTTGAGCTCCAGAAACTAAAGCCTCCATTCAAAGTCCAGTGAAGTCACTGGAAAGTCTTCCACTGACTTCGAAGAGCTTTGGATCAGGTCCTTAGTCCTCCACTCATGGAACAGTATAGACAAGAGTAGTACAAGTTATTTTATGCTGCTGTGGAATACTCAATTATATGCCTCAAACTATACTCTGAAGGACCATCTCTAGGGGGTGAAGGAGGCCCTTCAGTCCTCTGCTGAGAGTCCCAGTAAGCCTGCTGGTTAATTCCAACTATATTGATATTTTTATATGGAAGCAGACCAAGAGCATCAATTCATTACACAGAGGCCAGTTGGTTAGTTGGTAATTACTGTCAGTTGCTGTCAACATATACTGGACTCAAACCCTTCACTTAAAGGTGAAATGTTCTATATCCTGTTATCAATCCATAGATACAGCCATGCAGTACTCCTGGGGGAACTCTGAACCACAGCGCACACACAGAATTCATGTCCAGAGCAGAATTTTTTTTTCTCTGCAGAAAAATCTCTTCCGGAGAGGTGCTGCAATTATGCCATTCACCCACCAGAAGCTGCTTTGGTGCCAAAACAAAGAGCGGCTACTCCCAGGCAGGAGCAGCCCCAGCTGTGGATAGGGAAGAGAACAGGCTGTGCTCCTCACACCTTCTCGTGGTGCTAGGTCAGAAGGCACAGGATATGGGTGGATAGACAGCATGGGACACATGGGGCTGCTGGGGGTGTGTGTGTGTCACAGACTGGGGTTAAGAAGGGTAGTGGGGGGACAGAGTGGGGTGGGGGCTGAATGGGGGTGGGATGCAGGGACACAGGGACAGGGGTGGCTGAGTGGGGGTGCAGGATCACATGGGGAGGGGGTGCATGGACACATGGGAACAGGGAGTGCAGGGATACATGGGGACAGGGGAAGGGGGTGCAGGGACACATGGGGATGGGGAGTGCAGGGACACATGGGGGCAGATGCAGATGCAGATGTGCCTGACTGAATGAAAGAGGCTATGGGTGGCTCCAGCTCACCTCTCCCTCATTAACAACTTTGAGGGGGCCTGATGGAGGACAGGTGTCCCCTATAAGTACAGCAGGAAGATAGAGGAGGGGGTAGTTCAGGAAGCTGTGGCAAAGACTACAGGCTGGGGAAAGACTCCAGCTAGGTAAAGCTGGAACCCAGATCTGGGAAGGATGGCTGGGTGACTCCCTAATAAAGGAGAGAGAGAGAGACACTGAATGTCCAGCTCCAGGAACGAGGGCTGGGGATTCCCTATCTAAGGGAGAGAGAGAGACTGAACTGGGGATGGGGCTTGGTGAGCCAATGTGTACCCATTGGACAGAATAAATTGGACCCCCAGAAAGAGGGGTTTCAGTTATCTTTGGACTGGAGGTGTGGATATTGTTTAAAAAATCCCTGACATGGGGAAACAGAGGCAGAGTAACCTCTGGCCATGACGGAGCACTCAGAAGGTGGCCGGCCCTTTTACATTCACAGTAAATGTCTTTGTTTTGGTTGATGTTTACTCTTAGTAAAACAGGATTCTGAGAAGATTGATAACCCATAAATTAAGTAATAATATAATTATCCCTCTATTTTCCAAGGCAAATATCCAAACTGAGTGGATAATAATGAGAAGCAGATTCACAATGAGGTAATCTGATTACTGCCTCAAAACAACAGTGGGCTAATGGGGTTATTGCGAATATAATTAGAGATCAACCATAACCAAATCCAAATTAAGAGGTGATAGTGGTTGAGAGGTTCACATTCAAATGCTTTGATCTGGATCTGAACTTGACCCTAAAATTTTGGTTCTGGGTCACATCCAAATCAGGAAGAGGGTTACTTCAAGGATTCCCAGTTCAGATGAATCTGATGTCTTACAAGACCGGCTCATTAGATTTTGGCACCATCAAATCCAACCCTGAACTTGAGCCATAATTTTGATTAGACCTTGAAGGTGAATTTCAGCCTAAACCTAACCTGGATCTAGAGTCCAATACTGTCTTTTTGGTACATGTCTTATACTGGCCCTAATCCAACAAAGCACATGCATAATTTTAAGGGACTAGTCCCATGCTTAAGGTTAGGTACATGTTTAAGTGCAATGCTGGATTGGGGTCATTAATATAAATTTAATTAATGCAAAATAAAGGTTCTATGGCTCAGGCTGCCTCTGCCTCTTACAGAGAGGATACTTAAAAGTTGGCTAAAAATTAGCACACTTGGCAGCCTTTGATTTCCTGTGTGGGAGAGTTTGTGGGAGGGAGAATGTGAGTGGGAAAGGTGTGCTTAGTGTTTAAATAGTTTTGGGACATTACAGAACCATGACTCTGCTTGATTTATTCCTTCCTGAGGATACTGGAATTAAAATATGATGAGTGTAGATCAATATTAAGTGACAGTGAAAAATATATTTCCCTTGACAAAATATGAAGCAATCTATCATGTATTTCATCCCAAATTTGAAGACGTGAATTAAACGGCAAGCTAATGATTTTGAAAAGTAAAGCATTGAGGGCCAGCTTCCCTGCTGCTAGAGAATTTAGCCAACAGTCAAAAAACTTCCTACTGATGCTGTCCAAAAGGCTCTGTTACACTTTGGTAAAGTCTTAGATATACCTCTCTTTCCTTCCACAACAGAAATTTCCTTAATATAAAACTGGAGGCAGAGGGCAAAATTCTAACCCCGCTGAAGTCAATGGTATTACAGTAGAACCTCAGAGTTACGAACACTTCGGAAATAGTGGTAGGTCATAACTCCGAAGTGTTTGTAACTCTGAACAAAACATTATGGTGATTATTTCAAAAGTTTACAGCTGAACATGGACTTAATACAGCTTTGAAACTTTACTATGCAGAAGAAAAATGATGCTTTCCCTTTATTTTTTTAGTAGTTTACATTTAACAGTACTGTACTGTATTTGCTTTTATATTTTATTTTATTTTTTGTCTCTGTTGCTGCTTGATTGCATACTTCCAGTTCCAAATGAGGTGTGTGGTTGATTGGTCAGGTTGTAATTCTGGTGTTTGTAACTCTGAGGTTCTATTATATTCCCTTTGGCTTCATTGAGGCAGGATTGCACCCCAAATTCCTCTTTTGCTCATATATTTCTGTGCCTCTAGCTAGTGGGTACATGCAAGAGAATGGTGACACTCTGCTCTTTTCATGACACAGAGTCACTGTCTAGTTGAACAATGTTACAAGCCAGAAAATTCTATAAAGTTTCAACAACTTATCTGATTACATGAAATAAAATTCAGGATAGATAATAAGCCACAAAAGTACATTCAGCCTCCAGGAGGACTTTTCTTTCTTTGCTCTAAGAATACAAGAACATTCATAATATTCCACTACAATGAAACCTGTTCTTATAGCTTACCTCCAAGAAACAGTCACCGATCTTAGGGTATGTATACACTGCAATTAGACACCCAATGTCTGGCCTGTGCCAGCTGAATTGGGCTCATGGGGCTCGGGTTAAGGGGCTGTTTAATTGCAGTGTAGACTTCTGGGCTTGGAGCCCAAGATAGGAGGGTCCCAGTGCTCAGACTGCCCAGAAGTCTACACTGCAATTCAACAGCTCTGCAACCTGAGGCCTGGGAACCTGAGTCAGTTGGCAAGGATCAGCCCCAGGTTTTTCTTTGTAGTGTAGACATAACCCTAGTGGCTACAACATTTCTTCCAAATATTCAATTCCACTGTGGAAAGCAACGATCTGTAGAAACATGTTTCTAGCCACATGCTGACCCAGCCAACTACTGCAATCGTATGGTACAATTGCCACCCGTGAAAACAGACAGAAGCAAAGATGCTCCATACAAGTAGGAAACTGATCAGCAGGTTGCTAGACAAAAGAGTAGATAAAGCCTCCAAATGCAAAGTGCTGAGTGCAAGCTGGATAAAAGTCCTGTGTGAAAATGACACATGTAAGAGTAGCAGGAATATAAAGAGAATCATTTTCTGGAGGCAGCAGGGTCTATCAGGGATCACTCAGCTTCTTTCTGCTCTTAGAGGAAGTTGCTATGGACCACTCTGCTTCTTGCACCCTGCAGGAGCTAACCAAGCATCTGCTCGTTCCACCACAGCTCCAAGAGACAGCACAGCTCACTCCATTGGTCTTGAATATAAAGAGAATCATTTTCTGGAGGCAGCAGGGTCTATCAGGGATCACTCAGCTTCTTTCTGCTCTTAGAGGAAGTTGCTATGGACCACTCTGCTTCTTGCACCCTGCAGGAGCTAACCAAGCATCTGCTCTTTCCACCACAGCTCCAAGAGACAGCACAGCTCACTCCATTGGTCTTGCCTCCCAGAGACTCATACTAGTAAATAAGCCTCAAACCACAAAGAAAGTTTAAAAGATGTTGGATGGGGCAAGGATGCCCCGGGGCCATCACTTCATACACTTGTTACAATATCTTTTTAATCAGTAAGAGTTTGATTTTTGATGCAGAGACAGTTACAGTTGACAGAAGAACAAGACATTGTAGAAATCGGTGGCAAGCATGAAGCTTCACAGCTGTCAATCTGGTGCATGGTCACGACCACTTGGAACGTAATGATAATGGAAGGGAGAATTCAGAACCTTGTAAAGTCTTATATTTGGCAGAAATGGCTAAGGCTGATTTTGAAATCTGAATCCCATCTGCTGATTTTTAATAAGAATTCTCCAAGATTATTTTCTTTTGAATCAGCCACATTGAGAAAGCAAAAATTTGGATACAGGTTTCTGAACTGAAGTGAGGAAAAAGTCTGGACCCAGATGGTGTCCAAGCAGAATTTGTAAAGTTGTTTAACAGTAAATGAATTCCTTTTATGATGAAGTTTCATGCAGAGGCATTGGAGAAGTAAATTGCATATGTCCTACAGAGAAGCTAGAATTTCAATTCTTCTCTAACAAGGGTAAAATCCATAGAATCTTAAATCTTATCAATCTACTCCTTTATTCAATAATGACTTTAAATTATAGCTTAAAGTACTGGTGAAGAAACTAGAAGTATTACTTCCAAATTTAATGCATGGAAATCAATCTCAGGAGGTTAATGCAAGGGAATCAATAGACATGGATTTTTTTCATCTTTTACAGTGTAGCTAAAGGTTAAATGAATAAGGCATGCACTGTGTGACAGTTTCATTTCATGCAGGAAAAGTATTTGATCATACTGAATTGGGGGGAAATGAGGCGTTTGTTCCCAGGGGGCCCAGTCCCCCATCCTCCGGCCCCTGATTGGAACTGGAACTTTGGTCCAGCCGTTCTTCTGTCATGACAGAGGGGCAGCCAAGCAAAATTCAAGTGGTGTTGCAACCCTATGTATCAGGTCACAACACCACTTACTCACATTTGGCCCAGCTGTCCCTCACCGCCTCCTGCTCATGACCCAGGGATGACTGGGTTAAATCTGAACGGCACTGAGACCCCAGGGGCCAGATTGCAATGCCACTCATTCACATTTGGCCTGGCCTTTCCTCCATCCAAGGGAACGAAGCGAACCACAATTAAGGTCACTTTAATTCTGAAACTGTCCACCCAGGGTTTTAATGCAGTTTAATTAATCCACTTTAGATTCACACCTTTAATTAATTCAGATTAATTTTCCTGAGTGTCCCCATGTAGACAAGCCTTAAGCCCTCAAAATAGGGTTTATGTAAGTAAGTAGCGTCTGGACAGTGCCTCTACTCAAGGGCAATTTTTATGCTCCATGAAAAGGATTCCTTTAAAATGGAGAAGTGAGAAGTTTAAATATTTAGGGGGGTGGTAACTGACAACATTCATGACCTCGTTCCTGAAAAAAAGTGGGCAAAATAATTATTGATTGTTAGAAAAAGTGGTGGAGGTAGAGCAAATTACCCCCTCATTCCAACTGGTGGGGTTAAGGCCCCACAGCCAGTATAAGCTGGCATGGCACAGTCAACTGAGCTATAGTGATTTACACCAGCTGAGCACTTGGCCCAATAATCTTAAAACCAACATGGCAGCAAAGAGTTTGCACATTTGTCACCTTTTGCCAATTATTATTCCAGAACTTTTTTTTAAATGGTCAGATAAGCTGATAATTCACTTTTATGGAAAAAAAAAGTCCAGTGATTTACTCTCCAGCATTAATATTAACAGATGATGAGTTGGCCCATTATAATTGGGCAGCCTCATCGTCTTACCTTGCGGAGGGGAGGTGCAGGGAAATAATGTCAATTTTATTTTTCGCAGCTCAACTGTTGTTAAAAAAGCCATGTGACTGAGCGATGTTTTGTTTAGTTTGCCATTTAAAGAACTTAGTAGCATTACCAGTGATCCAGCTGTGGGAACAAGTGTTTGGACTTGGAAGAGATTTGTGAAACATGGAAGGTTTGTTCAGCTGAATTCTCCACTTGGGTCATGAAAAAGCATCACTGGATTTCTGGGTTTTCTTAAAATCTCCCTTTATAAAAAAAATATTCTGGAAGAGTGTATTGTAAACTATATTGGAATATTTAACAGTAGAATGCCAATTACGATAATAAAAGATAGATATCTTGCTCATAAAGTTTGTTTTTACCAGTACTTGCTTCTAAGACATTACTTGATTGTTAATTTGGAAATCAGCTCAAAGAACCAGAATTAAACATTTAGACAATAAGATATTATCTATTTTCTTTAAAATGTAGAGATAAATGGAAGAATAACTTTGTTTTTAATTACTTTTAGTGGGACTGGAATTCATTTGCAAAGGAGAGAAAAGCCATTATTAATACAAAGCATAACATTCTGCACAAAATGTATTACCTGGAAAACTACTCATAGTTTTTCATTCTAGAAGAGAAATATTTTATAGTAATGTAAAATGTCATATTTTACTAGTGAAAATGGAAGTAGGACATTTCCTTCATATGAAGCAGAATGAACATCTCCACCAATGTGTCCAGAATGGAGGAAAAGCAGGTGCAATTGGTGTGATTTATGCAGAAGGGGTAGCGGTTGGGGAAGCAAGGAGTAAGGTTTTCAGCAGGTCACATGCTGGGGCACACACACTTTGATTGGTGTTACTAAGCTGCTAAATGGGAAAGCTGAAAAATCTCAAATGCTCAGTAACATTGCACTTCCAACTCTGCCTGTTGTACGTAGACAATCTGAGAACCTCTTAACTTAATGGGTGAATTTTTAATTTCTACTAGATAAATGAACCTGAAGCCCTGCCAAGTTCAGCAAGCATTGCCCACTTTTGGGGCAATACTGGCTTCTGGAGGACCTCTTTGGCGAGTGGTAATCTCCATCACCAAAAGACTTTTCAACACTGGGGCATTCATCATAGTGCACCCCGACAGCAGCCAGTGTAGACTCTGAATTGATTTTATGTAGTTGTCTGTTTTTAGATCTCCATTAAGACAGAAAAATGAGAATTGGCAGACAAATGATCACTCCAGTGCAGCATTCCGTCTCTGACAATTGCAAGTACCAGATGTTTCAGAGAGATGGAAACCCCACTCTAAAAAGATACCACATCCATAGAGGAAGGCACTTCTATGTATTGCAAAGTGGTGAGACTTTATTGCAAATTAATCAGTCCACAATATCACTAGAGAATCTACATTTTGGTACTGTAACAGCATAAAGCAAAATGTACGCCTCTTTTTTTGGTTACTTGAATAAGTATACTAACTTTATTTTAATTTTAAAAGTTGGTTAAGAATCCCCCCTCCTTGATTAGGAAGTTGCATATCATGTTTTAGCTCCGAGGATATTTTTACAGTGGCATGTGTCATCCTTGGACACAACAGTTAATATTAGATAAATGGCAACTCAGGGCTTACTACTTATGAGAAGTTACCGCAGACTCATGTGAATCTTTTAAATATGAAACTTAAAGGCTCATGGTGAACTGCACCTCACATCTGCAATCAGCGCATGACAGGATAATCAAAACATTTAAAGCCTTTACTCTCAGTGGTTGATGATATCTCTAATTACTAGCACACAGAGATAGGTAAAAAGTCCTTGAGAAGCAATCAAATTGTTTGATGACATGAACAGGCTGCTGCTACTAGTTGGAATACAGGGAGAACCACGATAATACAAAAATCTTCAATTTGCTTTGGTTTTTGTTTAGTTTTTCTTCATTATAAATCCGACTACATAGAACTCAATTCTTCCAGAGAGGGATTCTGCACTGCACCATTATCATGGATGGAGTAGCTGCTGCTGCACATAAGGAAGATTATCTCCTGCAGATTATGTAAGAGTTGAAGGCGATTTGGTTGTGTACAAAAAGTTTGCAGAAGACAGGGACAGAAAAGGATAGATCTACTTTATAGATCTACATTACAAAGTGAAAATTCAGTAGCAAGGCTATACTGGAGAAGATCATCAGCTGGTATAAAATATTATAGCTCTGCTGACTTCAGTGGAGCTATGACAATTTACACCAGCTGATGATGTGCCTCACTGTGCTTGGGAGCCTTGTCAATGTAGAAATCCAGACCTCCAGAGCTGCCGTCGATTTATTGGGCCAACTTACGGATTCATTGTATATCATTATTTAAATAAACTTCCCTCCAGTGTAGCTAAGTTATAAGATGCAATGGCAAAAGTCTCAGTTAAACTGCATGTATGATCAGAAAGGTGACTACATAAAAAAGGCATCTCCTTATTTGACAGATCATCTCTCTTTCTGTATTCTTATCCCTATCTTCTTAGAGACTAACAAATTTATTAGAGCATAAGCTTTCGTGGACTACAGCCCACTTCTTCGGATGCATATAGAATGGAACATATATTGAGGAGATATATATACATACATACAGAGAGCATAAACAGGTGGGAGTTGTCTTACCACCTCTGAGAGGCCAATTAATTAAGAGAAAAAAAACTTTTGAAGTGATAATCAAGCTAGCCCAGCACAGACAGACAGTTAGATAACAAGTGTGAGAATACCCACAAGGGGAGACAGATTCAATGTTTGTAATGGCCCAACCATTCCCAGTCCTTATTCAAACCGGAGTTGATTGTGTCTAGTTTGCATATCAATTCTAGCTCAGCAGTTTCTCGTTGGAGTCTGTTTTTGAAGTTTTTCTGTTGTAATATAGCCACCCGCAGGTCTGTCACTGAATGACCAGACAGGTTAAAGTGTTCTCCCACTGGTTTTTGAGTATTTTGATTCCTGATGTCAGATTTGTGTCCATTAATTCTTTTGCGTAGAGACTGTCCGGTTTGGCCAATGTACATGGCAGAGGGGCATTGCTGGCACATGATGGCATATATCACATTGGTAGATGTGCAGGTGAACGAGCCCCTGATGGTATGGCTGATGTGATTAGGTCCTATGATGATGTCACTGGAATAGATATGTGGACAGAGTTGACATCGGGGTTTGTTACAAGGATAGGTTCCTGGGTTAGTGGTTTTGTTCAGTGATGTGTGGTTGCTGGTGAGTATTTGCTTTAGGTTGGGGGGTTGTCTGTAAGCGAGGACAGGTCTGTCTCCCAAGATCTGTGAGAGTAAAGGATCATCTTTCAGGATAGGTTGTAGATCTCTGATGATGCGCTGGAGAGGTTTTAGTTGGGGGCTGAAGGTGACAGCTAGTGGTGTTCTGTTATTTTCTTTGTTGGGCCTGTCTTGTAGGAGGTGACTTCTGGGTACTCGTCTGGCTCTGTCAATCTGTTTTTTCACTTCAGCAGGTGGGTATTGTAGTTTTAAGAATGCTTGATAGAGATCTTGTAGGTGCTTGTCTCTATCCAAGGGATTGGAGCAAATGCGGTTATATCTTAGAGCTTGGCTGTAGACAATGGATCGTGTGGTGTGTCCTGGATGGAAGCTGGAGGCATGTAGGTAAGTGTAGCGGTCAGTAGGTTTCCGGTATAGGGTGGTATTTATGTGACCATCGCTTATTAGCACAGTAGTGTCCAGGAAATGGACCGCTTGTGTGGATTGATCTAGGCTGAGGTTGATGGTGGGATGGAAATTATTGAAATCATGGTGAAATTCCTCAAGGGCTTCTTTTCCATGGGTCCAGATGATGAAGATGTCATCAATGTAGCGCAAGTAGAGTAGGGGCGTTAGGGGACGAGAGCTAAGGAAGCGTTGTTCTAAGTCAGCCATAAAAATGTTGGCATATTGTGGGGCCATGCGGGTACCCATAGCAGTGCCGCTGACTTGAAGCTATATGCATCCGAAGAAGTGGGCTGTAGTCCACGAAAGCTTATGCTCTAATAAATTTGTTAGTCTCTAAGGTGCCACAAGTCCTCCTGTTCTTCTTTTTGCGGATACAGACTAACACGGCTGCTACTCTGAAACCTTTCATTATGCAAGGCACTGCATTTAGCCGTATGGAGTGGAAATCCATCAACCTCATGAAAAAACTCGTACAGATACAGACAGACATCATCTTCCTTTCCAAATGCAAGCAGATGGACATCATACCAAAAGGACTAAAGGTAAAAAATCCATTACAATCTACATATCACACAGACTATGCTGAGAGACTGTGTCACACACTCTCAAAGAAACTGCGAAATCACCTGATCAGCATCCTATACAGCAAACAGGGAAAGATTAAGAATGAGCTCTCAGAACTGGATACTCTCATAAGAAACCAACCTTCCACACAAACTTCCTCATGGATAGACTTTACAAAAACTAGACAAGCCATTTACAAGACAAACTTTGCCTCTCTACAAAGGAAAAAGGACACTAAACTATCTAAACTGCTACATGCCACAAGCAGCCACAACAGTAGTTCCCTTAACCCACCCAGCAATATTGTTAATCTTTCCAGCTATACTCTTAGCCCAGCAGAAGAGTCTGTCCTATCTCGGGGCCTCTCCTTTTGTCCCTCCAGACCCATGAATATGATACAGTTCTGCGGTGACCTAGAATCCTACTTTCGACGTCTCCGACTCAAAGAATATTTCCAACATACCTCTGAACAGCATACTAACCCACAGAATCCTCCCTACCAGCACTACAAAAAAAAGGATTCTGCGTGGACTCCTCCGGACGGTCGAAACAACAGACTGGATTTCTACATAGAGTGCTTCCGTCGACGTGCAAAGGCTGAAATTGTGGAAAAGCAACATCACTTGCCACATAACCTCAGCCATGCAGAACACAACGCCATCTACAGCCTCAGAAACAACCCTGACATCATAATCAAAAAGGCTGACAAAGGAGGTGCTGTCGTCATCATGAATAAATTGGAATATGACCAGGAGGCTGCTAGACAGCTCTCTAACACCACATTCTACAGGCCATTATCCTCTGATCCCACTGAGGATTACCTAAAGAAACTACACCATCTGCTAAAAAAACTCCCTGACAAAGCACAGGAACAAATCTGTACAGACACATGCCTAGAACCCCGACCAGGGGTATTCTATTTGCTACCCAAGATCCATAAACCTGGATATCCTGGACGCCCCATCATCTCAGGCATTGGCACCCTAACATCAGGCTTGTCTGGTTATGTAGACTCTCTCCTCAGACCCTACGCTACCAGCACTCCCAGCTATCTTCGAGACACCACTGACTTCCTGAGGAAACTACAATCCATCGGTGATCTTCCAGAAAACACCATCCTGGCCACTATGGACGTAGAAGCCCTCTACACCAATATTCCACACAAAGATGGACTACAAGCTATCAGGAACAGTATCCCTGATAATGTCACAGCTAACCTGGTGGCTGAACTTTGTGATTTTGTCCTCACCCACAACTATTTCACATTTGGGGACAATATATACCTTCAAGTCAGCGGCACTGCTATGGGTACCCGCATGGCCCCACAATATGCCAACATTTTTATGGCTGACTTAGAACAACGCTTCCTTAGCTCTCGTCCCCTAACGCCCCTACTCTACTTGCGCTACATTGATGACATCTTCATCATCTGGACCCATGGAAAAGAAGCCCTTGAGGAATTTCACCATGATTTCAATAATTTCCATCCCACCATCAACCTCAGCCTAGATCAATCCACACAAGCGGTCCATTTCCTGGACACTACTGTGCTAATAAGCGATGGTCACATAAATACCACCCTATACCGGAAACCTACTGACCGCTACACTTACCTACATGCCTCCAGCTTCCATCCAGGACACACCACACGATCCATTGTCTACAGCCAAGCTCTAAGATATAACCGCATTTGCTCCAATCCCTTGGATAGAGACAAGCACCTACAAGATCTCTATCAAGCATTCTTAAAACTACAATACCCACCTGCTGAAGTGAAAAAACAGATTGACAGAGCCAGACGAGTACCCAGAAGTCACCTCCTACAAGACAGGCCCAACAAAGAAAATAACAGAACACCACTAGCTGTCACCTTCAGCCCCCAACTAAAACCTCTCCAGCGCATCATCAGAGATCTACAACCTATCCTGAAAGATGATCCTTTACTCTCACAGATCTTGGGAGACAGACCTGTCCTCGCTTACAGACAACCCCCCAACCTAAAGCAAATACTCACCAGCAACCACACATCACTGAACAAAACCACTAACCCAGGAACCTATCCTTGTAACAAACCCCGATGTCAACTCTGTCCACATATCTATTCCAGTGACATCATCATAGGACCTAATCACATCAGCCATACCATCAGGGGCTCGTTCACCTGCACATCTACCAATGTGATATATGCCATCATGTGCCAGCAATGCCCCTCTGCCATGTACATTGGCCAAACCGGACAGTCTCTACGCAAAAGAATTAATGGACACAAATCTGACATCAGGAATCAAAATACTCAAAAACCAGTGGGAGAACACTTTAACCTGTCTGGTCATTCAGTGACAGACCTGCGGGTGGCTATATTACAACAGAAAAACTTCAAAAACAGACTCCAACGAGAAACTGCTGAGCTAGAATTGATATGCAAACTAGACACAATCAACTCCGGTTTGAATAAGGACTGGGAATGGTTGGGCCATTACAAACATTGAATCTGTCTCCCCTTGTGGGTATTCTCACACTTGTTATCTAACTGTCTGTCTGTGCTGGGCTAGCTTGATTATCACTTCAAAAGTTTTTTTTCTCTTAATTAATTGGCCTCTCAGAGGTGGTAAGACAACTCCCACCTGTTTATGCTCTCTGTATGTATGTATATATATCTCCTCAATATATGTTCCATTCTATATGCATCCGAAGAAGTGGGCTGTAGTCCACGAAAGCTTATGCTCTAATAAATTTGTTAGTCTCTAAGGTGCCACAAGTCCTCCTGTTCTTCTTTTTGCGGATACAGACTAACACGGCTGCTACTCTGAAACCTATCTTCTTGTTCACCATCTTTTATTCCTATTAGTACTTGCTGAGCTCATACAGGTGTGAGAAAGATCTAGATTCTCTGTCTTGCACATCATCAACAGAATTATTACATTTCAGCTGTATAGTCTTTGTCTGGAGGCATGTAATTCAATGGAATTACTGTGCAGGCAAAAAGAACCCAGCTTGACTTTCAGATACCAGGATTTGCAGAGCTGATGGAAAGGCCATCCTTTTAATTAGAAACCACTGAACTGACAAATCTAGCATGTAGAATAATCATTACATAAGAATGACCCTACTGGGTCAGACCAAAGGTCCATCTAGCCCAGTACCCGGTCTTCCGACAGTGGCCAATGCCAGGTGCCCCAGAGGGAATGAACAGAACAGATAATCACCACCAGAGCAGATAATCCATCCCCTGTCGCTCATTCCCAGCTTCTGGCAAACAGAGGCTGAGATAAACTACCACATGAGATAAACTTGCAATGGCTTTTACACAGAATATCAAGCCAGCAAAAGACAGCTGCAGTCACATTATGATGTATTACATCTCCATAATCAATAAGAACAGTTGGACACCCTGTTCCTTATTATATGCACATAGATTAATACAAACATTTAACTTCAGACAGTACATTAGAAGATATCAAGCTATGGTTACTTCCAGCTCGTAACCTAGTAACTGGTTCTAAAACACTGTTATTAGTCTCTGTAATGTACACCGTCACTTACAGCAACTCTTCCCCCTCCTCTCTCCCCCGCCACAGCCACATAACTTATCAGATTGGCCTATATATGAGAACCTCCTCCAGGGCAAAGGCCTAACCATGCCCCGATGACAAATATCCCAGACACTATGATTGGCTGTCTGTTCATATATATTTGCCCTCTACTGGATGGCATGTCAGACCTGTACATGGATGATAATGTCACCTTCCAGTGGCTGCCCACAACAGAGGATAGAAGCCCTCACACTACTACACAAGTGAGCATGTTGCATGGTTACAGATCAGCTTAGTGGGAAATTAGTCAAAAATCCCCTACCTAGTTAATGCTTAATACAGAATTCTTTCCCCTTCTCCATTACCGTATATAAAACACAAGGATTCATGTTCTGGCTGGCAGGTTTGGGGTTACTACAATACCACCAAACAGAGCTAGTTGGTATTGGGGCTGGTAAAGCTAAGCCTCAGTCAATAATGCAACAGCTATTGGCTCTGCAACAGATACTGTTACGTCGCTATGGCAGAGGTTCTCAAACTGTGTTCTATGGGTCACTACCTGATGTTCCATGGAGAGATGACAGATCTCTGATCCTGGAGAAGGAACAATCAAGTGAATTGGAGAAAGGATGGAGGAGAGTTTCAAGCAAAGGCTGGCTCTTGCTGGTCCCGTGGTCATTTGGGAGGGATTTTTCTGAGCCTAGTGGTTTGGGTAGGTTGGCAGGTTCTGAGGCTGGATGGACTCAATCCTACCCAGGATGCAAAAATCCTGTCTCCCAGTTTTTCACTTTGAAAATCTAGTCAACATGCAGGAAAAAGGTAGGAGAGTATATGAAGCATAAATATTTCTCTATGTAGTGTGAACTTTTAGGACCCAGCCTTCAATAATGTATGATGACTAGTAATGGGAAAGTGTTCAGCGATTTGCCTTTGATATGCATCCAAAAGTTTGAATTTTTGAGGTCTGGTTGGTAAGCTCTGAAGAGCAGGTTCCTTCATGAAACAGCCAATATGTCCTGCTCTCAGTGTGCTTGGAAATATTTTTTGGCAATATTTCAGTACTACCATTTCTGGCTGAAACTAGAAAGTTCAAGATTGTGGAAAGTGAACTAAAGATTTAAGAATAAAACCCATGTTAAAGGCCTGGATGCAGGATCAGGTAGGTGGTTCTTTTATTTAAGTTGGTTCACTCATACCCAGTGCTGAAATGAGTATCAGGAAAGTAAAACTATTTTCCCAATTGACTTGATCTTGAACATAGCGAGAATGTGCTGTAAACATAGTGGACAAAGCTCACTGTAACAATCAATGATATTGATAATCTGATATATTAGATGATCTTACCAGTAAAGTTGATGAGTTACTTGGATGCTCTGCAGAGAGCGGCATAGCAGAAGTTTCACAAGAGGGCTTTCAAGACTCCACTCAAACTTGATCACCTTAACAGACATAGAAACCACATTCACTTACATGCTGTTTCTGTTGCATTCTCTTTAAAACAAAAATGGCCTGACAAAGGTTTTATTGATTTATGTATGTATTTTAAATGTGATAACCCAAAAGAAGCAGAACATTCCCAAAAACGCAGTGGGCATAGACAAGTCCGCCCCCTCCCACTTCCCGCCCCCTGACTGTCCCCCTCAGAACTTCCAACCCATCCAACACCCCCTGCTTCTTGTCCCCTGACTGCCCCTTCCCAGGACCCCCACCCCCTATTCAACCTCCCTGCTCCCTGTCCCGACTGCCCCGACCCCTATCCACAACCCCATCCCCCCAACAGCCCCCCGGGACTCCAATCCCTTATCCAACCTCCTTCTGCTCCTCATCCCCTGACCACCCCCTCCCGGAACCCCCCATCCCTAACTGCCCCCTGGGATCCCACCCCTTTATCCAACCCCCCCTGCTCCCTGACCGGCCCCCCAGGACTCCCACTCCCAACCCTCCCTGTTCCCCATCCCCTGACCACCACCCCCAGAACCTCCGCCCCATCCAACCGCCCCTCCTCCCTGACTGCCCCCCAACACTCCCCGCTCCCTTACCCAACCCCGCCACTCCCTTACTAGCAGCAGGAGCTCACAGCCGCGACACCTGGCCAGAGCCAGTTGCTCTCCCCACGCTGCCCAGCATATAACTATATGTTCCATTCTATGCATCCGATGAAGTGGGCTGTAGCCCACAAAAGCTTATGCTCAAATAAATTTGTTAGTCTCTAAGGTGCCACAAGTACTCCTGTTCTTTTTAATTATTACATGCCATTGAAAGTGGCTCCTTCCTGGGTTTCCCTCGTCCACGCCCTCCCACAAGCACACACCGCAACATAAACTGAAGGGTTCTGACCCCATAGGAGCAGGAGAGGCATTTATAAAAGATTGCAGGAAGGAAGGACAATGTTTTGGGGACAGTCATCTCTTCCTGGACCCCAAGAAAATATCTACTGAGCCATGGTTGCAAACTCTTGAGAAAACAGTTGGGACATTCTGTCCTACAACTTATAAAGTGTTTTGGGATCATTTATGAAGAAAGACAGTGTATATAATGAAAGATTATTCAACCTGCAAATCGCTCTCTTCAGTCCACATTGGCGGCATCTTTCCCCCATCCTTAAATCAATTGTATTTGGCTACTTTGCATAGATATCTAAAAGTAAATAACTCATTGTGATGCCAAACACTACTTTTCTTGCAGAGTAGCCATGCCACTACCAGCCTTTGATTTGATGGTGTCTGCTATTAGTCGTAACTCCTTTTCTTTTCTTTTTTTTCAGATGCTATATTTCCCCCCCCCCCCCCCAGAGGAAAGGCCTGTTTGCAGGACACAAAAATCCAATCAGTAATGCCAAGAAGCAAACCACATTCTCTTGAGTTGAGCACGATCTATAGTTCACCCCTGTAGTTAACTCAATCATTGCATCAGCTGATCTGACTTTCTTGCTTATTCTTCCACTAATGCATCAATCAAACTGAAAGAATTAAAAGTATTTAATGAAGTCATTGATCTGGCTAGAGAACTTCCTTGGCTATCCATTTTTTCGTTACCTGAACCAGCTGTGGGAGGTATTCTAACAATTCATCATTTGACAGATTTTCCATTTGTTGGACTGCAGTTCTGCGAATGTCTTGATCTGGAAAACTAGTGCAAAACAAATAGAGATCATTAGGCATTATTGAGCTGCTTCTGATACATTACAATTCTCATGACTCTCAGCAATACAAAATGCTAAAGAAATGGAAGAGGAAGATCAATTTGCTTTACAGTAATAGGTGTCAAACACACATGACTGATAACTTAAATTGCATAGATTTTTACTATACCTTACTGTGAAAAAACATTACATTGATCTCCATGTACCTCTTTTCAGTTAAGCTATAATTAACAATTCAGTCCTGTAGTTATAGACTAGTATATGAAGCAAATTCTGAGCTTTCTGCAGCTCTTTTTCAGAACTGGCTGAAACTCAGAATTTCCATTGCATGGGGAATTCCAACATTTCAAAATTTGTTTTTGTTCGGAATCAGAATTAAAAGACAAAAACTTTTGAAATTTCCATTGGAATAAATTTTTAGAAAATAACTGTTGATTCATTTTGATTTTGACATTTTATTATATTATAATTGATGTATAATACAATATAGAATGTGGAAACAGTCATTTCAAAATGAAAAAGCAAAATGCTTTTTTTCAAATTTTTTTCCAAAATGTAATTTCATGGAAATTAACATATTCCCTTGGAAAGTTTAGATTTTGATGAAACATCATTTTCCAATGAAAAAACTGTTCCACTGGAAAATTTTCAACCAACTCTATTCAGGACAAACTTCATGGCTCAGGAGTAGAGCTGGTCAGAATGTCTTCATCAAAAAACATTCTGGTGAAATACGACTTTTTGATCAAAACCAACAATTTTAGCAGAAAAGTTTCCAGTTTTTCATTAATAAACCAGAAATTGAAGAAAAAAAAAATCTGTAGAATTCAGCTTACACTTTCAAAAACTGAAGAATTCTTACAGGGAATTAAAAAAAAAATATTTTGAAATATCCTGCAAAAAGTAATTGTAATTTTTGACAAGCTCTACTCAGCAAATTAGTAATGGGCTATGCAGCTTTTCACGTCCAGAGAATTTGCTCAACTCTGTCCGAAGTCATTAGCATCATTACCATCATATGTTCAGGGGACACATTGAAATGAGTTGATAGGCTCAATTCAGTCCCTTCAGGTCAAGCATCTGCATGACAGAAAACAACAAAACCCTAGCACTTCTAAACAGACACTATCACTGGGAGTTTTGGTGTGCAACTTCCACTGGATTTCAGTCCTACTTCAGAACCTAACTCCTTTAGGCTCCTTTGAAAAATCTCAGCAACAGTCTCGTCTATTTGGCACTCTAGATATGGATGACAAGGGCTTACAGGGCCTGGAGACTGAGCTATCATCTAATCCAAAGGGGATTCCTTTCAGGTCAGGCCAGGTGCAAATTGGCAGAGGCAGTGTGGAAGCTGGCATTGCTGATGCCCATGCTATGTCCTTTCTGTACATCAACAGAGGACTTCACTCTTCCAAGTTGTCAATCGGGGCATTCAATTCACTTGAAAATAAATGAAAACTAAAACATGAAAGACAACAACAACAGAGAAGCAATGGTCACTGGGAGAGTAATAAAATTTCCACAACTGAGAGAGACTGAAGAACTTGCATAGGCATTTTTGTGCAGAAGTGTCTGGGTATCCTGGAATTCTAGAGAGGTACTTTTAAGTATAATCAAATTTTAAAAATAATAAACCAGAAAACCCTACACACTTTGATAATCAAATTGCTGTGTGTATTCAAATAATTAAAAAAAATGGAAGGATTATATTTTGGACCTGTTAGAAAGCCCTGGCTTCTGCATTGCATTCATAGCTCATCTGTAGCACATCCCTTCCAAACTCTTTTTTAATTATACCACTGTGTTTGGCTTTTTAATATTTTGTTTATCTTTATGGTGCATATTTGATGAGGTTTCTAATATTGTCTGTAATTGTTTGTGTAGTGCTCAGAATGCCCTGTTGAGCAGGGAGGGGGTGTTTTATAAATAAATGATCATTTTAGTCCCAAATTGGTCTATTTTACAAGAGTTAATTATTTTTTAATGTCAGGCAACATACTACGAATTTGAAGCTGCTACTTTAATTTTTACATAGTTATTTAGAAAAAATGTATTTGAATGAAGATCACAAATCCCCTTATCATTCTATCATCAAACTACGCAATTGCTCCAAAGGGGCGTGAGCCAAACTTGCACAGATAGTATGGGAATCAGTACCTCCCTTTCCCCTCTCTCCTGGTTCAACAGGTTACTGGAGAGTGAAATATGTTCTATACAGGCACCAAGTCAAGCAGAAAATGTTGTTATTCAGTTACCACTTGTCCTTGGGAGCAGTCAGTGCTCGAAGATGTGAAATGTTATGATGACAAAATTCTGGTTTCTCCCCAGCCAGACGAAGAACAAGAAACCTTCTTATTTGAACAGTTCCAGAAAATCCAACTGCTAATGGTTTGATTCCTTAAAACTAATTTGCTAAGAGCTGTAGTGTGAAATGTGTCTATGTTTTCTAAATTATTTTAAGGAGATATGTTAGTGTCACAATGCACTGAAAGGCGTACACACTGCAGTAAAAATCTAGAGGGCAGCTTGCTTCAGCAAACATGGATCTTACCACTCTGTTTTTGGATGAGTTTCTGTATTGCTCTCAGTTACTAAACGGTTTCCTTCAGCTTGTCTATATGAAGGTCAGTTTGAGGTCAAGCAGAACCTTTCTGAGGGAATGAGTAATAGACCAATCTTGTTAACCAAGTGACAACTTGTTCAATCCAAACAGTAACAACCATCCCTGCTCTTGAATTTCTGGGCTGTTTGGGGCCCACAGATAGAGCATTTAGTGGTGCTGATTCTTTTTCTATTTATCTGTATTTCAGGATTATTTAGATTAGGATGAACATCGAACATCCTTAGAAACATTAGCTCCACACTGAAAAACTCGATCAGTATTATGCAATGCTTAGGTAGCATTCTTATATTCTACTTCTTAAAAACATTACGATTTGGGACAGAAACCCTATGTGAATCAAAAACTTAAGAACCTAAGAATGGCCCTACTGGATCAGACCAACGATCCATCTCGCCCAGTATTCTGTCTGCCGACAGTGGCCAGTGCCAGGTGCCATAGAGGGAATGAACAGAACAGGTAATCATCAAGTGATTCATCCCCTGTCGCCCATTCCCATCTTCTGGCAAACAGAGCCTAGGGACACCATCCCTGTCCATCCTGATGGACCTATACTCTATGAACTTACCTAGTTCTTTTTTGAACCCTGTTATAGTCTTGGTCTTCACAACATCCCCTGGCAAAGAGTTCCAAAGGATGACCGTGCATTGTGTGAAAAAAAATTCCTTTTGTTTTAAAGCTGCTGCCTATTAATTTCATTTGGTGACCCCTAGTTCTTGTGCTATGAGAAGAAGTAAATAACACTTCCTTATTTACTTTCGCCACACCAGTCATGATTTTATAAACCTATCCTTTGCATTACTAGAAATGCCAGCTTCTTCTAGCCATGTAAACCATTTAGGTGAGAGGGGTCCTTTAGCGAGGGCTTGTCCACATAATGAATTACTATATGGCAAGTTTGTATGCTGCAGATTCACAGTCAGGCTTACTGTGCAGTAACTCACCACGTAGATAAGCCCTGAGTCCTCTAGTGAATCTTCAAGCGTTGTGTCAGGACTGATTTCAGTCATCCCTAAATTATTCCTGATCCACCAATCACCTTGACCACATTACTTGGATGATATACTCCTTTCTCCTACTTTTGTTCTATTTCTTCATTATCTTTTCAGGTAGTACTTCACGGCAAGGACTCTGCCTTTCCATATATTTGTAGTTGGCTTGCATATAAGCAGTGCTACTGGTAAAAAGTAATACATAAACCATGGGTGTCAAATCTACTCTTTAACAGCATTTTGTAGCATAGGAGACTCCAACAATCTTTCCTTGGTAGCTTGTACTGTTACTTGGAGTATTCTTATAGTTATAAGATTTCCCCTAGTATTTCTCCTAAATGTCCATACTGCTGCTTTAAACGCATAATGTTTTATTCTTTCCTGACTGACTACTGAAAATAATTGACCACGTTCCTGTTTATAACATCCCTTAATGTAGTTGTATCTCCTTTCAGACTTTACACTGACATCTGAAACAGGTTTTTAAGCTAAGTAAGCAAATTGTAATTTGCTTTGGAAGGAAGAACTGTTCTTGATTCTCCTCATATGGGTATCCAGAAAGGAAATGTGTCTCGAGCCACATCATTCAGCTAAATCTGATCCAAATAAAAAACCTAGCACTGCTGAGACTTCATGTGAATTTGTGACATTCCCTGGAGACTTTTAGATCTAGGAATCAATGATTACAACTAATGCATATGTTTAGTTTTCATTTGTAACAGATAAAATAGTCTTAATTTTAAATGTCTGATCTCAAATAAAATATGTTGGAGACCTCATACATATTTGTTAGGTAAATAGGATGGAAATATTTTACTGTAGAGGTTGGAGTATTTTATAGCATATGATGTTCCTTTTAGTGAAGAGAGAGGCATCTCATGTGCCACCTTTCTGGCAGGGGCATGCCACCTATGAGAAGTTTACCATATGCCATGCAGTGCTGTAAGCCCAGCTCTCATTTTGTATAAACAATTTACTATTTACTATCTGCTATGTTCTCCCACATAGTATTGCAAATCTGAGCCATGAAATGAAGAATATAATATTTGTCAGAAATGTAGACAGCTACACTTCCAGACCAGTATAATCAATACATTGATTCTTAGAGCCTCAAGCCTTCAAGAAGTGTAGGATACCATGTTGCTGAGTGCTTTATAAATGCCTACAAAGGCACACAGAAGTGTAAACAAATACTTAAATGGATACGGAACTAAGATTTAGGTTACAAAATTAAGCTTTATTGTTGTGCTTTTTTATATTTATAAATAGATTGAGACTGGAGATTTACAGAACTTAACAAGAACAGAATTTCCCCCCCACAGGTTTAGATTTTTTTTTTGTTTTACAATGCAAACTAGTTGTTTTAAAATATTATCATTTCAACATGCCTCTGCAGGTCTGTAAACAAAATATTGAAGCAGCTTTGGGCTAATACATGAAAATTAGAAAATTAAACTCACCAGTCTAGCTTCATTGTCTGGACTGAATGCAGTACAGAAAGTAAACAAGCAGTATAAATGGTGAAAGGGACATTTGATTTTTTACTATTATTTCCATTGTAATGCCTTAATTCTGGCATTTCCTAACTTTGAGTGTTTGACTTTGCAACTTTAATAATGTTCTTTTCATTAATGTAACTAAAGAGTTTATCACAATGCACTTACACCAGGGTGTCAAATTAAGGTTGCACAGGCAATCTTCTGACATTTCAACATTTGAATGCTTGACTTTGCAACCGGAATAATGTAGGTTGTGTGTGTAATTTCTTAGGTTTTTTTAAAAAAGGCAAACTGAAAACAAATTCCATCACATGGTATCATATCGACACCCACACAGTTCATCAACAGGATTGGAACTTCTAAATCCAGACCTCTGCCACTTGATCAGTTCTGGGGTTGGTCTCTCTCTTGACCTGTGGCCAGATGTTTCATTGAAACTGGTATGTTCCCACAATAAGTTGCAATTTCAACAAACTGTCATTTCCCAACAAAAAAAATATTGTTGAAAAGTCCCCAACCAGCTCTTGTTCTAATCTCCTCCACCCTACCCCAATCACTCCGTCTTCTTCCAGTGGCTCTCTATCTCCCTGTCCAGCCATTCACAGTTTCCCTCATGTGGTCCCCAGACATCATGCCCAGCCTGTCCCAGTTTCCTCTCTCATGGGTCCCCATCCACCATGGTGCCTTCTAGTCATCTTTTTCTTCCCCATGTTTTCCATCCACACTGACTTTCAGTACCAGACTCCTCATCTAATCTCAGTCTTCCCACACTGCATCTCTTGCTTTTTGTCTTGACTCTTTGCCCTGCCAGGTGCAGTTCTCACCCCGCACCCCAGCTCAATGTCAGATCTGTCTCCCCTCATCCTCCACTCCCTTCTTCTGCCAGGCGCTGTCTCCTTCCTGAGACCATCATCTGATCTCAGTTGCCCCTTGTCCCCACGGCTCCCAGTCCCCATCTCCTTTCCCAGGCAGTCCTAGGCTTCCCCAGTCTCAATGCCCAGTCCCAGTTTCCCTTAACAGCTTGGGACTTGCTTTTAAAAAAAGCCCCCAAAATCTGAAATTCTAAAAAACATTACAGTAGTTTTTAAAAAGTGCCACTTATAGTGTATGGGTGCATACTGGCTGTTTCCAAGCTCTGCATAGAGATCAGCTAGACAACCCTAATATTGACCCTCAGACTGCATATGCAGCTCCCATAGATTGAGAGATACATATGACCCAAGGTTTTCAAGTTGGGCTCAAGGGGCAAAATTCACTATTGAGTTACATAGGTATTAATTTAGCCCATAGATCTTTAAAAGGGCAGAATTTAGTCACTGCATTTGTACTTCAATTTTTTACATATTTTTGTGGCCTTTTGACTAACGTTATGTCCATAGTACAAACTTTCCCCGGCATTGATACGTCAGTCAGCGGTGTGAAGAGTTGTGACCCCTGAATGCCATAGCTGTGCTGGCAGAAGTCTCTAGCACAAACACAATTATATTGGTAAAGCTGGGCTTTTATTGGAATAGCTTGTTTCATTCATAGGGCATGGTTTTACTATACTGGTACAAATGCATTCGTGCTGGTATTGCTGCTTCCACACTAGGAGTGCTTTGCTGGTAGAGTATGACAATATTTCTAAAGTAATAAAGTGCTCCTAGTGTAGACATATCCTAAGATCAAGCATACATCAGTTTAATATATGATATTTCCACTACTGGGAATTATATCCTGCATTGAAAAGTAATATAGCAAAATACAGTATGTCCAATAAGTTCTTGGAATGTTTTAAGGATAATTTTTGGTTTCAGAAGGTGGAGGAAGTAACTAGATGGACAGTCATTTTAGACTAGATTCTGACTAACAGGGAGGAATTGCTAGGGAGTCTGAAGGTGGAAGGCATTTGGGTGAAAATCATCATGAAATGATTATTTTAGGATTCTAAAGAACAGATAGAGTGACAGCAGCAGAATAAGGATAATAGACTTCAAAAAAGCAGACTTTAACAAACTCAAAGAACTAATAGGTAAAGTCCATGGGAAGAAAACATAAGGGAAAAGGAGTTCAGGGAGTGCTGGCAGTTTCTCCAAGGGACAATATTAAAGGCACAATAGCAAACTATTCCAATGTGATGAAAAGATAGGAAGAATAGTAAGAGGTCAATATGGCCCCATCCAGAGCTCTTCAATGACCTGAAAATTATTACAATCCTACAAAAACTGGAAGCATGGACAGATTGCTAAGGATGAGTACGAAAGAATAGCACAAGCATGTAGGGACAAAATCAGAAACGCTAAGGCACAAAATGAGTTACACCTAGCAAGGAACATAAAAAGCAAATAAGATGAGGTTCTATAAATACATTAGGAATAAGAGAAATATGAAGGAAAGCATAGGTCTTCTACTTAGCGAGGAAGGAGAGCTAATAATGGACAACATCAGTCTTCACTAAACACCTCTGCCTTCTTGAAGTAAAATACGCATTAAAAAGGTTAATGATGACCAGATACTTAACACAATTAATATTAACAAGGGGGAAAGAACACAATCCAAAATAGGGAAAAAAACAGGTTAAAGAATATTTAGGAATGTTAGATGTATTCATGAAATGCATCTTAGGTATCTAAGGAATTAGCTGAAACAATGTTGGAACCATTATCATATCTTTCAGAACTCATGGTGATGGGTGACATCCCAGAAGACTACTACTTCTTCTTCAAGGCTTAGCCAGACAGACAGCCATAGCGATCATTCGCCATTTGGTCCATTCTTGTGCAATCGCAAAGGCTTGACGGTCTGAGAGTCCGACATCGGAACAGACTTGATGAACTCATGTAATAGGGGGTCTGCCTCTGGGCTGCCTCCACCCTTCGGTTGGTGGAATTTTATCCCGAATGTTATGTGCCATCCAGAGAACAGCATTCGCGGGAATGTCTTGTGGCATCCTTGCAACATGTCAGAAAAATGTAAGGTGCTGCCTGTGTACAATGGCCCCAGTAATCTGTACACCCAAGCGACCATAAACATCTGCATTACAAATGAAGTCATTCTACTTTATGCCCAATATACGATGTTGGCATTTTGTGTGGAAAGCCTCCAGCTTTGTCCAGTCTGAACAGCATAGTGTCCATGTTTCGCAGCTGTACAACTGTATGAGAAGGATACAGCTCGAATAAATCCAGAACTTGGTTGTCATACTACGATGATGATGATTCCATATCTGTTGTAAACGACCCATGGCAGATGCAGCGATGCTAATCCAACGGAGAACCTCCATGTGAGAATTGAAGGAGCTGATAAGTATAGAACCCAGATAGCAAAAGCTGGAAACTGATTCGACAGTTTCGTTGTTCAAAGAGATTGGAGTCACAGGTGGACCTTGTCCTAGATTTTGCAGTTTGTCTTTGACCATGAAGACCATGGAGACCAATCTTAGCTGACTCCTCCTCATATGCTAGAATGCCTCACGAAACCTGTTGAGGCTCTGTAGTAAAAGAACAATGTCATCAGCATAGTCAAGGTCTGTGAGTGAGAGATCACCGATCTCAATGCCTATGGATTGGACGGAATGTTGCATTACAAAATCCATTGCCCGACAAAAAAGTGCAGGGGCCAAAATGCATCCCTGCCTAACACCAGATACTCATTTAAGGCACTGACATCTGGTTCCCCAGATGAACACAGGCAGTAGTACCATTATGCAGCTCTCTAATCAAGTCCAGCAGAGTATTAGGGAGACCTACGCCCTTTAAGGCCTTCCATAATGCAACACAGTCTACTGAATCAAATGCAACCTTAAGATCAACATAGGCTATGTGCAGGGGCTTCCTGAACTCACAATGTACCTCCAACAACAAGCGAAGGGCCAAAATGGCATCTAATGTGGACCTGTTCCTTGTAAAGCCTGACTGTTGGGGACAATGCTTCCGATGTAGCGAAGGCTCCAGGCGTGCCAGCAAAACATGCACAAATACCTTCCCTGGAACAGAGAACAGGGTGATCGGCCTGTAGCTTTTACATTCAGTGTGTGGTCCCTTGCCCTTATAGAGAGGGAGATCACAATACCATCTTTCCAGGAGGTTGGCAGGGTTCCAGTTCTCCACACCAGACGACAGGTGACCAGAAGTGATTGTGCTACAGGATCAATAGCACATTTTAGCAGCTCTGACGGGATGCCTTCAGCACCAGCTGCGCATCCATTTTTCAGTTTAGAAATGGCCCACTTCACTTCATCCAATGTTGGTGCATCAGTACAAATGTCTGGATCTGGAACCGCAGTGACTGCCAGATCATCCAGCTCTGAACAAGCGGAAGCTGGAGAATGGTTCAGGACATTGTGATAATGTTTCACCCAGTATGAGAGAATGTCATCATCTGATTTACATGGATGGCCTTGGCTGTCGTTTGTAGTGACTACCTCTTGACCGCTGAGGTTGCGAATTGTGCAGAATGTTGGCTTCAAGTTGCCCCTGACTAAGCCAAATTCGACATCATCCGCCACTTGGTTATAATATGCCTCGTGATCGGAGTGCCAGGGTGACTGGAGAAGAAGACTGGAGGAGAAAAAAAACATAGTACCTATCTTTAAAAAGGGGAACAAAGAAGACCCGAGGAAATTAGAGACCAGTCAGCTTGACTTTCACACCTGGGAAGATACTGGAAAAATTACTAAACAATCAATTTGTATGCACGTAGAGGATAATAGGGTTATAAGGAATAGTCAATATGGATGTGTCAAGAACAAGTCATGCCAAACCAACCCAATTTCTTTTTTTGATAGGGTTACTGGCTTACTGGTTGGGAGGGGAAGCTGTAGATGTGATATATCTTGATTTTAGTAAAGGCTTTTGACTCATACACCCCCATGACATTCTCATATGCAAACTAGGAAAATGTGGTGCAAAACTGATGGAAATACAATAGTGAAAAGTATTTATCAATGGTTTGCTGTCAAACTGGGGGGACATATCTAGTGAGATCCTGCAGGGGTCTGTCCTGGGTTCACTACTATTCAATATTTTCATTAATGACTTAGATAATGGAGTGAAGAAAATTTGCAGATGACACCAAGATGGGAGAGGTTGCAAACACTTTGGAGGAGAGGATTAGAATTCAAAATGACCTTGAAAACTGGAGAATTGGTCTGAAATCATCAAGATGAGATTGAGTAAAGACAAGTGAAAAGTACTACACTTAAGAAAAGAATCAAATGCCAAACAACAAAATGGGGGAATAACTGGCTAGGCAGTAGTACTGCTCAAAAGTATCTGGGGGAGTTATAGTGGATCACAAATTGAATATGAACCAACAACATGATGCACAGTTGAAAAAGGGCTAATATAATTTTGGGGTGAATTACCTGGAGTTTCATATGTAAGACACGGGAGGTTGTGTGTCCCACTCTGCTTGACACTGGTGAGGCCTCAGGTGGAGTATTGTGTTCAATTCTGGGCACCACACTTTAATAAGGACATGGACAAACTGGAGAGCATTCATAGGAGAGTAACAAAAATGATAAAAAGTTGAGAAAACCTGACTTATGAGGAAAGGTTAAAAAAATTGGGCATGCATAGTTTTCAGAGAAGAAGACCGAGAGAGTGGACCTGATAACAGTGTTCATATATGTTAAGGGCTGTCATAAAGAGGATGTTGATGAATTGTTCTCCAGGACCACTGAAGGTAGGACAAGAAGAAATTAGCTTAATTTGCAGCAAGAGAGATTTCAGTTAGATATTAGGAAAAACTTTCTAACTGTAAGGAGAGTTAAGCTCTGGAACAGGCTTCCGTGGGGGGCTGTGGAGGTTTGGATGTTTTCAAAAACAGGTTAGACAAACATTTGCCAGGGATGATGTAGTTATACTTGGTCCTGACTCAGTGCCAGAGGATGGACTAGATGACCTCTCGAGATCCCTTACAGCCCTACATTTCTATGATTGATAGAGAAGGCAGGGTAGGAATAAATTTTCTAATAAGGCTTTTCCATTTGAAAACATCCATGGGCTAGGATCTTCTATTTTTCCAGAGGACAACAAATGCCCTCCCATCTTACCTACACAACCTTCAGGCGGTCCTTAGGTGTTTAGCTTTCTGCCTACCTTTGCATATCTGTGCACAAAGACTGCAAGTCACCCAGAACAGTTTTCCATTGTAACTATGTGTGCTTGCCACCAAAAGGTTTAATCAAAGTTAAAGATACTGAAAAGACTATTGAATACCTCAGTAATGTTCTGCTACTTATTGTGGAGTGTTGTCTATTAAAACATTAATGCATAGCAGTTTCATGCCTTTATAGTTTGTCTGTCCTGTAAATCTAAATACAACTACCAAATGATGTGTAGTAACATCCCTGTTTACATGGCAGATAAGCCTGTGCTTATTCTACTCCATACATACATATACAATAATTTTCAGAATCAAAAAGAGATTCAACAGACAAGATACAATCCAACTGCTTCTTACTCAATTATTTCATTGGGCATTCTGCTATTGATGTGGAGGGAACCAGGCAGATTCTACTCCTAATTACATCAGGGTCAATTTGAAGCAATTCCACTGAAGTCAATCTGGATTTGCACCACATATTCTTACTATTGTTTGTGAAGTGACTTTCATAAGTCTCAATACATTTTTACCAATTAGACTACACTTCACTTTACCCAGCTCTATAGTGCAGTCACATTTGGGATGAGACACATTAGCCACTATATCTAGTAAAGTAATAAACACTAAACATCAGGTTCCAATCAGGAGGTGAAGAAGGATATTGTGACTAAGAAGAGAAACAGGGAAGTTTAAGGATACTGTTATTTTTCCAGGACAATCGTGTTAACATCTCTCCCTTATACTCTTTACAAGGATAATCGCTAATAGTCACAGGGGCAAAAACTGGGGATCCCAGCATATTGTAGGGTTCATGTAACTATGGTATTCACAAAATAAATCCAGCGGCAGAGAAGGAGAGAGGCTGTCCACAAACTGACTTCTTAATGTTCATTTGGATGTTCAAGATCAGGAATTCAAATCTCCAGAGACGTATCTAATCCCAAACACTCTCCCTTTCTTACCCCCACCCCACTGCCCGACCAAACATCAGGGGCCCTTATCCAGCACTGGTATCTTCAAGGCCTTCCAATAACATCCTACCCCCTTTATAATGCCAGGTTTCAGAGTAGCAGCCACGTTAGTCTATAGCCGCAAAAAAACCAGGACACACCACACGATCCATTGTCTACAGCCAAGCTCTAAGATATAACCGCATTTGCTCCAATCCCTCAGATAGAGACAAGCACCTAAAAGATCTCTATCAAGCATTCTTAAAACTACAATACCCACCCGCTGAAGTGAAAAAACAGATTGACAGAGCCAGACGAGTACCCAGAAGTCACCTCCTACAAGACAGGCCCAATAAAAGAAAATAACAGAACACCACTAGCTGTCACCTTCAGCCCCCAACTAAAACCTCTCCAGCGCATCATCAGAGATCTACAAACTATCCTCAAAGATGATCCTTTACTCTCACAGATCTTGGGAAACAGACCTGTCCTCGCTTACAGACAACCCCCCAACCGAAAGCAAATACTCACCAGCAACCACACATCACTGAACAAAACCACTGACCCAGGAACCTATCCTTGTAACAAAGCCCAATGCAAACTCTGTCCACATATCTATTCAAGTGACATCATCATAGGACCTAATCACATCAGCCATACCATCAGGGGCTCGTTCACCTGCACATCTACCAATGTGATATATGCCATCATGTGCCAGCAATGCCCCTCTGCCATGTACATTGGCCAAACCGGACAGTCTCTACACAAAAGAATTAATGGACATTAATCTGACATCAGGAATCATAATACTCAAAAACCAGTGGGAGAACACTTTAACCTGTCTGGTCATTCAATGACAGACCTGCAGGTGGCTATATTACAACAGAAAAACTTCAAAAACAGACTCCAACGAGAGACTGCTGAGCTGGAATTGACATGCAAACTAGATACAATCAACTCAGGATTGAATAAGGACTGGGAATGGCTGAGCCATTACAAACATTGAATCTATCTCCCCTTGTAAGTATTCTCACACTTCTTATCAAACTGTCTATACTGGGCTATCTTGATTATCACTTCAAAAGTTTTTTTTCTCTTACTTAATTGGCCTCTCCGAGTTGGTAAGACAACTCCCACCTGTTTATGCTCTCTGTATGTGTGTATATATATCTCCTCAATATTTATTCCACTCTATATGCAACCGAAGAAGTGGGCTGTAGCCCACGAAAGCTTATGCTCTAATAAATTTGTTAGTCTCTAAGGTGCCATGAGTACTCTACCCCCTTTAGTATCTGAAGAAGACTGGCCATCCTCTCTTCCATCTGTTATTGTTGAGGCACTGCAACCCCACTAGCCTAAGGTTCTTTTTGAGAGCAACCAGAACCTCTTTTCCAAAGCAGCTGGCGATTAAAACACTATGCCTGGCAGCTCACTCTGCAGGGACCCATAAAGCTTAGTAGAGAAGACTCAAAGCCCTATCAATTCTAATCCTGCTTCCTCTTTGAGCATGGGTGGTAACAACTTACTTCCGGTCTAGAAAAAGTGTTGGCTCAGCAACTCTGGTCAACAAGTAGCCAGGACTGTCCATTTCCCACCCCTCTCTGCCCACCTATTCTGGGAATGGTGTAAGCAGGCACATAAACCCTCTTACCCCATGTGCCTGAAGTCAAGATCCTCTTAGCATGCAGAGGGATATAAGAGGGGTTCATACTCCTCCTTACTCTCCTGTTGTAAGCAAGTAGGGTGGAGGTGGCCTGGCCTAGTAGTCACAGCTGGGCTGAGGTCTGTCCACCAGGAACAGGAGTCAACAGGCAGGAGTTGGAGGAATCGCAGGGCCAGGTCCCATAAACAAGAGTCAGAATCAGAGTCAGACTGGGGTCAAAGACCAGATATCAGAGGGAATACTGGGTTAGAATCGAGGGGCAGGAGTCAGGGTTGAAGTCAGGCTGCAGTCAACGATCAGGAGACAAAGCAAAATCTGGCACTGCAGCAGGCCAAGGTCTGTGTAGATACCCAGAAAACTTCCTAGGACAATCACAGGGATTAAGTAGGGGCACTTGGCCAATCACAGGGCCGCAGGATACTATCACTCTTAGTCTCATGGGTGGTACTTCCTGCAGTGCCTACCCTCCATGATGCTCTCTGGCTGTACCTTTGCACGGTTTCTTGGTGGCACTGTGGGAATCTCAGCCACCCTAGGCTCCCCCGACCTGGATTCTAGTCCTAAGGTCCTTGTAGTTGTGCAGCCCATAGTTTGGCAGGAAAATCTGTGTGTCTCTCTTATACCATCTACTTTCTCTCTCCACCCCACTGAACCTTTGTCAACAAATGTCAACTCTCCAGTGCTGGCACAAAGCTTGGACTGTGCTGGAGAATTTGGTATGTTGTTCTTCTGATGTTATTTTTTAATTTTAGGTATCGGGGCTGCCTAGCTGCAATACATCACATGGCTGGAATTGCATTGCAGGTATGTGGTAAAAAGCAGGTTGGTACTATATCTTCTGTGGGGAGCCGTTGCTGGGTGCTGTGAAGCTCTGATATTTTATGTACACTCAAAATTGTTATCTAGTTATTTTCTTTTTCAGGTTAGCTAATGTGTTCATATATACAAAATATAGCAGAACACATTATGTAATCTGAAAAGCAAAATAACCTGACAATTTTTAGGTGCACCTGCCCTACATGTATATAGCATATAAGTGTGCCCGCCACATATATGATGGCATTTATAACACTGCATTTGGCTTTTCTTCATCACCACAATAACTGTGCCTGTATCATTTCCCTGACTGGTGTGCCATGCAGAGAAGTTAGAGTTCAACTAAAATCTTGGCTTTCTCCCAAGGAAGGTAAGTAAGGGAAGCCAATGATGAAAATGGAGGTGGAAATGCATAGGACAGCAGCAAGCAGTGCAGGGGAGGAGGGACCAGCTTTCTACCCATTGCCTTGGGAAAAATTTATATTTTTCAGACTGTAGTTTGTAATCAACCTTCCCTGAAATTAGAGGTAAAACTAAGAGCGTAAAATCTTATTCTGCTCTCTACCCTCCTTCCTTCATTAAAGAGCTCTTCAATGTTTTTTAAATTGGTTTTTAAGGACTGGCTCCTGGGAGGCCCTAAGAATCCATGCTTGATGCATGTATTGGATGCAAGACTGCTACTAAATTTATCTGTGAAATGTAGCATGAATATGTTTCCAGTTTATGAAAGTTCTCCTTTTCTAGTGCATAAATGACTAGCTTATTATTAGTCTGCCTGCTTGTAAAGTAGAGAAGATAGTCAGCAAAGGGAGAGGCGTGCCAGAAGAACGAGATGCATCTATTAAAACATACACTTAACTGGCTTGTGAGCAGCTAATTTTAAAGTTACACCATATTGCAGAGAGAGCTGTATTATGTGCTCTGAACACTGGGGCTTGATCCTGAGTGGCACAGAGCATCTGCAACTCTCACTAAATCACATGGGATGTACTGACTTCTTGCAATCAAGACAATTGGATGTTGTCTCTGTGACTTCTCTTCCTTCCTCTTCCCCTTAGCAAAAGTGAGCTTAGTGCTCAGGAAACATCCTTTTACCTTGCTCTGAGAAGGCCATGCCCTACAGGTAATTTAGTCTCTTTAGCCCAAGGCTTTCAAAAGTGACTAGAGATTTTTGGGTACCCAGCCTGTGTTTCAGAAAGTGCTGAGCACCCACCCTCAGAAAATCAGGTCCCTTAAGATGTCTCAAATTGAGCACCCCAAAACTACAGCAATCAAAAACTGAAGCACACAAAATTACCAGTCACTTCTGAAAAGCTTGACCCATAGTTTCTTGGATGAGACTGAGAATAAACATGCCAAATAGTGACAGGTGCTGTGGCACTTCTGTGATGTAGAAATTTATCCAGGCAGAGACTAGCCAACTCATTTCATGTACACAAGCCACTGAACAATCATCAGATGGTAATGACTTCCGGTTACCATCACACTGGACTACATTTGAACTAGCAACCCAGAGATCAAAGATCCCATTATCAAGCCCTGAGCTTTCCAGTCCTCATGAAACAACTTTTTAATTAAATGGAGAATACTTATTATTGGATCACACGAGAAAACACACGCTGAGATAAGAAGCATTTCTGTTACACATACCTCACCTTTTGTTTGCATATGACATCCTTTTGTAGTTTAATCTCTAGTCAAAAGAAATTAGGAGGACATTTTGTTGCTCTGAGAAATCAGGAGCAGAGGGTAAAAACTGCCAGAGCCAAGCAGACCAGAGTAGAGCAAGCCTTCACAAACAGCTTAGTCAATGCACTTACAGTCCAAACTGATTGAAGATCAGAGTGCGAATGTGAAACTAAGTTAGCAATACAGCCACTGCTGCTACTTAACTGATAATTATTTAATAGGTTAAAAACAAGACATCACAATGCCAGCCAGCTGAACCCCCACCCCCCTCCAGCAGTTCAGCCATCTCTGAAACTGGTCCTTTTAAAATGGACATTTAGAGAGCAGTGTACTCCGCCTAGTCCCCAAAGACAGCTTCCCAGCTGGTCTTAAACACACATGCAACATGCTAGGGACATTAAATATTTAAAGTCAGAATATTTAAAGAAAAGGAGACCTCTATTGAGATCCCCGGTCTCTTTTGTTAACATGTTTGTAAAATATAAACCAGAGTGCGCACGTCTCCTGTGAAGGTTGTAATTAGGGGAACCTTCCCCCTCAAATCCCAAGCACAAGTATTTAGTCTTGGCCAGCCATTCCACAGGCTGCATTGGAGGAGTCCGAGTTATGACCTCAGCCCACCTTTCCATGCCAACCTGCAGAGCGGGACAGACTCAGAGTGGCACGTATATTGCACCTTGCAAGGATGTGCTGCAGTTGGAAGGTGCGATTGTGGCTCCTATAGGAATACCTAGACTAGTTTTGATCTAGCTATACAAAAGCTAGCTTGAGTAACAACAACAATGTAGTCACAGCAGCAGTGGCTATGACATGGTCGAGTATGTACCCAGGGTTCTGGGTGGGATTGTACTCAGGAGGATAGACTGTACTGCCAACTGTGCTGCAACAGCTAACATATTATTGTTACTCAAGCTAGCTTTCATCTAGCTAGATCAAAGTTAGCTCGGGTGTGCCTCTATTTGCTGCAACCACACATCAGGACTGCAGCGAAGACATATCATAAAAGTGTGGCATAGCAACTGTGCTCTGTGAAAGGCTTTCAGGCAATGTGAGTCACCAGGCAATTGGAGCACCTGATGGTGCTATAAAACTGCATACCACACCCAGTGCAGAGCTGGAGCTTCAAGGAAGAATTGAGCCCTTTGTCTCCAGAAATGCCAACTGCAGGTGTAGCCAGAACTAGTTAACAGGTTCTGTTTTTGAAGCTTGGCGTGTCCCCTAAATCACCATTAAGACTTTTGCCAGTCTAGAGAGAGAACATCAGTGTGGTGCTTGTCGTTGTATTTGTTCCAACATGAAATAAAAGGGTGCTCTGGTAAGTCATGAAAGCATAAAAATATTGCAATGATGGCAAACATGGTATGCACACATACACTGCCTGAGCACAATCAGAAATGTTCCAAAAGGCTTTCCATGCACTAAGGACCTAATCCTTTAAGATCTTTGCATGCAGAACTCCCATTAAATTTCCATAGGAGATGTTCGTATGTATGTGGGGAAGCTTAATACTTTGGATTTAAACCTAAACCAGAGAAGGGGGGATAAGAATAATGCTGGAAGGCAATGATCATCTGTGGTTATTTTTAAATATATATATTTAAGTATCTGTTTTTGAAAATGAGTAATGAGGGTATGAAGTCCTTACTCACTGGGCAAAGGGATTAGGTGAAGTCTCCAAAACCTCTCCTTTTAATTTCTTTTATAAAGACATGGTTTATAGCTAGTAAGTCAGTTTGCAAAGCAGGATTTGCAGGTTTAATCATAGAAAGCTCAACACCCAGACAAGCAAGGGCTTGACAATGCATCATTTGCACCCTCATTTTGTCCAATTATGTGACATTTTCACATGCAGATTTCTTAAAACAACCCCCATCCCCCAAAATAACTTGAGAAAATACATTTGCTGAGACGGGTTCTTTTCGTTGGAGATTATGTATGTCGCAGGTTAAAAGATACCCTCAACAGCAGAGACACTTTCTGATGCACAAAAGGCATCCAGCTCTCACTGAAAGTCAATGAGAGTGCAACATTAGAAGCCAGTTCTCAATTGCCCCAAAGTTTGTGATGTTTCTATTACGGAAAGAGGGGCCAGTAGCAAAGGTCAGTTCTAGATGTACACTTTGAGGTAGCATCTTGATCTAGGACAGGGGTGGGCAAACGTTTTGGCCCGAGGGCTAATCTGCTATGGAAATTGTATGGCAGGCCATGAATGCTCACGAAATTGGGGGTTGGGTGCAGGGAGGGGGAGAGGGGGAGGGCTCCAGCTGGGGTGTGGGCTCTGGAGTGGGGCTGGGGGTGCCGGAGGGTGCTCCGGGCTGCGACTGAGGGGTTGGGAGGGCGAGAAGCGGATCAGGGGGTGCAGGTGGCACTTGCCTCAAGCAGCTCCTGGAAGCAGAGGCATGGTCCCCCCTCTGGCTCCTACACACAGGGGTAGCCAGGTGGCTCTGTGCGCTGCCCTGTCTGTAGGCATCGCCCCTGCAGCTCCCATTGGCCATGGTTCCAGGCCAATGGGAGCTGCAGGGGCGGCACTTGGGGACGGGGTAGCGTGCGGAGATTCCTGGCTGCCCCTATGCATGGAAGCCGGAGGGGGGACATGCCTCTGCTTCCAGGAGCCGTGCAGAGCCACAGCACGTGCAGAGCGGGGCAAGACCCCGACCTGAGTCCCCGGCTGGAGCAGGGCAAGCCCTGGACCCTGCTCCCCGGTGGGAGCTCAAGGGCCGGATTAAAACGTCTGAAGGGCCAGATGTGGCCCTCAGGCCGTAGTTTGCCCACCCCTTATCTAGGAGCATAGTTTAACCCCATCTCCATTACTCACTTTATGTCTGTACAGCAGTGTTAAGATGCAAAGTGCTGTATAAGTGCTAAGTATCTGACTGATCACCTGTTACTAGAAACTGAATGAATCCATCATATAGAATGAAATATGCTTTTCATTATCCTGGAAAATAGCGAACTTCTCAGCCAAGAAGGCAGGGCCAGCGCCTTCAACTGAAGGTCAGCTCAAGAGTTCCAATTACATCTTCATTTTGATACAGAGGCAAAGCTGAAAGCAGACAGTCAATGAACCAAAGCTTGGTATTATACTGAGCAACTCAAAGTGCTGAATCAATCAGCAGACTCGGAGTCTGTTTATTCTTATTTTCTGACTTTGTTAATTTTCTCTTACCTGAAAGTTAGAAGCCCAAGTGCCTCCAAAGGGTTAGAAAAGCTCCATTCCCTCAACACCGTGTACATTTCTGATATGCTCTTTCGATCCCAACTGGGGGCACTGCCCAGTACCAAAGAAAGGGAACAGTTTTCATTATTGCAGTAGGAACGATAAAACCATAAAAATCTTCTCTCTTGCTCCAACAACCTGGAAGAGAAGATTAGAAATTCAGTTTGAAATTAAAACCACCTAGAGCCCTATGTAGCAGCAAACTATTGTAAAGAGAGGGCACTGCTTTCTAGCTACTTGTTCTCCTTGGGATGGGATATCATTTTCTGTGCATCAGCTCTTAAGAAGAAGTGATATTTATAATCTTGATCAGTCAGCCTTGGGACATATAAAGATGAACTCTCAAAAGAGATGCACATACAGATATTTCACTTTGCCAAGCTTGCGTGCTCGCTCTCTTTTTCTCTACAGTTGTTTTTCAGTGCGTGCAGTTTTGGCCAGAGCAATTACTGTCATAGTCTATAGCATCTCTAATTAACTGTGGTGACAACTACTGATTATAACACAGCTAGTCAACTTTCACTCCCCTGCTCCCCACCAACTCAGGTAAGAACATTCATATACATTCTAGGATATGAGACTTAGAAAACATGTGGCCTTTTTACTCTCTCTCTCTCTCTCTCTCTCTCTCACACACACACACACGCTTGTTCTTGGTCCTTGAACAGGGTGTGCAAAGAGGAAAGGTAGGAAGAAAGTTCCTTTCACTTTCCAAGCCTCTTTCAAGGAACCACTCTGGCCTGCTGTGCATCATTTTACTCATCTGCAGAATGGGTGTAGTGCCACCTACCTCACAGAGAGGGGCAAATGTCCTATTAATCAAATGCCTTGGCATCCCCCAATATTGCAGAAATCAGTAAGCCAATGAAAAGAACACCAGGTTAATGTGTACCGTATGTCCTTCAATGCGCCAACAATTCATATGCCTTTTCTTGGTTCATAAAACAAATAGCGTCATTAAATCTTAGGGTTCAGTATCGTCACAAACAAACAAAAACTTCATCAAGATAGAATTGCTAATGTAAACAGGCAATTCTGGTTTAAATTCAAGCTCTAAAAACAAGCCTTAAAAATGTACAATAAATTACAAATAGACAACATTCATAATTAACATTATAAATATCGCTAAGGCTCTGAAAGAACATAGGAGCTGCCACATTAGATCAGACCCATGATTTCATCTATCTTGTCCAGCATCCCGTCTTGGACAGTAACCAGCATCAAAGGTATCAGAGGAAGGTTCAAAAATCCCTGCTGTAGATAGTAATGGGATAACCTGCCTTCAGGGAAATTTTCTACTCACTCCCAATAGTTGGAAGTTGAATCAAGCCCTGAAACATGAATGCTTGCATCCATTTCTAAACACTTCCCCCCATGATTTGCTAGAACAACTTTTTCTTAGCCAAATAAATAGCTTATCCCTTTCTGAATCCTGATGAGTTTTTGGCTTTGGTAATATCTCATGGCAATGAGTTCCTTAGGTTAATTGTGCATTATGTGAAAAAAGGTTTCCTTCAATCAGTTTTGAATTTGCCAGGCATTTGGAATAGGTGATGGCAGTACAAACAATAAACATGGGGTTTAGTGTTGTGAGGAAAGACGATTTGCTTTCCTTACCTCAGAGGGGTGTGAGGAGAATAAATTCATAATTGTGTGAGATGCTCAGATATTATAGTGACATGGGCCACGAAAGAGACATTTTACCTACTGTCATTTTTTAGTAGTAGTAGTTTTAAGCAAATTATTATAATAAACAAAATTTATTTTAAGCTTCAGATACAAGTAGTGGCAGCATGATCCATGATCTCCTTAGTGTAGCTCAACAATTCACAGAGTGCTCACAATAATAGCAGCCAGCAATCCTTGTGTTTGTGTGCAGGGAGTGTGCGCGAAACACACACTGCAGAGGAGATAAAGCTTTAGCTTTTTGATGGTCTGTCATGTGTTCCTTTACCCTCCGACAGCATTCAGTGAGACAGTGCAATTAGAGGATACCTCTTGCATGTTGACTTTAAGAGATTTTCTAGTTTCCCAACAGCATCTCCTGAACATGACAGTCTGTTCAGATTAAATCAGCTAAAGCTTAAAAATGGCTAGATAAAATACCAATGCTTTCTTGTATCTACCCCATTCCTCTTCAGTGACAGGGCACTCTTCTCTTTCCTATGTTGTTTTGCTGGGTTACTGTCTTGTTTAATGGCTGACTTTAAAGATTTGATCGGGGTAAAGGTTTTAGGTTTATCCGTCATAATACAAGTTTATATCTGAAAAGATGTTCAGTCTAGGTGACAATAATACTTTGCACATATATAGCATCCGAGGATTGTTGTGTTGATAAGGAGATTTCTTGGGCCCCACAAGGGATAAGATGTTAACCAACCCTTCTTCACGATTACAACATTAAGCAGTTAAGCGTGGTCTGGCTTACTCTGATTGCAACAACCACCGTAAAAACAAAAAAAAACCAAAAAAAAACCACCTTTGAACTTTTATTAATGGAACCAAAAAAGAAAAAAAACCAAACAGTTAAAGCTTTTAAAAAACTTTTAAAAAATTAGTACCGGTTTTAAAAAAATATATAGAAATGAAGCTATAAGGGGTGTGAGTGTGTGTGAGTGAGAGAGAGAGAGAGAGAGAGTGTGTGTGTGAGAGAGAGAGAGAGAGAGAGAAATGGACCATTTAAAATGACCCTTCTGATTGTGTCTCGTCATGAGTGTTCATGATCTCACTTATAAATCTTATCAAAAGAATGTCCCCTCCAGAAGTTGACAACCCTGAGCACCATACTGAAATAGTTTTGGTTCTGTACTAAGTTGGAAGTAATGATTGCCTACTGAACCACCGATGTCACTTCTCACAGCAACTATGTTTTCCTTAAAAGACTCTCCTCCAAGAACTGACCAGCCCCAATCCTGCTTAACAGCCCTCAGTGACTGAAAGCAAAGAAACTTAAATCACATCCTGCCTCTTTAGAAATGAGAAAAGACAGTAACATTAAATATACTAGCAGTTTATTGTAGCCAACAGAAATGTATAATTCAATAAATATCTTTTCCCCCAAAAAATAAAATTAGTAAAGAAAACTTCCTCCTTTACATGTGTATAACAAAACATTATTGGGAAGTTTAAAAAGAGACTTTATATTTATTTATTACATTACTATGACATCTTTAGCCTGTGGTGAAGGATTAATGAACAAGCATTAGTGACTTGTATAATGCAAGCATTGATACCACTAACCCCACTGTGGTTCTCGCTATAATTGTTATTTTAGACAGTACATAATGCTACTTGATAATATAACCTACATATGTCTAGGGTTACCAATCTGCCTGAGTTGATGATACAACATGTTTTGTTTTACTTATTCTTTATACGCCTGCTGTGAAAGCTAAATTCTGCATAATTGTTTCCTTGTTTACTGAGGAACATGATACAGATTTCCTTTCTAATGCTTGTATGCCACTTGGTGAGTACGATGGCCTAATAGTATGGGTTTATCATTATTATTTACTGGTGTTGGTTTTTATCCAGCCCATTTTTTAAAATTGCTAATACTATTATTATTGGAAATTATATAGCTCGAGACAAATGTTTGCGCTTCAAATCAGCAGTTTGTGTCTAGTGCCAAGGAAACCAGAAAAGATAAAAGAATAGAGACAAAGTGTTCTAAGCTATAGAAAGGCATTCTCACCTTCAGGGGGCTTGTTTTAGCTTCATTGCCACCTTTTCCTCTCATCTAGAAGTATTACTTCATCAAATGAATGAAATCAGGCTATATAGGTGGGAAATTTAGCTTTTCAAGAATTGAACACATTTAAGAGTGATTGATGGCGTTATGCACAGCATGCCAGACGTAGGCAGGAAGACTTGGGTGCACTTACAGCAAGAGAGACTGTTTCTGTGAAAGTCTTGCTACATGCTTCAAGCACTCTTTAGCTGGCTCTTCAAGGTCATCTCTTTTCTCTTCAGGCTCAGGTTTAATAAACTCCAAATGAGTTTCTGGAAAGTCAACCTATAAAAAAAAATAGATGTCTTACATATAAATTTGTATAAAAGGTTTCTCAGATATCTGCGTGTCCTAAATATGTAGAGGAAATGTGAACAATAAGGGGGAAAGGGAGACAGAATAATTGCAAAGGGGCGTTTATTGTATGAATGAATTTTACTCAAAACTATTGGGTGACAATCCTGGCCCCATTTAAGTCAATGAGAGTTTTGCCTTTAAATTTAATAGGACCAGGCTTTTACCCAGTGTATCTGAGCTCATTAGGTCTGCATGGGACTCCAGGTCAGAGGCTTCTCCCTCCCTGTTTTTAAACTAGAGATGGGCCTGAGCTGCAAAGTTTCAATCCAGATCAGCAATTCTCCAGAATAGTGTGGGGGAGGAGGGGTTCAGAGTCTGCATATTGAGTTGGATTCTAAGAGACAGGGACCAAGCTGCAAAGTTCAGATCTGGATATTAATTTCCCCAGAGTTGGGAGGTCTTCATTCTGAGGGAAGGAGACAGGAGTTGGCACAGGCCCATTTTTAGCTTCATTAAGTTATGGGGAAAAAACCTCAAAAATGGGGTTTTTTTGGGGAGGTTCTATTCAATTTGAATCAACAGCATCCCCAAGTTTTGATATGTATCTGAAGTTCTTGGTTTTGCAATAGTAGGCTGGAAAATTCAGTAGAGCAGGCTGTTTCTGGTAATTCCTTGTTTCTGATTGGCCTGTTAAGGGCTCAAGAACAGCCTCTCATGATTTTTCATCACTTTCACTTCCAGCTTGGTCTGGGAAGTGCCGTTTCATTATTTAATGTAATAAAATGGGGGGAAAGCTGCTAACCAAACTTTTTCGAAGCTCAAAAGTGTTTTGGGTTTGAGTGGCGGGTTAGATGAAAATTCAGTTTTTTAATCCAGTTCAATTTGCGTATCATAGAAATTACATCATAATGTATTAAGAGACATTCACAGCAGGACCAGAAAAGCAGTCTCTCTAACCCATATATATGTGCATACTCATTCTCACAAACTATTAACAAAAAATCACCACCAATAAATGGACTCTCAGAATACAGTACTCCTGGGAATTAGAGCACACACCAGTCACATCAAAAGAGCTTTTTAAGGCAGCTTTTCCTGTATGTTCAGTGTCTCCTACTGTCATATTTACAGGCATAATTGAGTATGGGAGGGGAGTGGGAAATTCTTTTCTGCTGTTTCTTAGAGCGGAGAGACAGATTTTAAATTAGTAGCCCTCTACTGCCTCACCTTCCTTTTATTATTAATACAGAGAAAGCTATTTTAAGGAGCTGTCTTTGACTGTATTATTCCAACTAGAAACTCTTGTTCACTTACTTATTAAAAAATAGGGCATTTTTCGGCCAGCCTCATTTATTCACATTACTTGCCTTTGTGCTTCATTTGCTAATAACGATCATTTGGTTTTTGAATACGAAAAGCAATTGGTTGTGCCTTTAAAATTACCAGTTCAATCTGCGAACAGGACAACACTGGGGACAGAGAAAATGTCTTTTCAATATTTGGAGGCCATATACTGCCCTTGGTCTACACGCAGAGCTCACAGTGACATCAGTGGCAGCATGGCATTTGGTCATGGATTAAGAGTGGTATAAATACAGATGCACTTTGTAGCTCCTTCCCCACAGACCTTTCTGCAGACTCAGTTAATTGTTAGTTGCCTGCGATGTGTATAAAGATAAGTAATTCAGTGGTATACTGGATACAAGTGGGACAGAAACGCAGCTGTGAGTAGGGTACCAGGTCAGCAATTTGTGTCAAGGAACATGGAAGAAAAAGTAATCTACTCAGTGCCTAACCCCCACAGCCTGTATCTGATTTAGCAAGTTGGTGTATAATTGCTGTTATGTAGAATTTTACTCCCCCACAATTAAAAAGGCTGATAGCATACAAGCAGAGGTCTCTTATGACTTTTAAACTGTGGGATCAGGAAGAACCGTGTAATCAATCATTTACTGCAAGTTATTTGACGACAAGTCCTTGCTTTGCTTTCTCAAAAAGCAATCCTTACCTGCAGTGTTACTAGCGCTGGCAGACTAGTGTCACAAATGCCTGGAGCTATCATGGTTGTTGGAGGCTCACTGTACAATGCCATACTAAACAGCATGGTTCCATGAATGAACTTTCTGCAAATTTCAATATACGTAGACATAATACCGCATCAGTAGTGGAGATAAACCAGACAGGCTTGATTGAAATTATATCAGAAACATTGAAATCAATGACTCGGGGAATAAGTATCTACATGGGTAACAAATATTTAATAACAGGCTCTCCAATCTATCAGAAAAGAGTATAACATAATCCAACAACTGGAAGTTCAAACTAGATAAATTCAGACTGGAAATAAAGCATACATTTTTAATAGTGAGAGTAATTAATCACTGGAACAATTTACCAAGAGTCATAGCGGATTCTCCATCACGACAATTTTTAAAACATGGTATGCTCTCTAGGAATTCCTTTGGGGAAGTTTTATGATACATGTTACACAGGAGGCCAGACTAGACCATCACAATGGTCTTTTCTGGGCTTGGATTCTATGACTCTATGAATGGGACAGGCCACAAACCCTAGTCTGGTAGTTCAAATCTGGTCTAGGTCAGTAATGTCTGAAAGTTGCTGCCCTCAGTAGCCGTTAAGAAACGAGTTTGGTAAATTGTCAGTCCTGGTCCACTGGTTGGGGCAATACAGAAGACACCAGTTCAGTTCTGTGCTCCAACACAGACTTCCTGTTTGATCTTGGGTAGTCACAGTCTCTTTGTCCTTCAGTTCCCCATCTGTAAAATGGGGCTAATACTACTTCCCTACCTTACAGGGATGTTGGGAGAATAACTACTTTGAGGTGCACAGATGCTATGGTAAGGGGGGCATATAGGTATCTAAGATGGATAGAAAATATCCACCACCACAACTGGCCATAGTTAAGCACCCTATTTAGTAGTATCAGTCTGGAGGACTGAAGGGGCAGGAGGACTGAGGCACCCATAGAAATGGTCCCTCTAGGAGGAAGGAGATAGTGCAAGCTTCCTCACTCAATCTGTTCAGTGGATAAAGAGAAGGTTATGGCCTCTAGCACCTGTCTGAGCACGACATTCACAAACAAAAGTCTGATCAGAAACATGCACGCACACTGTCTTCAGATAAGAAAACTGCAGGTCAATATAATTCATTCAGCAGTGCCTGAGTACATTTGGAAAGACATAGGTGCAAGTCCTAATCATAATTAATCCACGCACTTGAATTAAGATATAGTGTATCTGTTTTGCCTTTTAATGTACTCACATCTTAGTGGCTGTTTGGGTTAAGATCAGAAATCAAAATTATGTATAAAAAGACATATTCAACATTTTTTCTACTCCTAAATAATTATTTTTAGTGACAGGCAAATTTTCACTACTATTAGCACTGCACAATCAATACAGCTGTGGGAGAATGAACTAAATTCCTTTCTGCCTACTAGAGCATCAACAAAATAGATACTTGAGTTCAGAACACAGAATCTTTAGCAGTGGTGAGGATATAAGAACACAGATGGGTTTTCTGATCCCAGTGAAAGTTTGCAGCGCTGACAAAAAAAAGGAATATTCTGAATTGCAAACTGAACTAAATTGCTATAGAGTCATTGAGACAAGAAACATGGGAACCCTGCAATGTCATCTTTGCAGCCACCATTCAGAGTAAAAGTATGGTTTGTTTTTTTACTTCTGAAGATATTTGGTATTGTTAGTGCAAACACTATTTCATTGAGAGAGCAAAATTCATGAGGATCAAAGACAAATGATTTTCAAAAGTTTGTTTTGCAGCTGCAGGTGTATGGGGAACAAAGAACACTGATGTGAACAACAGGATATTAGGGGAAAACTAGTTGTGAAATATGAAGCTGTTCACCTTTAGGCCACTAGTTTGAATTCGAATCAGATCAATAGTGACTGAAAGGTGTTTCCAGCTGAGGTTTACTTGGGTGAACTTTATGAAATGAGTCACTGCTCTTCAGCTCTTTGCTAAAGGGCAGGTGTTCAGATCACAACAACTCACCGTAATCAGCATTAATTGGTACTATTGTTAACAGTCTCAGATGAACAGCCAAGGGTTGAATGGACCTGGTGGCGAAACTACCCTCACCCCCTTTTATTATCACTAATCATTTATATTGCACTACAAAGGTACTTTAAAAAAATCCATAGAGCTGTGGTTCCTGACCTGGAAACCTTTGAGAGAGATAAGACCAGGAATGGGGCAACTGTGAGGGCAAAGGAGGATGGGGCAACAAGGTAGGAAAACAAAGTAGGGAAGATTTGATAAAAAATGTTTTTTTAAGGAGATTTTTGAAGAATGAGCATGCAGGCGCCTGATGAATGAGAGCTGGGGACTGTTTTAAATGCCAGGGGCAGTAGAGGAAATGAGAAGATAGAGCAGTAAGGAGAAAACTGAGAGCAACATGAAGGTGAATAGGAGGAAGCAAGAGCAGAGTAAGTAGGGCAAGTTTATACCTGGTGCTGAAGGAAGCAACAAGAAGCTTGAACTTGATGTAGTAAGAAGCCAAGAAGCTCGCGAAGGGATAAAAGAAGAGGAGATTACAAAACATGACCAGCCCACAGAGAAGAAACGTAATAGTTTTGATTTGGAGTGGCTGATTATGAGATAGCAGGGGGCATCTAAAAAGAGATTTCTGAGACACAGTGGAAGATGTGAGATTGGAAAGAAGGCAGAATTCAAGGTTAAATATCTGGGAATCATCTGCATATAAGTGGCAGTTAAAACCATGGGAGTCAATAAAATCACCCAGAGACAGTATGAAAGGAGAAGAGTGGATCAAGGAAAGAACGCAGATAGGCCTGCGGAGCTAAGATCGGAATCTAAATCAGAACTTTCTGGCCCTGACCTATCTGTAGATCAAACGCTGAATTTTGCCAGATGTGGGTGCATGCATTAGGGAGAAGAATGGGAGGTGAGAAAGGATGATATGGTAGCAAATGAGAAGCTAAAGAACTGGTCAGCAAGGTAGGAGGAACACAAAGCAGAATAACAGAAGCATAAAGTAGAGAGGAAGCAGAGGAGGAGATATTTTTGTTTGATCAGGAGATAGTGATTACAATATATAGAGCGGCAAGGCTGCTTGAATAGTGTAGAATTGGAAAAAAAGGAACCAGTGTATGTGGTTGGATAAATATGTAGTATTTATGACACACATACAAAAAATCTCTGTCTCTCTCTCTCTCCCTCTCCCCCCCCACACACTTAGTGATGTAAACGCACTGATTCAGTGCAACCAAATAAAGTAATACAGTAATTTGTGTCATTCATTCATTCCACACACACGAATGAATGACACAAATTACTGTATTACTTTATTTGGTTGCACTGAATCAGTGTGTTTACATCACTAAGTCAAACTCTTTAAAGAAGGACAAGCCCAAAGTCATATGAAACACCCTGTAACCTGGGGAAGAGGGCTCCACAAGAATACAGAAACTACACATCATTTAAAGCCCAGTTTCCCCTGGAGCCCCCACAGAATTATGGTGCAGTTACATGGATTGCAGGTCCCTAGAACAAAGTCTGGAGACAGGACAGCAATAACTGGGAATTTCTTTATACATAGAAGAATGATGCAAATGGCAGGAAGAGCAGGTGGTATAGCACGGTGGGATGATTCTGAAAAGGAAAGGGCCAACAACTAGAGCGTTGATAGCCAACAACTTCACTAACATTGTCTATCTATTGTCTCACTATCTGTATGAGAAAGTTTCTTTAACAATAGAATATGGATGGAATGTGAACAAACTGTGCTATATATCTATTTATTTATTTACACAGACCAATGACAAGTGAGAATACCTTCAACAGATTTCCTACTCTTGTTTATAACAGGACCTGAAGTAAACTCCCAGGCTCATTGCGTTACAAGACAAGACAGAGCTTAAGGACAGCTCAAGCTCCATTAAGTTACAAGTTCAACCTTGTGCCCTGAAGTCACATGGGGGACTTCGCTTGCTGAGACCAGCAAAAGAAAATGATGTTGCCTGCTCTCTCTGATTTGAAAATACCACTTCAAAATAAGCTGTGTTGTTAGAAGTGGTGAACTCAGAGCAATGAGCACTGTGGGAGACATTACCTCTCCCAAATTGCCCAAAATGATGGATTTCTGATGCCTTAATTAGGTTTGGAACTCTAAACTATTTAACTCAAGAGACAAACAGATTTTCCTGATGTGCAAGGAGGAGACTTGGCACTGTCATTGCAAATACTTACTGAACAGCTTCTCGAGTTTAACAAGTGCTCTTTAACTCCACCATCCAGTTCCCTTTTGGTAATTATATTCCATATACTGCCAATTGTCATAGAAGGGCAAGCAGCATGAATATTAGGGTTATTGGTTAGAAAAGTCTGGGGCCATGATTAGCAGTTTTATTATTTATATTTCCAGATGAAAACCTAGTTAAAATGGAGTTAGGTTGAAAAGACATATCAATGATTAAAGATAAAATACATGATAGAAATGTTGCAATTATCCCCAAACCGTCTATTATAAACCCAAAGAAATTCATAGTTGACTTTAAACTTAAAAAGAAATCCAAACACATTAAGGTATAGAAATGCAGAGTCAGGGCACCCAAACAACCTTAATTCTGCACTGTAGCATACTATGAAACGCTCATTGGAACTCTTTAATATCTAGTCTCATTGAGTTCATATGAGACACTCCCAGTAACCTGGGGCAATGCATCACTGGTGTGTGTTTCTAAGTACTCATTTATACCACTGTGATTCAAAACTTACTCCACTGAAATCATTAGAGTCACTGTAGAGTCACATCAGTGAAGATGAGAGTAGAATTTAGCCCATAGTTTATCACTATTCTTGCTTATCGTATGTCTATATTTCTGTATTACAGGACTGTTAAAATTTTCTGCATAAAATTTATGAACAAAAATTAAAGATTAAATGATCGATGTTTTGAATGGGGAAAAATAGTAAGGAGAAGCAGCTCAACACACACTGCAATTATCGTCCCTTAATTTCCTGGACTGGAACCCTTCCGATTAGCCAATCAGATTCCTTTGTCAGAATCATGTGTGTCAAAGTGGCATAATTCCCCAAAAACTTATTTCTGTTACTTTGTAGGTATTTGACCTTTCAGAGACTGTATTTTACTCCAACTACAAAATATTCAGGTATGGCTCTAATGGAACAGTAAAGCAGACTGATTGAGTGTTCAGATATTTTAAAGTTTCACTTTTCTGACTGAATTTCAAGGGTACTTTTGGTTTTAAATTGGGCTATCAATTCAAATCATAGTAAGTAACCAATTTTGTGGAGCTGTGGTTGGCTAGAGGAGGGAAAAGCACCTATACTTCTCTATATTAGTAGTTTCTCCTAATAGTAAATGACATAGCTAACAGATTGGTGAATGTCGAACACACAGATTCTAAAGTATTCCTCCTCCTACACCTAGCTTTAATTTCTCCTTTGATGGGTCATTTGAGCTAGGATCTATAACATACTGAAATAGCTGTAATGGAAAGTATTCTTGTATTTCCTTACTTATGTATACTGGTTATGTATAGGGCCCTACCAAATTCAGGGTCCATTTTGGTCAATTTCATGGTCATAGGATTTTAAAAATAGTAAATTTTCTGATTTCAGCTATTTAAATCTGAAATTTCACGGTATTGTAATAACCCAAAAAGGAGTTGTGGGGGAGTCACAAGGTTATTGTGTGGGGGATAGGGGGTTACACTACTGCTCCCCTTACTTCTGCACTGCTACTGGTGCAGCGCCGCCTTCACAGCTGGGCAGCTGGAGAGCAGCGGCTGCTGGCCGGGAGCCCAGCTCTGAAGACAGAGCCGCCACCAGCAGCAGCGCAGAAGTAAGGATGTCATGGTGTGGTATTGCCACCCTTACTTCTGCGCTGCTGCTGGCGGGGCGCTACCTTCACAGTTGGGCGCCCAGCCAACAGCCGCCGCCTTCCGACCTCCCAGCTCTGAAGGCAGCACAGAAGTAAGGTTGGCAATTGGGGTTTCTCAGGAACCCCAATTTGAGAAATGCTGGTCTCCCCCGTGAAATCTGTATAGTATAGGGTAAAAGCACACAAAAGGCCAGATTTCACAGGGGGGAGACCAGCATTCATGGCCTGTGATGTGTTTTTCATGGCCATGAATTTGGTAGAGCCCTAGTTATGTAGCACCATGAAACAATAAGGCCATATTTTTAATAGAGAGGTAAAATTTTCAAGAGCACCCAAGTTACTTAGGGGCCTAACATTCTTTCAAAGTCAATAGGAATTAGTTCTTAAGAGTGTCTAACTGCCACTTTAGCACCTAATTCCAACATTTGGGTGCCACTGGCACCACTGCTCAGCTGCTGCCTAACCCAGTCGGCACCTAAATTCCCCATGGTGCCTAAATTTCTGCTGCTGGGCACTCAGAAAACTGCCTAAGTCCTGACACTGCCAAGCTGCTCAGCTCCGAACTTACACCTAAGTCCCTGGAGAATTCACAAGCTAGTTGTCCCCCCGCCATCTTGCCTGCAGAGCCTGATCTGGTAGGCGTGCTCAGAACATCCCTAATCTACACCGACCAGGTCTCCCACCTCCCAGTAGAGCACCCTAACCCCCAGGTGCGAGGGTATTTTGGGGTGGGTTGCACTTTGTATGAAATACACCTCTACCCCGATATAACACAACCCGATATAACACGAATTCTGATATAATGCGGTAAAGCAGTGCTCCAGGGGGGCGGGGCTGCACACTCCAGTGGATCAAAGCAAGTTCAATATAATGCCGTTTCACCTATAACACATTAAGATATTTTGGCTCCCGAGGACAGTCTTATATCGAGGTAGAGGTGTACTTATATAGTCATTGGGCCGGAGAGTGAAAATGACTCTGTAGCCCAGTGAGTAAGGCAGTTACCCAGAAGGTGGGCACTCTGGATTCAAATTCATGCTCTGAATCAGGCAGAGTGGACATCGGAACCTGGGTGAGTTCTCTAACCACTGGGTTATTGTGTATAAGGAGGGGCTCCACCTCTTTCTTCTCATTTTTTGTGAGAAAGGTCTGACCTGGATTAGGCACCTAGCTCCAGGAGAGGGTTCACGGCAGAGACCCTGGGGGATTTTTACCTTCCTCTGCAGCATGGGTCACTTGCAGATTTAAACTAGTGTAAATGATGAATTCTCTGTAACTTGAGGTCTTTAAACCATGATTTGAGGACTTCAGTAACTCAGCTAGAGATTAGGGGTCTATTACAGGAGTGGGTGGGTGAGATTCTGTGGCCTGCAATGTGCAGGTGGTCAGACAGATGATCATGATGGTCTCTTCTGGTCTTAAAATCAGAGTACAAATATCGTTAAAAAGCTGGCCTTAGCCCAAGTCAAAGATAAAATACAACATACTCACTTTTGAATATTTCACCCTAGGTCTTTATTTACATAGAGTTACAGAGGTATTCATAACCGACAAGCATCTTTAAAATAATGTTAAACTGAGTGTTGGGTAAAAAGGGAAAGTTAAAATGTGAGGGAAGTTTCTAAACTATGGGGAGGGAACAGAGAAACTGTTCACTGTAGTCCCACTAGCAGCACCATTCTGGGAAATATGAGAAGTAAGTGTATGGAAAGGGTCGGGGGGCGAGGGAACAGGAAAGCAGATCCAGAAAGAAAATAGTCTGAATGAGAGGGTAGTTTAGTGAGGGTAGGGGAAGGCAACAAGGCCCTTCAGCATGAGGGGCATTTTCTAGGGTAACCCAGTGGACAGTCAGAGAAGCCCAATCCAAAGGGGTTCAGGAAAATCAAGACTTGAAAGAGCTCTGAATGGAAAGGTGGAAGAATTATTGAAAGTGACTGTTTCAGTCCTTATTGCAATAACGTTCTGTTTAGCTGCTCAAATTAGTGTTCATTTGTTTGTATATTCCTTTCAGACCTCCCTATCATGCAGAGTATAGCACTTAATTAAAGAACCCTATTTAAAAAAAAACACTATCATACAAAAATGTACTTACTGTTTTTGATACAAGGGGAAACATGTCCAAGCCAGTATTTCTGTATTTTTAGACACACAATTTACGCCAAATAGTTTTACTATCAATATTGTTTCATTAGGAAGAGATTTTATTTGTAGAGGAAAGTTGATTCTGAAAGAAAAATCACAATTTTAAGAAATCTAACATACTTTAACATTGTTATTTGCAGTTACTGCTTTTCAAGTTTTACTGTATCCCACAACACACCTTACTAAGCAATAAACTGCAATTCCTTGAGGGAAAATGCATCTGACAGATCTATTATAAGCATTGCCAACAGTTAACCTGAGGTCACATTACATGAGAAAAGGCATATAAAATCTTGTCCATCCAAATGATCAAACACTAGAGAAGAGAAGGGCAGGACTAGTTTGGTTGTTGCAAGCAAAGGCCATCCCGTTAATACGAAAGTACATTAGAATAAACACTGAATGAAAAATGGATTATAAACTAGTGGTAATGGGCTAAATTCTCCCCTCAGGCATATATGCACAAATCCTATTGAAGTCAATGGGAGAGTGAGTGAGTGAGTGAGTGAGTGAGTGTGTGTGTATCTTAACAAATTCTAAGATATGATGCCATTCTCTAATTTATGCATGTATAATCAATGTGTAATTTTTTTTCAAACATAGTTTAAAGGCTGATGCGGTTTTAAATCCAATGCATGTCAATTTTTTAAGAAAGTAAAGTTGTAGAAACTAGTGTCCATTTCAGGTTTGTATTGCCCATTAACAAGTAGATTGATCGATTAAATTAGTTACGTAGGTTTTATAAACTGGTTTACAATTTTAATTCGCACAAATCCTAATAATTGATATTTTTTTCATACCTGTGTAAAAACATTTGAGTCATTAGTTCAGAGACCTACAAGGTATTACTTTATTTTTCCTGAAGTGAACGTTCATATTCAAAAGCACGTCTTTTATTTTCACTGAGAACATTTGGTGCAAAGCCAGATTTTGCAAACAGATATTGAGATTAATTACATTTTCTACGCAAACAAAATCAATATTCAGAATCCAGGGTTAAAAGAACTATTTTGCAGCGGTAATACAAGCATTTTAGAAAATGAAGATCTGAACCCGCTTCAATATTAAAAACTTAGGATATAAATCTAAATTAAACAGAGTGAATTTTTTCAGCATTCTAGACTGTTTAATGAAATGATGTAGTTGTAGGTGTTCTCAAAAATGTGTATTGTCATTCTGGAAACAAATCTAGGAAGCTCCACTGAAATAATTTAACAGTCTGGAAAACATTAGGATTAGAACTAGCAGGGGTAAGGTGGAGGGGTTATGTGGAACTTATACTTAGGGTAAAAGTCCACTGTCAGTTACATTGTTATAAATCTGGCATAACTTGACTGAAGGTATACTTGAACAACTGACTTCCCTCCTCCCCCCCCCACACACCCTCCTTTTAATAAAGCAAAACATCTATATTCCACTCATTCAGTTTAAAGAGCAGTCTCACGCCAAAGAAATTAAGATGCATCCCCCTGTCTCCCCAAATGTCCCTATTTACAGTTTTCAGACAATGCACTATATTTTGTTCTTTCTTCCAAAGCTTAGTGAATTTAAAATAGTGATTGGGAAAGCAGTCTATTTCACACATCTCCAAATCAGTTATTTCGTGTCTTTTCATTTACAGCCCATCAATTCCATTCATCCTGAACAAAGTGACCCTAAAACATGGGTACTCAACCTTAAACATCTTAAAAGATCTGATGCAAGGTGGGAAAAAAAGCCCTGCACTTTATTATACAGGAGATAAAAGATTACTCATAAACCGGGCAAACATCTTTGCTAATGCCAGGAAGCCTCATTAGTCTTGTAACCAAGTGGAAAAAATATTCCTCATATTACAAGATACGGATTCTCTACTTCTCTTTTGCTGGAGGCTTCACTTGGACTTTGTCATGACAAAATACATAGCACTACTAAAAGTAGGCTATATTAAGCTATATTAAGTGCAGACTTTAAGAACGGCTAGATCATCATGAGACTGAAGCCATAGGTCAAATCCAAGACCTTATTGTCTATCTGGAAAATTTCCAGTGATATAGGGTGTGTACAGAACATGGGAGATAACTGTATTACTTATAAATATTCTGTGTACTTCAGTTTACCTGCTTGATATTATTCTGTCTGATGATGAAGATTAAATAAAAGGGGACTATTAAGAACAACAAATAGGAAACAAAACAACGGTCAGAGATAAATCACCTCTGCATAAACAACTTCCAGGGTGTTAAGATAACATTGGGTAGGCTATTAATTAGGAAGATGCTATTTCCAGACTCCATGCAAATTATACAGCTGGTTTGCCAAGGTTCAGAGTCTAAGATCACTGGGACACTGAACAGTTAAAAACGTCCTCTCTAGAGAGGGAGAGGGAATGCAGCCATTAGCCACTGCTTGAGGGGACACTCAGAGGAACCAATACACAGGCCCTATGGGATGGGCCTGTGTTAATGAGGCTTGCTCAAGCTGCCAGGGAAATTATAAGTCAAGGCATGTAGGACTTCTGTTGTTTTACTCTATTCTTTGATTTCAATGTACCTCTGGGTGAATAAACAATACATTTGTTTTGAAGAAGCTGTTTTGAGTCATTCCAGTCATCTGTTTGTCAAAGTCTTCTGGAGAAAAGTTTCTTGCAGATGCCAAATGCAGTTGGGCCTGTTGTGTTAACACAGTTGGGAAAGAGGGTAGGGTTACCATCCGTCCGTATTTCCCCGGACATGTCCGGCTTTTGCGTCTCTAAATAGCCGTCCAGGAGGAATTGGTAACAAGGTTAAAATGTCCGGGGTTTTTTTCTCCCTCGCCTCCCTCCCTCCCTTCCATGCAGAGTGTGGCTGCTGATTGGGCGGCTAGGCCGATTGACCCACTCCCATTGGCCTCCAGCAGCCAGAGCCCTCCCCTGCTCCCCCCTCCCTCTCTCTGTAGTCCTGTGCAACACACAAACCGACCCACGTGGAGCCAGAATGGTAAGAGGAGTGGGGGGGGGCAGTCAGGGAGTGGGGGAGTGTTGGATGGGTCCCCAGCCTCCACCTGCCACCCCCCCTCCGTGCATCCCCCCCTCCGTGGGTCCCCCCCGTCCCTGTCTGCCTCTCCCTTGTCTGCTGTGCTGGCTCTGGCAGTACACGCAGACAACTGCTGTCTGCTGCCCCCGGGTCCTAGTGCCCCCATCCACTAATGGGAAGACAGGCTGCCCTTACCCTGCCCTTCCACCCTAGCCCTGAGCCTCTCCAACACCCCAAACCCCCCAGCCTTCATCCCCACACACCCTAATCCTCTGCTCCATCCCTGAGCCCCCTCCTGCATCATGAACCCCTCATCCCCAGACCCATAGCCCTCACCCCTGCATCCCCTCCTATCTCCAAACTCCCTCCCAATCCCCCTCCCTCTTCCCACACACCCCCTCCTGCCCTCAAACTTCCTCCTAAAGCCTGCACCCCCTCCCTTTGCACCGCCTCTCACCCCCAAACTCCATCCCAGAGCCTGCACCCCTCACCCCCTCCTGCACACCCACCCCCTGCCCCAGCCCGGAGCCTGCACCCAGCACCCAAACTCTATCCCAGAACCTGCACCCCTCCTGCACCCTAATCCCCAGCCCAGGACCTGCACCCCAGACCTCCTCCCCCCACCCAACCCCCCTCCCAGAGCCTTAGGCAGGTGGGGTGGGGGGTTCTGGGCACCACCAAAATTTCTACAACCCTGCCACCCATGCGAGTGGATAAGGGTCAGGGCAGTCAGGGAACAGGTAGGGTCCTGGGGGGGGACAGTTAGGGTAGGGGGTTCTCAGCAGGGGACAGTCAGGGGACAAGAAGCAGGGGGGGTTGGGGTTCTGAGGGGAGCAGTCAGGGGGTGGGAAGTGGGAGGGAGTGGATGGGGCGGGGCTAGGGCGGGGCTTCCCCCCCGCCCCCAGTGTCCTCTTTTTTGTTTGTGGAAATATGGTAACCCTAGAAAGAGGGGTGGGGGAGTTCTGAAATCCAGAGATCCAGTCTAAAAGTGGTTGAACTGCAGGGCTCTACCCTTGCAAGAGATGAAGAAAGCAAAGCCTGTCACCTGAGAGGTGCACTTGAGAGGGATTGTAAAAGGGCCCAAGTCACTGCTTGCCTTGTCACCATTACATGCTGCAACCTTCAACTGCTAGTAATTTGAAAGGAGTTCAACTCTGACTATTTGAGATCATAGCTCAAACTTTAGAAGGTATAGGCCAAATACGAAGCCTTATTCTAGACCTAGGAGGAAATGTGACATTTGACATTACTTTCAATTCAGACGGTCTAGGAGTAGATTGCATCTTGTTGTTCATATACATAAACCACCATAAAACAGATAAACTGTGCAAGCAGATCACAAGGCCCTATGAAGAATTTACAGTCCGAGGCCTTAGATCCTGACTTCAATGGGTTCCATTCACATTATGAGGTTGCAGAATCATCGCCCAAGCCCAGTCTAGGGGTATATAGGCCCAGAATGACTTTCCCTTGTAATAGCTGCTCTCACTGTGTTTCTTCTGTGCTCTCAGTGATTATCTGGGTGGCACTCAGGCAGCACGGAGAAAGAAGCTGTCTGAGTCAAATGGAGATCAGGGGGAGGGAAAAGAGTAGATTGGGACAAGGAATCAAGGAGAGAAAATGTGAATGGGAGATAAAGGGGATCTGAGAATGGTTGGACAAGGGTACTAGGATTACAAGCTCAGTGAGAAGACAGAGCCAGTGAGAAATGGGAGTGGGAGACAATTGGCTGGTAGGAACAATGAGATCAAATAAGGAGCTGTGGGAAGGGGAGGAAATTAGGACCAGCTGGACGAAGACTAGGATTAGCAACCAGTGGTGATTGTGGTGGGCGAATTGTGGCAGGGGAGGAAAAGAGACAGATCTAACAGCTGCAGTGAAAAGGGTGATTAGGACTGCCTGGGCAAGTAGACTAAGGCAAGTAGCCAGGACTAGGGAAGAGACCGGACTGACAGGGACAGGTTGGTGGAGATGGGACAGAAGGGGAAAACAAACAGAAGAATCTGTGCCCACTAGAGGACACACTCCTCCAGAGCCTGGAATGGAAATCAAGATTTCAAAGTCTCACCGTTCCTATGGTGTCAGCAAATATCTGTGAAACCCACTGGCAAAGTATGTCTCATACCCATATAATGCCAATCCATATAAAGGATGACAACCTACTATTGCTATCAGTTACACCATTAAGTGCAGAGGTCTGTGTAGTGGCTCTAAAGGCTCCAGTGCTACTTATAATTCATGTGAGTATCAACATGATGAAATTATTTTTATTTAGTTTGTTTTTTAAAAACCTAGGAAGTTAAACACAAAAAGCTAAATTAAAAGAACATTATTAAGGTTGAAGGTGGCTGACACAATCTTTTACTGGACCAACTTCTGTTGGTGAAAGAGAGACGCTTTCGAGCTTACACTGGAGACCCGAAAAACAGCTCTATGTGGTTGAGTAAAATATATTTCCTTACCCACACTGCCACAACACTGCAAACATTAAGGTTGTTAAGACAATCACTCAAAAAATCGGAAATGCCAGAATGACGTTTGCCTGTGTACATTCATTATGGTGCAGTCTCTAATTACATGATCACATACTATTTTTTAAAAAACAGGATCCCTGTCTCATTCAGTGCACAGGATAATTAAAATGTATACAACAGTAGCACCCAAAGACCATAATGAAAACTGGAGCCCTATTATATTAGGTTTTGCCTCAAAGAAATTAAAATCTGAACAGACATTCCAGACAAAAGGTGGGAAAGAGGGAGGCAACAAGCAAAGAAAGTGAGACTTCACAAGCAGCTCAGGTTCAAACACAAAAAACCTCCGTTAGGGTTTCTGGTTTAGCCAAAATATCTGTCAAGTGTCTAAGTCTTGAGCTGCCCTCCCCTCCCTATGTTTAGAGAACTCCAAAATACAAACCATATATATACACACACCTTCCTTAGGAACTCCTTGTCTGGGCCTCTACTCAGCAAAATCTTTCCCTCCATTGCCATCTCTCTTGCCCATATTGATAACTCAATCCTTTCTAATCTAAAGTAATGAGCCTCATTGGTGTCAGCTATATCCAATTAGCTGTCAGCACAAAATTCCTCCATCAGCTGATTGAGCTGTTGCTGGACATAAATCCAAGTGACTTTTTAGCATCTCTTCCTAACGGCCCCATTGTCACTCATGTCTCCTTTTAAAAAGAAAAGGCCAATTAAAAACCAGCACATAAATAAGTAAGAGTGAAATTAGCACTACGTATAAGGCAGCAAAGGAAATATATCCCAACAGAAAATGAATGGTACACTACCTCTTTCATGAGCTATTCTATTCTATATAACTTCATATATATCAGCCCTGAGTGAAGCTTTCACCCTTCCCTTCCCAAATATTATGGCGCGTACAGCACGCGGCTATAAGCATAGGAATATTGTCATCAGCCAGGTCCAGCTTCCAATAAAGTCACTGCCAGAGGGCTTTTAAATGGCCAAAAGCACACTCAACAGTCATTCTGTCCTTGTTCAGCCTGTTGTTGAACTGCTCCTTGCTTCTGTCAAGTTGCCTTGTGTATGGTTTCATAAGCCATGGCATTAAGGGGTAGGCAGGATCTCCCAGGATCACAATGGGCATTTTGACTTCCCCTACGGTGAGCTTCTGGTCCGGGAAGAAAATCCTGCTTGCAGCTTCTTGAACAGGCCGGTGTTCTGAAACACACGTGCGTCATGCACCTTTCCAGACCAGCCTGTGTTAATGTCTGTGAAATGCCCACGGTGATCCACAAGCATCAGAGAATCATTGAGAAATACCCTTTGCGATTAATGTACTCGGTGGCTAGGTGGTCTGGTGCCAGAATTGGAATGTGCGTGCTATCTATCACCCTCTGCAGTGAGGGAAGCCCATTTCCACAAAGCCATCCATAATCTCACGCACATTGCCCAGAGTCACAGTCTTTTGGAGCAGGATGTGATTAATGGTCCTGCATGCTTCCATCAACACGAGTCCAACAGTCGACTTTCCCACTCCGAACTGATTAGCGACCAATCAGTAGCTGGAGTAGCCAGCTTCCACAATGCAATCGCCACACGCTTCTCCAGCGACAGGGTAACTTTCATTCTCGTGTCCTTGCGCCACAGGGCTGGGGCGAGCTCATCACACAGTCCAATGAATGTGGCTTTCCTCATCTGAAAGTTCCGCAGCCACTGCTCATCATCCCAGACATGCATCATGATGTGATTCCACCACTCAGTGCTTGTTTCCCGAGCCCAGAATCGGCATTCCACTGTGGTCAGCACCTCCGTGAATGCCACAAGCAATCCCATGTTGTAGCTTCTATGCATGGAGAGATCAATGTCGCACTCTTCTTGTCTTTGTGTTGGTCAGAGCGAGCAGCATACTGGTCAGCAGTTCAGGATCCATTCCTGCAGCCCAAAGAGGCAGGGCACGCAATATATAAACCGCTGAAAGATGGCGCCAAATGCGGACAGAAGCATGGGGATTTCTGGGATGCGAAGCAATGCATCACGGGTCATTGGGACAGGACCCAGGATGCCCCGCAACCCTCTCCGCCTTCCCACAAGTCTTAGAGGCAGAAAAGAAAGAGGTTCTCTGTGGGATAGCTTCCCAGAGTGCAACGCTCCAAATACCGCTGCAAGTGCTGCAAGTGTGAACACGCTATCGCGCAGGCAGCTGACAGTGTGAACACACAACAGCGGTTTCCCTTCAGCACTCTCTGAGCAGCGCTGTAACTGCCGGCATTATAACTTTGCCACTGTAGACGTGCCCTAAGGATATGTCTACACAGCAAAGAAAAACTCGCAGCTGGCCCAGGCCAGCTGACTCAGGCTTGCAGGGCTTGGGTTGTGGAGCTGTTTCACTGCTGTGTAGACTTCCAAGCTCAGGCTGGAGACTGAGCTCTGGGACCCTCCCACCCTGCAGGGTCTTCAAGCCGGGGCTCCAGCTTGAGTCCAGATATCCAAACAGCAGTGAAACAGCTCCGCAGCCTGAGCCAGCTGGCCTGGCCAACCATGGGGTTTTTCTTTACTGTGTAGACGTACCCTCAGAGTCAGTCTATTGCTGTGTACCCTGAAAGACCCAGATTACATACTTCCCTACAGAACTCCTATAATCTTCTCCTATAAATACAGATTTCCTGGGACGCATATTAGAAAGGTGACCACTTCTTAGGCAGCCAAGAATACCCATAAGACACATATTCACCTGATACTTCCCTAGCTGTACATTCCTCCTTACTTTTTTTGAACTGACTGAAAATGAACTGCTGCTTATCAGAAATCTCTGGAAGGCCACAATGCAAATCAGAATCAGCTTTCTTTTAATAAAGGAACAACTCTATTTTATTCTTTTCTTCCTTTCACATATATCTGATCCTTAGACTCACATCAGCAAATCGTTTCCTTTGTATTCCAGATAAGCAATGAGCTTAAAAAGAAAATGGTACTCAAATGGTGACAACCATTGAAAATAAATACAGAAAAAGAATTGTACACCATAAAGAGAACAATTACCTACGTTAAGCAGCATTGTAAAGATTCAAACAGTGAGCACTGTAGTTCTCTCCTTCAGCCCTGAACAACAATAAAATATTCAACACCAAAAATCAAGCAAGAGACAAAAATCACACAACACAATTGTAATTACATAACCCATGTCAGATGATTGCGTTTGTCAAACCAAACTTTACTTAAATGTATAACTTCAGTGGTCACCATTGAAAGGTCAACATTTGCCAACATTCGCTATATGGTAGTGTCTTAGACATCATTTTCAATAGGTAATAAGATGTAAACTGCTGAAAAGGTTTAGCTGATATAAAATACAAAACGTAAGCCAGTCAGGCTGCCCACACTCCTACTAAAGATTTTGTTATCCAATAGGATAATTACAGCAACAAAATTAGAGGGCCTGACATGAGAAATACGAAGAAAAACCCTACTCTGCATTACCATCTCAGCTCTATAGTAACTGAGTGTGGAATCTGTGTTGCTCCAAATGACTTCCCCTTCTGTCCTCCAAAACAGCTACTTCTATGGGGTTTATGCTTTTCTACTGATTAGCCTGTGTGCCCAACATCATTACTTTCTCCTGAGCACCTGCACAAGGGTAGGCAGAAACTTGGACTTAACCCTATCAGACCACATTCTCTCACATACCACAGTAAGGTAACTGTTGACTTTTTAACTGCTATCATTGTACACAGACAGTTGTAATAATAAAGAGAAAAGGCTGTACAGGAGGGAATGATTTTTTAAAAAAGATTATTTAATGACAAAGTTATGTTTAATTTTTCAGGTCAAGAAGTTAAAAACTGTCCTTCAGCTTCAATGGGAGCTGCACATGATTATCAGAAGGCAGACACTAGTGAAAACTTGTCCCTGTATGAACACACTTACACAGCAACCAGGAAACTCCCTGAATGTCCTTCTTTCTTCCATTGCAGAGATGGACTGAAGAAACTGAAGAAACTGAGGGTCCAGCCCGCAAACCCCATGGATCCTCTCAGGGAGGGAGATGGGGAGGGGGGAAGAGGAAGGGCCATCACTGCAGAGGCCTTATGTTTCTGTATAAAACTGAAGCTCACTCCCTGTTCCCTTGCAGCGCAGATCCCTTGTATCTGTTACACCAAGGACTCCTGGCTGACTTTTGTCCCAAAGCTCTTCCTCCCCCCTCTCCCCCACCCCTTTAAAGGTGGTTCCCCAGCATGGACATCCCTGTGCTGGAAAGTGAAATTTGTAGTATTGGGAACTGTACCTTTAAGTGGTTTAGCTTTCCAGGCAGAAAGTCTCAGGGAGGAGCACTGCAGAGACCTATGCTCTCATAGGCAGAGGCAGTTGGAAACTGTCTCACTGAATAAAAAGAATCTCTTTCAAGCACCTTGGATACAGAGGGATTACTGACCACCACAAATACAGCCTGGGGCTGCATTTACATTTCCCTTTAATTTATGCTCAGTCCCAGAAGGGTCCCCATAAGCCAGGCTCCCAGCGTGACCCATCTCCCTCCTTCTCCTGGCTTGTCCACTCCTTGCTCCCCACCCCTTCACTTACTGATCACTAGAATCCGTGGAGATTCTACTTGCAGAAAAAGGAACATCCATGCACAGAGGGTCCTTTTGGCCCACAATTGGTGCCCTAAATGCAGGATAATGAAAGATTAGAGAATATGTCCAGGTATCAACTTTTATCCATTGCACTTAGCTTTATATTACCATACTGGCGTATTTAGAACATTATTACTACCTGTGAAGATGCCTTTACCCCCTCCATTTTTTAGAATCTAATATTGGTTGTGTAAAATGAGGCAGACTAGCATCCTTCAAATGAAGATTAAAACTTACTTACTTCTCATTCCAGTTTGCCAGGAAAAAAAAAGACTTTTTAACTGGTATATTTTTGCAGTTCTTCACTTGACATATTTTCTTCCCAGCATAAGTTAAAGAACAGGAAAAAGAGAAGAGTTTGTAGCTACAAAGAAAAAGAAATGTAAAATATTAATTATAATTAAACATACCTTATGGAAGAAATTTGGGGTTAGCTAGTCAGAATGCTGAAAGGCTCATCCTTGAGGCTTATGCTAGTGTTTTAATAAAAACATATTATTGTTTTTATTGTTAGAGTAGAGGAGTGTTGGTCAGGATTCTTACGTTCTGTTCCCAGCCATGTTACTGACTGAGCCTGATCCATTACCACTGTAATCAATGAGAGTTTTGCCATTGACTTTAAGGTGCATAGGATCAGACCTCCATTATGTAACATTGGGCAACAGTAAACCTCTTTGTGCCCCAGGTTCCACATCTGTAAAGAGACGATAATGCTTACAGAGATGTGCAATTACTACTGTATGTGTATTTATTATTATGCTGGTCAGTGACAGCGTTGGACACTCATCTGGTTTAGTTTAGATTACGGTTGAAGTTTTGGGTTCAAAACAATTTCAGGGCTGTGGTTTGGTTTCAGATTCATCATCATTGAAATCATATGCAATATGAGCTCAAAATGGTGCAGTATGAGAATATCTGCTCTTCTTGAAAGGTTTCCATCTTCTTGCAAAACATGGTCTTCTTCCGAGATTCTGAACAAGAACTATAGGCATAGTGTAGAGCTAGGAAGTCAGATTTGAACAGCAAATCTGAAGGGGTTTGGTGACTCGAGGTTCCTATATTTGCCTTCTTTATAAAAGAATCAGTGTTGATTTTTTCCAAGAATATTAATTATTATATTATACATGTTTCTATTCAGCTGAGGCAGACAAAGATGAGGAGTCAGCAGAGAGAACTCCATGAAGAAAAAGAATGCAATACTTAATTATAACTAATAGGAATTGCATCTGGTTTTAAATATGACAACAATGACATTTATACTTTAGTCCTACAATTAATAAATGCAATTGTAAAATTATGAAACAAAAGATAAACACTGACAAGACAGAGTCCTGGATTGTTATTATTTAAATTGCAATAGAACACTGTAAGAATGCTTTATAAATACAGTCCCTACCCCCAAAGAACTTAAGCTCTAAGGCCTCCTTCCTGGAAAGTCGTATACTTAACTTTAAATGCTGTGAATAGTTTAATTTAAGTCAATAGGATCGCTTACAGTGCATGAAGTTTAGCACATGCTAAAGTCTTTGCAGGATCAGAGTTTAAATTAGGTAGACAACATGGAAAGCACAGATAAAATTAGAGGATAAGAGGGGGAAGGGATGACAATAAATCATATATAATTTGTATCATTATGTTGTTCTGTAACTTGTAAGGTTCTGCAAAAAGAAGAACAGGAGTACTTGTGGCACCTTAGAGACTAACAAATTTATTAGAGCATAAGCTTTCGTGGACTACAGCCCACTTCTTTGGATGCAGTGGGCTGTAGTCCACGAAAGCTTATGCTCTAATAAATTTGTTAGTCTCTAAGGTGCCACAAGTACTCCTGTTCTTCTTTTTGCGGATACAGACTAACACGGCTGCTACTCTGAAACTTGTAAGGTTCTGTACATTATCTATTTGAAGAAGAAAGTAAGGCTAGGAATGAGGAATCAATAGCACAGAGGTGGAAGCCAGTGACAGGAATCCAGCCAGCAGAAGTGAGTTTTAAGGAGAAGGACAGAAGTGAAGCTTGTTCTTTACTAGAACAAGGAAAGTTGTTGTAGGAAGTGAGGGGAGGAGGGAGCAGCTGGAAGAGGGGAAGACATGGGACAGGCAAACAAAGGAAGCAACAAGATGAGAAGAACAGCAGGAACATAGCTGTACAAAATTGCAAACAGGCCGAAACAAGAGCTGAGATGTGAGGGTCAGAATTGTGCAGTGCCTTAGAAGAAAGAGTGAGAAATTTGAATGTGAAAAGAGGCAGGGAGCCAGTAAAGGCACCAGAGAAAGGTAGGTTACAGAGCTGCAGTGGTAGGAAAGGAAGGCTATTTTAGCAACTGAATGTTGGAAAGATCTGAGAGGGAGATTTAGAAAGAAAAATTATTCTCATTTTCTCATATGTCTGTATATTGAGATGGAGCTCAATGATCAGTGGCCTCTAGGCCACGTATAATTTCACATCTTAGTGGTAAATCCTTAAAATAAAATGCACTGGGAACAGTACAACCATCTGCAGAATCAGAGCGGTGATTATGCTTCTGTATCTATTATCTTCAGTAATGCAAATTTTCTGAAATTTTTATTAAACTGCTAATTATAGCTAAATGCTGTATAGTACATTCCTTTGCTAATGTTCTAATGCAAATGATCCCATTGTGTTTTAATTAGTCATCTGCAATTCAGGGGAAAGTGGGTGCATGGGAAAAACATTAATAAAAATCTGGAAAACAGCATGTCCCCCTATAACAATAACGCTGCCAGATTGCAGTCATATGACCCTCTCTTGATTGCCTTGGTGTGGTGAGGGGAAAGTGTTCACTTTACAATAAAGTAGGAAAACCAGCCATTTGAAGAGACACTAATTGAACAAATAAATAATGTGGCAGAGATTATTTATATTCGTTTTTTTCTTTTATTAAAGTGGTCTCCTTCTGTTTTTCTCTGTGGTGCTTAATGTACCAGATACACTCAGGCCTATAAAACTACAAATGTATTTAACCATCATCTGTAAACAAAAATTGTCCCTGCATAGGTGTAGCCCGGTAATCATGGTTTAAATACATCTACCATGAATGCCATTGTTAAGGTCAAATTCAGACCTGCTGTAAGCAGGTGCAGCTCCATTGACTCAGCAAGATGGCCTGGAACCAGGAGCCACTCATTATGCAGGGCCCACATGAATCCTGCCACACCCCTCTCTGTGGGGAGGTAGCAAACCCCTCTCCCCCTTCATCCACAACCCTCTCTCTTGGCAGGTCTCTCGCTAACACACACCTGCCAGGGCAGCTACCCACCCTACCATTGTCCTCCCACACTTGTCTGGTGCAGATGCCTAGGTTGCTTCCTGAGTCCTCCACCTATGCTCCCCTACCATCTTTATTGACATGCAGCAGCCATGCATTGCAACTAGCTGTAACACACGCGAGGGAAAGAAGCCCTTCTTAAGAGAAGGGCTGGCACCTCCTACCTTTTCAGCCAGGCTGCTGGGATGTTGTGGGCTGCATAAACAGTGAAGCTAAAGTGGGGATCTAGGTCGACATCTGCACATGAAGGGCTTCTAAGTATTTTTGCAGGCTGAAAATCTGTGTGAAAGCTGCTGCTGAAAACATGGATGAGATGGGAGATGGCTGCAGACAGCTCTGTCACAGCATTCTCTATCAAGACTGGGGGGGGGAAATAAAGGTTAGCAATAGGTCATTGGTAAAGAAGCATATTTATCATAAGACATCAATTATGGCTTTGAAATTCCGCCTATTAAAATTTAATTAAAATGACAATCTACCAAGTGAAGCCAATTAGCCATCTGTGTTCCTGAAAGCCATCTTAGCTCATTTTCTGGTATATCAATAGTCCTTTACTACAATATCTTCAGACTAAGGCATTTACAAAGGAAGATTTTTTAAAGTCAGGGCACTTCAGATACATCATTTCAGTCTCTTAATTCCCACTCTGTGGGGATATTTATCATGTTTTCTGCAGCTAAGCAACTATTTAGTTCAGGGGACCTGGCAACATAGTTAATAAGAGTTGAGAACTAGTGCAAGTTAAATGTTAATACTATGTGATTTTGCAATGTATATTGTAGGACATGTATAGTAATTTATTAATCTATAATACACTTGTATTCAGACATAAAATAGATAATGGCTCCAATTCTCTGTTGTTCTGCTTCTATGCCCACTGACTTTTAGCCACATTTGTATTCTCCATATTTCTTGGGGCAGCCTGAATCCCAGTGCAAGTTGGAGCCCCAAGCAGGACTGGAATAGAGCTGGTGTGAAAGGCTTTATGTCAGTTTTCTTGGTGTAGGGGGCATGTCATGAAGGAAGGGAGACAGCCAGAGTGCAATGTGCTGGGTATTCTTGGTTAATCTAGTGCCAGAATGTTTTAAAATACTCTAGGGTTGCTGTTATATCTTCGGAGGCAACAGTTTTAGGAAGAAATCACTGGAGACACAGAGAGCTGTAAACCTTGGAGCAGCCATTTATTGCTACACACAGAACTAACCAACAGCCAGCCAAAACAGGCTGGGCTATCCCTTAATAATCTAACTCAGTTGCCATAGCAACACAATTCTATTACCACGACAACCAAATACACAACAGTTGCCCTTGCCTTTCCCCTCACAACCCTCCTTACTTCCCAAGGTATGTGGGTAGCCAAGACTAACAGCTAGTCCACCTATTGCTATACAGTACTTGTCTCCAGGAGTGGCCAATAGTGGATGATGCAGAGGAAGACCCAAGCATCCATAACGTATCTACTTGCTTAATACTGTAGCACAGGGGAAATGTCTGCTTAACCGAAGTTAATTTTCTTCCCTGAAGCGAGAGGATCAATATCCCTTTTATTCTAGCTAGTGCACGTGCAGATATTATTCAGATTCATATACATTTCTAAACCTTTCTGTAAATTTTTGTAAGATTTAAAAAAATCTTATAGGATAAACATGCCACATACTATAATTAATATTTGATTCTTTCCCTATCCCATTAAGAGTTTGAAATCTGGAAATGTTTAGGTGAATTGTTACATTGCCCAAGCTCATTTCAGCTGCAGTAATTTATCTGACTATATTTTAAAAGCATGCCACTATGATCTTATCTTAGCATAACTGTGACCATTTGATCATACAGGACCTGAAAATTACAGAGATGGGGTCTCTAAAATAACATGTAGACTGTACGTTACAATTCAAGTTGTTGTATGAGAGTTGCAAAATGGATCATGGAGACCTGATATGAATAGCAAGTAAGAAAGATGCAATCAACCCTAAAATATCCATAAATATCATACAAAATATACTAAATTCTATCATTCACAGGTGCGGTACCTCCAAAATTATTGCACCCTTCTTGTCTCAGACTATCCATACATCGAAACTAGAGGATACAGTTTAACTGGACTACTTTTTCATTATATTCTATTAATCTCAATGCATGTCCAATCACAAGTGTGCACAGATGAATGGGTTAGAGTGTATTTTGCCATCTATGGTTCTGATTCAACAAAGCACTTAAGTAGGTGCCTGAATTTAAGCAGCTGCTTAAGTCCCACTGAAGTTAATGAGTCAATGCTAAGCTGAACCGGGACCTATATATTGTCTACATGTGGGAGGTGTCAACTTGTTTTGCCTTTCATTCCCGGAAATATGCCTCCAAATCATAGCTCCAGAAAAGAATGGCTACAACACTGCCTCTTATGGTGTTGTGAATGCCTCTTCTGGATCTGAATAACGAGTAAATGTATAGTTTGATAGGCTAACAAAACTCTCAATCCTCTTCAATCTATTTTTGTTTATACTTCTCTCTGCTCTTTTTCTCGTCTGCTCTCCATTTTCCTATTCATTCGTTTTACTATTTCTCTTCTCCATCTATCCTCCTTTTGTATTGCCTGCACCTTTTACTGGGCCCTTTTCCTATCCTCAAAGCCACTCTCATGTCCCTGTCACTCCTGTAAACAATTTTGTAATTTCCATACTAAGCCTTTCATTGTGTTCTTCGGTGCTCTACAGAATTACATTCAACCACATCTACATGTCCTAGGAGCTCCAACACAGGTTTGATGAGAAAGGGGCATATTTAGAAATACAAAGAAGGTGCTCTCTTGTGCCAAAATAGTATACATAAATGCATCTGATCCAAAATGGATTAATTTGAGTGAGAGTTTGTGAACATACAGTCAAGAGCTGTCTGGAGGCAATTATTTAGTGAAGTCAAGGTCTTTTCACTTGTCCAAAGTGGAATGTATGTACAGACAGTCCCTTCCTATCTGCAGGCAGTCCCACTGAGGTCAATGGCTGCAAGATAAAGCCAATAATAACTACAATTTGCAGAAGGTTTTTCTCATCTCTTTGTAAAAGACAGTGAAACATAGCTCAGAAGCATTTTAAAATGCCAACTACAACCCTCAGTTTGTTGAAACATGCCCTTTGGCCTCCAGTGTTTCTTACATAATCACATGTTGAAAGCTGTAGGACAATGTTTCAGATTATATGTACAGAACAAGATAATATGAGAATACATTAACCAAACCAGAATAGAAAAGCTTTTTTTAAATGACAAGAATCAGAAGACACATGGATGAGCTTCCAGATAATGGAATTATCCGTTTATATTCTTAGGTATATTGTGGCTGCGGAAGGAATGACGATGGATCAAACTTCATACTTTGGAGCTAAAATATGTCACATTGATGGAACAATATGTATACATACACTAGCCTTGCTATATCACCATGAAAACTTACTAGTACAAGCACAAAATGCACTCTTACTATGATTGTGGTGATGAATGTGAAAAAAATTGATATTTTACATGACAGAAAAATTACCTACACCAAGCAAGCTGATGAATAGAACTTCACAAGGCTATTATAGACCAGATTATACTGTGCACTAACCTAATTTTGCAGAAGAGTAGATCTGATAAGTCCCTTTACAGATTAAACTGAATGCAGAGTGCTCCAAACAAATAAAAGAATGGCCCCTGGTGCATCTTCTACTGTGATTACTTAGTGTCTTAATATATTTTGAGGTAAAGTGCAAGAATCTTCCTAAAGTAATATTCAGTCCAGTGTATAAATAGATGGATGTTCATTTTTAACTCCTGAAAGTAGCAGGTACACTTTTTTTCTTGACATCAAAGCCTAGGGCTGTAACCAGAGAGGGCCGAGTGGGGTGCAAACCTGCAGGAGTGGAAAAATGGGGCAGGGAAAAAACAGTAGGGGGTGCAAATGTGCTTGCTTGCCCCGGGAGCTAAAATGGCTAGCTACAGCACTGCCAAAGCCCACTCATCTCTGATTTATTTACTATGGGACCTCAATTTAAAATCCCTTTGCAGCTTCTAAGACAGATAGAGCCGTTTCTTTCCACTCTTCATTCATTAAGCAGGACCTCAATTAACAAAACTAGAGACACAAATATCTTGGCAGGTTTGTAAGCGTCCATTACTCACAATGGCTGGGCAAAATCTTTGTTATATAGTCAGGTGTTACATAAGCTTTGGTGTACCATGTCACTATTTGTTCATGAAGCCAACTACTCCAGTTGCTTTTTGTGATTCATGGAGTTTAATGCCAGAAAAGACCATTATGCTCAGCTAGTTTTAACATGGCATAACACAGGCTGAAAATGTGACCCAGTAATTCCTGCATATTCATAACTTCTGTCTGGTCTAAAGCCGACATCCAAACTTGATTTAAAGACTTCAGGTGATGGTGGAAACCATTTCATCCCAAGATAAATTGTTCAACTGGTTAATTATTACCCTCACTGTTAAAAATTTGCACGCAATTTCTAGTCTGAAATGATTTAGTTTAAGTTCTCCACCACTGTGATGTGGACATGCCCACTGGGAAATGGACTGAGACCATACATGATGAAATTCAGCTTCTGCAATGCTCTCCACAAAACACATTAATCCTTGCACATACTCTCTTTACAGAGAGAATTCCTCCTCCAGTAAGCAAAATTAAGTAAGCAATTTAGTAACTGAAAGTGTTGACTTTTACACCTGCAGCATATACTTTCTAGACTTTGGAAAACAAAGAATAAAATAAGTTAGCATATACCAGATTGCTTTCTTTCTTTCTGCTCCAATATTATAATTTTATGTATTGTTTTAGTCTTAGGCCTTCTGTCAGGGTGAGCATTTTGTTGTTGTTGTTGTAGATTATGTCAGCTCAATACATGTTAAATATGCCCTCTGTACTCCTGTATACACATTCCCTCCAGTTAGTGCATGAACATTGTTTCAATGGCTGAATGGAATCTCAGACAAGAAAAGCTTAACATTCTTGTGACGCCTGACAGCTAATATGGAGAACACAGTATTAAAACTGCATCTACCTAGCTATTTTAAGAAAAAGAGCAAGCCCCCTGAATACAATTCCTAAACCAAAGAACTTCATTAAGACACAATTAAAGTTGTAGTACTACTTAGAACACTGAAGTGATCACAAAAGGTAGGAAATTAAAAGGGTATGATACAGAAAACCCCTGAAAACTAAAAATATTCTGTTTAGAAGTGGGCAATATTTTTTCACACAACTTTTTTTCTACAAAATTTGCAGATTCAGTGACACCGAAAATGTTTTGAGTTTGTATTGGTTTTACCAAATTTTTTTTTCTTCAAAATGAACAAAGAGAGAAAGTTGAACCATTTTGTTTAAACATTTTAGAAAAACCAAGATGTGATTGTTTGGATCAAAGTGACTTTTTGTTTAGAAATGGCCTTCAATTTAAAAATGCAACAATGTGAAAAAGGCTCAAAATCAAAACAAAATGTATTGTTCAATCCAAAATAATTTTTTCTCAACTTCGTTTAACCAAGAAAAAAAATAGGCAAAAATGGGTGTGGTAAAAAAAGGTTTTTCAGTTTTTCATTAAAAGAATGGAAAATTTCCACAGAAAATTTGAATAAAGCAAATGTATTGTTTCTTTTAAAAATGTTTGTGGAAAATACTTAAGATTTTCTAATCAGTTCTAGAAATAATTGTCAAATTCCAAAAAGAATTAGTCAAACTTTACATCTTTAGCAGTGCCATGAGAACGTCAGTAATCCTCAAGCAGTGAGGATATCTATTTTACATTCCCTCCAAAAGATGGCATCTCTAGCAGCACAGAGGAAAGATAGTCACTTGAACAACTCCCCTTTATGGTGCACAGATAGTCTTCAGGAATGCCTCCGACAAAGTACTGACCAAATATTAAGGCTGCTTATTCTGTCAGATATGAACTCAGGTAGTAATTTCATTAGAAGGCTCCATACTCTAATACTGTACAAACCATTAATCCATTACAGCTTCACAGAAGACAAACAGGATGAGTTTTGTATAAACTTGCTTCTCGGTCTGTCTGTCTATAACCTGGATCATAATAAACCCACAATGTCAAATCTTTATTGACTTGAATAATCGTATTCTCTATTTTATGGGAACATGCTGTTGTGCAGACAAGTGGGAAGTCTAGAAATGATCATCTTTCCCCATCACAAGTTAAAATTAATAACAGAAAAAAGTTTAATAAAAATAGCTTAAAAATACAATGCAAACAGCATCACCAGGATTTAACCTGTTTGAATACTAAGATGCCAACAAGTTCTGACAGGATCTCACTGCAATCAGTAATGTGCAGTTCCTAAGGGTACATTGCAGAATGGATTCAGCAATGCTTATGAAATTAAGTGTGTAGCCAGAACAAATACAAAAGCCTTCAACTGAAAAAGACTGACACTTTTCTGGCATAAATAAAAGGGTGTAGACCAGCAGATAGGCAAAAATCTGTTAGAGATCTATAATGCTCTTCAATACATCAAACAGATTTTCTTTGAGGAAAGTGCTGATTCAGTAAAACCCAAGCTTGCATATAGCCTTATAAAGAGGAATGGTTTAAATTCTTTCCATGAGGGTGTTTTAAAGAGAGTGCGGAAGAAGATGCATAAGGTGTATGAGGGATAGATGGTAATTAGCAACTATTAATTCCTCTCATGTTTAGCAAATTGTTGCCATAACTAGAGTTGAACAAAGCTCATGGGATAAAAAACTTCTTCCAAGGGGGAGGAATTCCACAGACCATAGGTGCCTCCTGTTCATGGTACTTGCATGCTCACCTCTCTGCTATGCACAAGGACACTTTGCTCTTTCCTGCAGGTGAGGATGTAGGTGCTCTTTATACAACTGTGTTATTATTTAATTTATTTATTTGTAATGAATTTGAAAAATGCTGGAATGACCAACCTGGAGTCTAAAATCCAGAATACAGGTACAGTTGGTTAGAGCTACAAGCTATCCTGCCATTGATCTGGTCACCATACCTCAGCCCTGACCAGAACCATCTCTAAAAACTTGTCTATACAGAAAACTTTTCCTGAATAGCTATTCCTGATTTATTCAGGAACAAGAGTGTCCATCCATGGAGTGCCTTATTTTGAATTATGTTAATCCATTTTGGAAGCAGATTGAGCTAATTTGGAATAAAATAGACAGAGCTAATCTGGAATAGTCAATCTGCTTTAAATTCACAGTTTCTCTTATTCTGGATCAACTTTCATGTATAAACAAACCCTAAACATGAAGGGCTTTTACATTCTTTGCATCCATTCAGTTCTCAGAAACTCAGATCATACTGCAACGAAGAGTGATTGATACAAATTTTTATATATATTTGCAACATGGACATCAGTCTGAGTAAATAAACTGAGACCATTTAGTTAATTCACATAAGACATCAAACACCAATCAGGCAGTAACAATTTTCAGTCCCTACTAGTCTGGTCTGATTTGAACTAGGGGGACTAAAGATGGATGGTTGTTTGCCCCCATTACCATTTTACTAAATCACTTAAATTATATTACTAGCATAACAGCACCAGAGTTTATAAAGAGGGACAGAAATGTTACAGACAAACCTAAATTTGCACCTTCACCGTGGTGCTTCATTTCTTTCTTTCCAGCAGGAGAAGGGAGATTAAGGACAACCTCTAAAAGGGGCTCAATCCACTTTGCCTTTTAAAATGCCCACTATAACTGACTAGATTTTCTAATCTGAGAAAAAAATGACTATTTTATCTCTAAAATGAATTGGAGACAATATAATGATCTATATAGACTTTGAAACACTTGCATTTGCTTTACTTACAGAAAATGGTTTACACTATAAATTAAGAAATGAATTCTTTAACATTAATTCAAATTGAAGAATGCGCATTTTGCTAATTGTTTATTGTTTGTATTAATGTGTAAAATAAATGTCTTTACCTCTGACTGGAGTTTCTACGTTTTGAAGTGAATTCTAAAAAGACAAGAAAAAATCATGAATATTTATAATGCAGAAAAGACAGAACACCAGCTTTTATTGCTGTGAGAGATGGCATTGGTCAGGCACAGAGATTTCCTATGGGAACTGCGTGTAGGTAAACTGGTGTTGGGGCAAAAGGGAGAAGTATAGATCATGAGAGAAACGTACAGGAATTTGACTCAGGAGATCAGGGTTTGGTTTCTATTCGTACCACAAGCTTCCTGTATGATCTTAGGCAAGTCACTTAGGGTACAGCTACACAGCCCACAGCAGTGAGTCTCAGAGCCTAGGGAGACAGATTCGGCCTTGTGGGGCTTGCACAACAATAGCTGTGTAGCCTCTGTGGCTCAGGCTGGCGCTTGGGCTCTAAAGCCTAGGGGATCACAATATCTTCTCTCCCCCACCCTGAGTGTGCCTTGTCTATTTCTATAAGTTATTCTATGTAGACAGATGTCAGAGCCCCATTAACTTTTGCAAACAGGGTGCCTAAAATTTAGGCTTCCAATTCCTAGCGAGATAGCTAGATCGGAAGCTTGATTTTCTACAAGTGATGAGCAGGCAACATCGCCCACTTCCTTCACTGGGAGCTGCCTGGTGCTCAGAACCTCTGAAAGATCAGACCAATTATTTATGTGCATAAATAATTTAATAGACGATTCTTTAAAATTTAATTTTAACCAGCTGCACCACCAAGTCCTCACTTGCAATAAGCACCATTCATATGTTAATATTGACCAAGATGCTATAAATGCATTGCTGAAGTATAAAGCTGAAACATAGATGTAACCCCTTTGGGGTTTAGAGAGCATGGCCCTTTAAATCTTTTTCCTAAGGGGGAGGGGGAGAGTAAGAAAAAAGGAGGGAAACTCCAGGGGGCAGCACTGGAGCTCCAAGGAGAGGGAGAGGCAGCCAGAGGCCCTGGAAAAGTGAAGCAGAGAGAACCTGCCCGAGGCCTGAGACAGACAGGGCCGATCGGGGACAGCCCAGGACAGGAGCCAGGAGGAGCACTGTGCCAGGGAGGAATTGCCCGAGAAGGACAGGCCAGAGGTGGACCAAGTAACACGGCTGCCCAGAGCTGCATGGGGCTGTGAGTACTGGAGCTTGGGACTCTGCATTGAGGACAAGGAGGGAGGCTGTAGCTAGTTAAGTGGGGAGGTGGTCGCTCTGTGTGGCTTTGCAGAGAGCGGCAGAAGATGGCACTGGAGGGGTTTGTTGGGGAAAGTTCACTGGCGCCGAAGACGACCAGGAGCACCCAAGACTCGCCAATAGACTGGAACTTTGAACCAGTTATGCATCCTGATTTCAGGCTTTCAGTAGACAGGGACATATACCCATGGAACCCCGCAGGAAACCTACACTACTTTGGCAGCTATGTTGATGGGTACTACAGAAACACCTAAACCAGACATATTAGATAAGAACATAAGAACGGCTGTACTGGGTCAGACCAAAGGTCCATCTAGCCCAGTATCCTGTCTACTAACAGTGGCCAATGCCAGGTGCCCCAGAGGGAGTGAACCTAACAGGTAATGATCAAGTGATCTGTCTCCAGCCATCCATCTCCACCCTCTGACAAACAGGCTAAGGACACCATTCCTTACCCATCCTGGCTAATAGCCATTAATTGACTTAACCTCCATGAATTTATCCAGTTCTCTTTTAAACGCTGTTATAGTGCTAGCCTTCACAACCTCCTCAGGCAAGGAGTTCCACAAGTTGACTGTGCGCTGTGGGAAGAAGAACTTCCTTTTATTTATTTTAAACCTGCTGCCCATTAATTTCATTTGGTGGCCCCTAGTTCTTGTATTATGGGAACAAGTAAATAACTTTTCCTTATTTACTTTTTCCACATCACTCATGATTTTATTTACCTCTATCATATCCCCCCTTAGTCTTCTCTTTTCCAAGCTGAAAAGTCCTAGCCTCTTTAATCTCTCCTCATATGGGACCTGTTCCAAACCCCTCATCATTTTAGTTGCCCTTCTCTGAATCTTTTCTAATGCCAGTATATCTTTTTTGAGATGAGGAGACCACATCTGTACACAGTATTCAAGATGTGGGCGTACCATCGATTTATATAAGGGCAATAAGATACTCTCCGTCTTATTCTCTATCCCCTTTTTAATGATTCCTAACATCCTGTTTGCTTTTTTGACCACCACTGCACACTGCGTGAACGTCTTCAGAGAACTATCCACGATGACTCCAAGATCTTTTTCCTAATTCGTTGTAGCTATATTAGCCCCCATCATATTGTGTATATAGTTGGGGTTATTTTTTCCAATGTGCATTACTTTACATTTATCCACATTAAATTTCATTTGCCATTTTGTTGCCCAATCACTTAGTTTTGTGAGATCTTTTTGAAGTCCTTAACAGTCTACTTTGGTCTTAACTATCTTGAGCAGTTTAGTGTCATCTGCAAACTTTGCCATCTCACTTTTTACCCCTTTCTCCAGATCATTTATGAATAAGTTGAATAGGATTGGTCCTAGGACTGACCCTTGGGGAACACCACTAGTTACCCCTCTCCATTCTGAGAATTTACCATTTATTCCTACCCTTTGTTCCCTGTCTTTTAACCAGTTCTCAATCCATGAAAGGACCTTCCCTTTTATCCCATGACAACTTAATTTATGTAAGAGCCTTTGGTGAGGGATCTTGTCAAAGGCTTTCTGGAAATCTAAGTACATTATGTCCATTGGATCCCCCTTGTCCACATGTTTGTTGACCCCTTCAAAGAACTCTAATAGATTAGTAAGACACGATTTCCCTTTACAGAAACCATGTTGACTTTTGCCCAACAATTTGTGTTCTTCTATGTGTCTGACAATTTTATTCTTTACTATTGTTTCAACTAATTTGCCTGGTACTGATGTTAGACTTACTGGTCTGTAATTGCCAGGATCACCTCTAGAGCCCTTTTTAAATATTGGCGTTACATTAGCTATCTTCCAGTCATTGGGTACAGAAGCCAATTTAAAGGACAGGTTACAAACCATAGTTAATAGTTCCACAACTTCACATTTGAGTTCTTTCAGAACTCTTGGGTGAATGCCATCTGGTCCCGGTGACTTGTCACTGTTAAGTGTATCAATTAATTCCAAAATCTCCTCTAGTGACACTTCAATCTGTGACAATTCCTCAGATTTGTCACCTACAAAAGCTGGCTCAGGTTTGGGAATCTCCCTAACATCCTCAGCCGTGAAGACTGAAGCAAAGAATCCATTTAGGTTCTCTGCAGTGTCTTTATCGTCTTTAAGCGCTCCTTTTGTATCTTAATGATCCAGGGGCCCCACTGGTTGTTTAGCAAGCTTCCTGCTTCTGATGTACTTAAAAAACATTTTGTTATTACCATTTGAGTTTTTGGCTAACTGTTCTTCAAACTCCTCTTTGGCTTTTCTTATTACATTTTTACACTTAATTTGGCAGTGTTTATGCTCCTTTCTATTTACCTCACTAGGATTTGACTTCCACTTTTTAAAAGATGCCTTTTTATCTCTCACCACTTCTTTTACATGATTGTTAAGCCACGGTGGCTCTTTAGTTCTTTTACTGTGTTTTTTAATTTGGGGTATACATTTAAGTTGGTCCTCTATTATGGTGTCTTTGAAAAGCGTCCATGCAGCTTGCAGGGATTTCACTTTAGTCACTATACCTTTTAATTTCTGTTTAAGTAATCCCCTCATTTTTGCATAGTTCCTCTTTCTGAAATTGAATGCCAAAATGTTGGGTTGTTGAGATGTTCTTCCCACCACAAGGATGTTAAATGTTATTATATTATGGTCACTATTTCCAAGTGGTCCTGTTATAGTTACCTCTTGGACCAGCACCTGTGCGCTACTCAGGATTAAATCGAGAGTTGCCTCTCCCCTTGTGGGTTCCCATACCAGCTGCTCCAAGAAGCAGTCATTTAAAGTATCGAGAAATTTTGTCTCTGCATTTCGTCCTGAGGTGACATGTTCCCAGTCAATATGGGGATAATTGAAATCCCCCACTATTATTGAGTTCTTAATTAATAGTTCTTAATAAGTAAGTGGTCCATATATCCCTAAGAATCAAGGGGAAAAAATGTGTCATCAGTAGCCAAAAAAAACTGCACTGTATTTTTATGGGGCCAAAACTCCTACTCATGACTTCAATGTGAGTTTTGCTTGAATAAGGACTAGAGGAACTGACCCATCATCAAATATCAAACTGCTGAATACTGATTCAGTCTAAATATAGTGATAGATATGATGAGCTAAGTTATACCTCCTGAAGATCTGGCTCATCATTTATCCATACCTGCACATATATACATATTATACATACATACAGAGATATAGATATATGAGATTATACTAGAAAACTGAGTTGAACTTGAGTTTCTATGCATACAGGAAAATATTTGTCTGCTTTTATTACATTTATAATTCAGCTGCCTCTGGATGAGAAGCAGCTGTTTTTGCAGAAAACCTGAACTTTTGAGGGGCTGCCCAAATCTAATCAACTGTTCTAGCACTTGTTTCTGAAAAAAGTAGGAAACAAGAAGCAGCAAAGGCATTTGCTGGCACGGGAACCATTTGGTAGCTGACTTTTTGAAGTCAGTTGTTAATCAGCTCTGTCTCATGAAGGAGGGAGGGGGTGTCACTCAAGGTCATGGACAGCCTTCAAAAGAAGGCTTCAAGGGAACGTGAGCTAGGTCAGCTAACCAAGCCTGAAGGAAATGTTGATAGAAGAGAAATCTCACCAACATGAAGCTACTTCTTTGTAAAGTTTGTATCTATCTAGATGTTCTATTCAGGGCTGGGGAGAAAGTATTTTATCAGAAAAGAATCCACGATACTTTCTTTTTAATGTTCAGAGGAGGCCACCACCATCATCATTTATTACTTGCTTTACAGTGGCACCTAGAGATCCTAGCTGAGACCAGGTTTCCATTGTGATAGGTGCTTTGCATGCAAATAATAAGAGGCAGCTCTTGTCCTGAAGAGCTCACAATTTAACTAGACAGGACAGAAAAAGCATTATTATTATTACTGTGCCTATTTTCAGTATAGGAAACTTGGGCACAGAGAGACTGTGTTACTTGGTTAACATTACAGAGGATGTCTCTGGCAGAGCAATGAACTGAGCCAGTGCTGGGAGTACAAGAGAAACCCACTACAGGAACATGTGAACTGGAGTTCTCGCTACAGAACAGATCAGATTAGGATTTGGCTTATCTCACTTAAGTGCTGAATCGCCAAACAATCCAGTTTACAGTTTTATAGGACCTGGAACACTGACCCCGAAGAAAAGCAGAGCCCAAGCTTTCTCAATGGATTTTATTCATTAACAGAAATTTAAGACTCATGTAAGAAGACTGCAATCATAGCCCCCCCCCCCCCCCCGCACACACACACTCCCCAGTTCACTGCTGCATTTAGGATGCAGTTTTCTGATTAGAGGTGTCCAAAGCAGGCCATGATTTGGATATTTCTGTCTCTGATTTCAAATGGAATGTCTGAAAACTGATTCTGGCAAGTTAGGCAAGCCTGACCGAAACTGGATGTAGGTTGCTTCTTAGGATTTGGGTTCAAGGGTGCTGATGAAATAAAGGGAAAGTGGAATCTCCCTTCGCCTGGGGGGAAATCCATTTCCCAACGCAGTACCAATTTGAAAGAATCAGTCTCGGCCGCCTTCCTTTTTATACTTTTTAGTTCATTTCTAAAGGAACATTTATCCCATAATTAGCCTTTTCCCCATGCCAAAGAACTGGGTTCTTCGGCCATCTGTTTATTAAGAGCATGGCACTGAAGAAAATACTCTGTTCGTGTGGAAGATTTTTAACTCTGTCCCCAGAAATGGTAGATGGACTCTACAGATGAAAGGCAATAAGTCTTGTCATAAACGGATGTAGTTTCTTTTATTTATTTCTCTACTGCATTTGTCACCTGAAATACCAGAAGAATATTCTTGTGAATATTTGTATTTAAATTAACACCACACCAGAGGATGTATGGTATTTCACAGACCCATTTAGATTGGAAGCTCCACATGACAGCGATTTAAACACTTATCAATGAAGCACCAAACATATTTGGAGTGCTATATAAACTAGACTTAACAACAACGAACAATGAAGCAGAAGAAATGCTAGGGAAGAAATTAAAGGAAACCAATTGGTCTCATTTACTGTGAGAAAATTGAGCTATCCACTCTTATGGCATAGTCTAGGAGGACTGAACATACGGCTAGGAAATAAGATTTTCTGAGTTCAAATTCCAGTTCTTCTACTAACTCACTATGTACCCTTTGGCAAGTCCATTTCACACCTCAGACTCAGGTTTACTCAGATAAAAATACTTGGAGAGAATGATGATTTTATTGGGGTTTGAAAGTGTGAAGAACACAGGTTTAAATGACTAACCGGATGTGTGTAATATGCCATAAAAATCTGTGCCATGTATCACTGTCATGCTATGTGAAATGCTACAAAACAACTAAATTAGCTTTCCCCAATCACAGCTTTGGAGTATCATCATGGTATTCACAACCCAGACAGCAGGCCTATTCGTACAAATTCTTTTTGGGTAGATTAGTGTCTCTCCACACTCTTCTTCTAACCCATTTCCCCCCCCCCCCCCCCCGCCTTAAGAAGATTGTTCTTATATACATCACAAGATTTATGGGCTAAAACTTTGTTCTGATATTTGGTTATTTAACTAAGTGTACTGTGCAGGAGATAAAATGATAGATTGTGGATGAAACTAAGATCTGGGCAAACCAGCAAGAATGGGTCCAATCTTGCAGTCCCTTCCACATGAAAACTCAAGTCAATGAGTAAGGACAGCAGGATAGAGACCACTTATGGGAAGACAGAGGAAAACTTAAACTTCTTAAAACGCTGAAGTAGAAATTTCATTAATGTGAGAAAACATTAGCATGACTAACTCACAGTGATTAATGGCCTGATTTTCAGTAGTGCAGAGTACCTGCGTTCCCCAGATGCTGACTTAAAATGGAGCTTTGAGTGCTCAGAACCTCCGCTAACCTAATCCTACATGACTTGTCCAAGGTCACACAAGAAGTCTATGGCAGAGCTGGGAACATAATCCATCTCTCCTATTTCCAAGTTCAGTACCTTACCCACAAGACCAATCTTTTATTGCTTTCTAGTCATACGTTTCATTGCTCACAATCTTTTCTCTTTTTAAGCTGCTTCTTCCTAATATTCATCTCTGAGAAAATAAGTAGCAAGGCAGTACCTTGACCCTTCATCATGATCAATGAAGAAATGAATGATACCTACTTAAGTTATGGTGTCCAAGAGGGAATAGGACATCAGCACTTCAGGCCAACCTTGTAAAGGTTTCAGTGCATCCTTTACCTGTGTTTTTCCCAGTGGCACTGAATGGAGTTTCTTGACTGCATCAGTAATAGCCCTGGTTTCCACAGAACAGAGAACGCTGCAGATTGCTTTAGCTTCTTCAATCACTTTATCCACTTTATGCTGTTGACAGCAAGGAGAAAAAACCCATTTAATAGAAATACCTCACAAAAAGCTTATCACTAAGTAAAACTGAAGTCAGTGGGTGCATCCAAAAATAAGTCTGGCACAAAAGACAAGACATCATACATAAACCCAGGAATTTTGCAGACCACCGAGGAGTAGCAAAGTCTTCAAGACAGCAGGCGCGAAACTCTATATGCCTTACATGATTCCTATAGAGCAGGGTGAAACTTTCCTAATGAAATCTTTAACAAGCTAGGTATCACCTGCTTCGGTGTTTGGTTACATACCTGAAAGAGTCAGGCCAGTTTCACCAAAGGTTTTGTGGAGGTCTAAGAACCTTTTGACCTATCCAAGCTAAGCTTCTTGGACTAATTCCTTGTTTTGATTGAAAACTGTGACCAATTTAGCCTCTAAAATTGATTTTAAGGCAAAACATGGTGGTTTAGCTGGGTTTCATAAAAAAAAAAAAAAAAACACAAATTCTGAACAAACAAGTTCTGTGGGATCTTGAACCAGATAACTTGGAAACTTCAAAAGCTTTTCAGGAACCCTCAGAGTTCTCATCACTTTTTATCTCCTACTCATATCAGTGGGCCATTCTGCAGGGCCATGTTCCTCCTTTCTAGAAGTACTGACTCCTTAGAATAACTACTTCTGACACATGGATAGTACATTGAGTATTTTGCAACCTATTTTTCTCCAAAAAAATTATATTTCCAATCTATTAAATGTTCATGAAGATAAAGTCCAGACTTTTAAAATATTGTATTTTACAAGCCCATTGGCCAAATTACACTGTCTTTTACATAAACTGAGTTGTTCCAGATATATGATGTGTATTTAAGAATTTGTGACCCAAAAGAGTATATCATCCTTGAGTGGGTATCTGATGGAAGCTACTTATGCATGAAATGTCACCTGATAGAACTCATGGCAGAGATTAGAGAGATTAGAGATGCTGCTGGAGTTGATGGAATTCAGTTGGGAATTTGAAGGCATAATACAGAACAGGAGAGAGGAGGTGGTACAGACAACTCAAGATTTGCGGACACCTTCCAAACAAAAGTTTCTGGAGGATGGACTGCAAGAAGAGCAGAGTGATCCATGGAAGAATGTGACCATGAGGACAAGGTAGAGATTCAGCTAGTGGTGATGAAATTGAGTTGGGTAACAGGTTTGCTGCCCTAGGGAATGAGGAGACAGGTAGAAGATACAGTGGCAAGGAAGAAGAGAGGTAGAGATGACAGAGAAAACCAGAAACTGGAGTTTAAGGAAAAGTGAGGATGATGTATAGGGGACTGTGACACAGAACACAAGACAGATTTATTCCAACACCAGGATGAGACAGGTCTATGTGGTTGGGGACTCCATACTCAGAAGAATCAACAGGTCTCTCACCAGACCAGATCCAGAGGAGAGTATGCGGTCTGCCAGGACCAAGGATACTAGGTGTGGACGTGAAGCTGATGATAACATGGATAAGTCCACGGATTGTGCTGCATGTTGGGACGAATTACATTGCTAGATTCCCCCTAGAATGACTCAAGGATGAGTATACTCAGCTGGGTAAGGTGCTTAAAGAGGAGGAAACCTCAGGTGATTTTCAGCTGAATTCTTCTGGTCCCTAGAGAAGGAGGGTGAAGGCATGACAAGATAATGATAATCAACAGATGGCTCAAGGATTGGTTCTATGAAGAAGGTTTTGGGATGATTGACCATTGGAAGATAGTAACAGAAAGAAGAGACTCTTCTCAACTGATGGACTCCACTTGAGTATTAAACTTTTGGGACCAAGGCTGGCATGATAGATAAGAAGGGCTTTTAACTAGGAGATGAGAGGAGAAGGTTGGGAGAGACTCATGAAATCTTCACGACTGGGTTTCAATACACAGGAGGAAGAAAATCAGCTAAATTAAGATATAATAAAGGACAATGAAACATCACAACGTAAGTATTGACAGCACAGAGAAAAAATTACAAATATTGAGTGGAGTGGTAGACAAGTAGTTGTTACAGTTAGTGAAAGGATTATATCTAATCCAAATAGAAAACTGGGTGAGGTACTAGAGAAACAATGGAAATGTTTGTACACTAATGTGAGAAGTGTAAATTAAATGGAGGAACTGGAACTACTGGGGCAGGGTCTTTCCCACATGCTCAGGGTCTTTCCCACATGCTGTAACTGATCACCATATTTGGGGTTGGGAAGGAATTTTCCCCTGGGTCAGATTGGCAGAGACCCTGGGGATTTTTCACCTTCCTCTGCAGCATGGGGCACAGGTCACTTGCAGGTTTAAACTAGTGTAAATGGTGACTTCTCTGTAACTTGAAGTCTTTAAACCATGATTTGAGGACTTCAGAAAATCAGCTAGAGATTAGGGGTCTATTATAGGAGTGGGTGGGTAAGGTTCTGTGATCTGCAAAGTGCTGGAGGTCAGACTAGATGATGATGATGGTCCCTTCTGACCTTAAAGTCCATGAGGAGGTCAAACCAGGTATTACAGGGATTTCAGAAACCTGGTGAAAAGCACTCATAACTGGAATACAGGTACTGAAGGGTATGTGCTGCTTAGGACCGATAGGAATAAAGGTAAAGTTGATAGGATAGTGTTGTACATCAGTGAAAACCTGTTTGGGTCAAAATCTCTTCAAATATTATTAGAAAGATCAGTACTATTGGAAATTTTGTTATAATGGGAGACTAACATATTGGATATAGATTGAAGAATAAATGCTACTAATTATTTATTCCTGGAAGTGATAGATGTCAGTTTCCTTCAAATTGCCACTGAATCAACAAGAAATGATGTAATTTATTTTAGACTTGGTTTTGTTAAGTTGTGAACACATCATAGAAGGTCATAGGAAGTAATCTTGAATCAAGTGATGATGAGTTGATTCAGTTTAAATTAAATGGAAGGATAATCAAAACCAGGTCATCAACTATGATTTTTTTACTTCAAAGGGGCAGACTTTGGGAAATGAAAGGCATTAGTTGAAGTCAACTGCACTAAAGAGCTCAGGAACTTAAATGTGGAGGAGTCTTGGAATTTCTTCAAATCAAAAGTGAAAAAAATTTGCATCACAAGCAAGGGGGAAAAACTTGTAGGGAAAGGCTCCATACACAGATAGATGAATAACCTCCGCAAAAAGGTTATTAGGAGTAAGCAGAGAGCCTAGAGGGAATGGAAAAGGGGGCAGATCAGCAAAGAAAACTACATTGTGGAGATTAGAAAATGTAGGAATAAAATGAGAACTGCAAAAAGTTAAGATGAAATAGATCTCGCCAAGGAAATTAAAATAAATAACAAGAGGTTCAGTAGTTTAATAAATAGAGAGAGAATAAGGAAGGATGAGGTTGGACCACTATGCAGTGTGGATGGGAAGAAGATTAAAGATAATCTAGGTATGGCACAAAAACTAAATAAATAAATTGCCTCTGTTTTCAATAAGGATAATATAGAACATGTGCAGGAAGGCAATATGGCTCATGGGAATGAGTGTCTAGAAATAAAAAACGTATTTCATCTGAGGTGAAACAAAAATGTAAGAGTTTAATACACTCAAATCGGGATAAAGGAATAATTTACATCCCAGAATACTGAAAGAACGAACACATGAAATTGCTGGTCTGGGAATAAGGATTTTTAATACGGCTGTATATTCAGATGTATTAATATCATATGACTGGAGAATAGCTAATGTTGAACCTATACTTAAGAAAAGGAAAGTGATTTGGGCAATTAAAAACTTATTAGTCTAAATCTCAGTCGTATGCAAGGCTTTAGAACAAAATATGAAGGAAACAATTAAATTAATGGGATAAACAAAAAGGAGGACATAATGCAATGAGGGTTTACCAAAGTTAAAAGATGAGTTTGGCACAATCTCTCTCTCTTTGAGAAGAGAGCTGAATTTTTAAAGATAATAGAAATTATTATCAGGGGGTGTGGGTTGATCACAGGATTACTATGAACCACCTATGTGATGAGGCTGTGAAAAAGACAAAGGCGATCCTAGGAAGAGCGAGGCAAGTCATTTCCAGGAGAGAGAGAAAAATATTAATGCCATTTTACAAGGCATTGGTAAGACGTCATTTTGAATACAGTGTGCAAATCTGGTCATCCATGTTCAAGAAAGATAAATTTAAACTGAGACAGGTGCAGCGAAGAGCTATTAGGATGATCCAGGGAATAGAGGAACTAGTTTAACAGGAGATTGGAAGAGCTTGACTTGTTTACTATTGCAAAAAGAAGACAGAGGGGATATGGTTGCTCTATACAAATACATCCGGGATAAATACCAAGGATGGTGAAGAGCTATTTAAAGCTAAGAGGCAATGATGGCACAAGAACAAATGGGTATAAACAGGTCATGAACAAATTCTGGCTGGAAATGCGAAGAATGTTTCTAACCATCAGAGGGGTGAGATTCAGGAATAGCCTCCCAGTAGGAGGTGGGAGGGCAAAACAACTTGCGGAGAGAGCTGGACAAATTTATTAACGTGATTTTATGATGGGGTTGCTTGTAATGGTCAGGCACAGGGCTCAGCAGCCCTGGGGCTCACTTCTAGTTAACATGTTTTGTTCCTAAAAGCTCATTGTTCAGGATTACAACCAGCCCCCTGCAGGGTCAGGAAGGGATTTCCCCTCCCTCAGTGTATTCTCATTTTGTTTGTTTTATGTCCTTCCTCTGAAGCATCAGGGATGGCCATGGCTGGAGATGGGGCACTTGAAGGGGGAGCAGGGCTCTGGGGTTGGTGCCATCAGTCTCTCTCTCAGGAGCTTGATTGCCTAGTTCTTGCCCACATGCTGTGGATCTAACTCATCACCATATGTGGGGCTGGGAAGGAATTTTCCACCAGGTCAGATAGGCAGTGACCGTACGTGTTTATTTTGCCTTCCTCTGCAGTTTGTGGTGCGGGTCATTTGCCAGGATTACCTGGGTATATTTCAGATAGTCATTTACTTGCCATTGTGGGGGCTTCGGGCACTGGTGCTCCTTCCTACTCTCTGTCTGTGGCACACAACAGTCTAGTCTCCTGTGGGCTGTAATATGGTGGTCTAATATTGGTTGTTGGCTTTAGTGCTGTGTGGTGTTGGTGGCCTGTGATATTCAGGCAGTCAGACTAGATGATCTGGTCATCCCTTCTGGCTTTAAACTCCATGACTCCAGGAATCTAAAAGGGGATCTCTGTAAATACTACATACTCTATATTGGGGAGAATATTTAAAATAATTTCCATGGATTCCTTCTTTATTTGTACTACTGACTACCTTAAAGACTGAAATACATTCCCTGAGCAAGCAAAAACTCTCCTCCTAAAATATTCTCTATGCCTCGGCACTGATAACATTCCTTTCAGTGAGCTACAGTGTGTTAATGTGCTGATAAAGTTATTTTTGTAACTCATCCATTTCTATGACTGAAAGAGAAAAACTGCCCCTAAGATGAACTTTTTTATTTCTAAGCTGAAAGTCTGTAACTGAACTGTAACAAGAAGGTTAATATCTATCATTAATAGAAATAAATAAATATATTGGGATAACTGTATCCTAACTCCACTGACTTAATTAGAGCAGGGATATATTAGGCACACTCACAGAATTTTGAAAAATAAAACGAAAACACTTTTTAAAAGGATTGAAGGGGAAGGAGATTGATTGTGGTTGTTTGTGTTCTCTAATAAACTTTGGAGCTTCTTTCAGTCTTAAATTGATCCATCACTTTCTAACCTGTCCCTTTATAAATTATTGCATTTTCCTTTCTTCCTCCTTTCCCCTCCCACCATCATGTTGATTTTTAAATTAAATGCTTGCAGATTTTCCTCTCTGTATGTACAGGGTACACATAACTATACTGGCGGGAGCTGCTAAAATGGGACAGCTTTGTCACCACCTTAACAATGACAAAGCCAGAGGATTATGTGGGCTTTTTTATTGTACGGACCTGGAGAATATTACTATTTTTCTTTTCCACATGTGGATATGGATTTGTAACACAAGGGACTTTATCTCTACAGACACACGCACACACAGGAGTTTTCAGAGTAATACATTATCATTGCAGACACACAAGGCTAATCCATGAATAGGGTGATGGCTATGCTTCCTGTGGAGGAAAAATATCTTCTTTAACGTTTTCAGAATACATTGTGGATTCCTATAAAAAGGCATGTTGGAAAGTTTTGAAGAGTATTTGCATTTCCATGATATAATGTGCCGTTAAGTGTGAAGCAAGAAATGTTATAATTAGGTATGGTTTATGGACTTGGTACTCCCAAGGCATTGATCTTATTGCCTTAAAGGACAAAGATATGAAAAATATTTTAAACTAGATATGACTGATGATAGATTTTTCTCTCATCATCTCTCTTTCCAGACAGACATTTAATACCTGGAGAGTCTTCCCTTTCCAGATATAGATATATCACATTGATTTAGCCTTAATGGACTGAACAGAGAAAGACTTATTTTTCTATAGCTATTTTGGGAGGTTTTTGTTCTGAATGTCCTAAAATTCAGGAGGAATTAAAGTCAACATAATGTACATGTTTTATTTACTGAAAATATTTAAATACTACTATTTAACACTATATCTTTTGGAGGATATTTTGATGTTTAAATTATTTTTATAATTAAAACACCATCCCACTGTGGAACATCCCCTTTATGAAAAGTTAAACAAAAGTTTCTTTACAGGCTTACAAGAGATGATTGGGGCGATTAGAATGGCTAACATTCAGGGCATTAATTCTGTGGAAATGCTCCATACATGTTTGGTCAAACTGTATCTCTTGTGCCAAAAATGTCATACTTTTATCTCTGATTTTCATTTTGTAATAGCAGCAACCACCATCTAGCTTGTAGGGCATTTACTGTACATTAATAATAGCGAGGGCTACAGTTCTGCCATGGATCTCACTCATGGATTCCATGTCTTTTAAGTTTTTCAACAAATACCCATGACTTATGGGGTTTGAAGATGTGGGTATGTAAATGGCTGAAACAAATTTACTAAGGACCTGGAGATCTCCCACCTTAAAACCAGAGCTGGAGGACAGACTAAGATCTGAGTTCAGCAAAGCACTTAGGTACTTGCTTAACATTAAGCATGTGGTTAAGTCCCACTGGCTTAAAGTTAAGTGCTCTACTGAACATGGAGGGACTTACCCTCCTAACTTCCTACACTGCTGCAAGCTAAACAGGCAGATTCCATGACCACTTCATAACTTTTTCAGGACAACTACCATAACAATTAATTCTAATAATAATAGTTTTTATGTGCATGGAAAATTTCACACACATCTCAATTCTCTGCTGTGTTACAGTGGAGTTACAACTGGCATAAAACTGGTGCAATACAGTGAAGAATAAAGACAACACCACTGTAGGTTCAGGAAAGGATTGTGAACTCAACAAGGCACAAACTTAGGCCCTGATCCTGAGGTAAACTCTATGGCCATATCAACACTGCAAAAAAAATGGGTGTATTTTTAACATCTGTTAACTAACTCATGCTAAAATTTAAGAATGAGTTTACGCTAGGATAAACTACAAATATTTGTAGACTGCAACAAATGACTGCGTGATGTCCAGATTAGTCTTTAGGTTTGATTAGCCTTTGATTGCCAGGAACTCCAGGTGAAAATCTTAAGAGAAGGGATGTCCCAGGGATTTTATATAGGTGCAGAGGTTTGCCTATGTGGTATATATTGCAGGATATGTAGCTTGGAGTGCAGTTAATTGTGTGATTAATGTTTTGCACAGCTCCTTTCCAGTTTAGAACCTTTTTTGCTTTGGTCCCAATACTGCAAGCACACATGTATAACTGAGCTCAATGGAACTTCTCACATAAATAAAAGTCTAAGAGGCTGCAGTATTGGGGTCTCAGACCACAGTCCTGTAAACACTTAGACATGTGCCTAACTTCGCAAACATAAGTAGTTCCACTGAGTTCAAAGGAACACTGCTCACATGTGTCAAGTTAAGCAAATGCCTATGTGTTTTCAGGATCAGGGCCTTAGTTTAAAATTGCTGTGTAGTTTTGGTCCTGAATTGCTGATCTATGTCCCATGGTCACCAAGACTTGGAATGCCATTATGGGGCTGCATTGCACATATCCCCTTGTGCTAAAACACAGCCCAGGCTGTAACTGAACAGATGATGGGGTCCCGCAAAAGAAAAGTCTCAAGGATTTTCACAAAAAAGGTAAATTTTTTTGCAGGAATTTTTGGTAATTTTTCATAATTCAAAATGGAAATATCTACTGCACAAAAAAATCTTGAAAAACTGAAATCTGGGGTGGCGGGGGATTAGTACCCTGAAACAGGATGGAGATGTTTGGTTGTGGTTTTTTGTTTTGGGTTTTTTTCTGGCGCATAACCTTTTGCAAGAGAATTCCTTACTTTAACACAACTAGTTAAACTCTACTGCATCAAACTGTAATAGCTCCAAGCTGCTGCATGAGTATATTCTGTGATCTAACAAGGTCTTGTGCTTTCTTTCATTTCCCAAATCATAAATGAAAGAAGGAAGAACTAGTTTAACCAAAAATAAGATGAGTCTGCACCACCTCCAGAATCTCAGCTCAACCTATTATTTGTCTTCTTCATTCCCTCCCAGATTATCTGTCATTTAAGCATTCATCTTCATTTTGGGGTTAGATTCTGCCTACGGTTGGGAGTGAAAGGGTAAAATTAATCTTTTCTGGTGGCATTTACAGTTCAATTGGACCCCCCTCAAGTTTTATGTTTAAACCTGATCCTGAAAACTCTTAAACTCATGCCTGACTTTATGCATGTGATAGTACCACTGAAATACATGTTTAAGTGTTTGCAGAATTGGGGGGGAGGGGCAAATTTTGCAGACTCAAGTGATTATAATAAAACTAGATCCAAATATTTGGGTGCTAACTCAAAATGAGCCTTGGATCCTTTTGTTGTTCCCCAACACTAGGAAATCGTTACCATGAATGTTTTAATCTTGTAGCATTTATCATAATTTAGATGTCATTAATTTTAGTTTAAAATTTCCACGCCCTTTCCAAAACAGGTTAAACAGCTTTAAATAAGAGTCCTCTTTAATTCAGTTTCAGGCAGGTTAATCTAATAATTAGAGACTTTTCACAAGTAAGCTAATGCTTTTCTGGCAAAACAGGCGGAGAACAAATACCTCATTTTGCAATAGATATTCCACTTGACCTCCATATTTCATAATAAATGTAACAAGGTTCTTCCTGGAAATTAAAAAATAAATAAATCAACATTCAGTTAATGGTAGGTAGAAAAAGAAAGTGGGCATTATTTTTACCTCACACTATAAATCAGGAATAACTTCATTGGCCACGGTGATTTTACATTGGTGTAAATATGAATTCAGAATCAAGACAAGTGCTTATGTAGATTTCAAAGAATATTGGACCTGACACTTAACTACTCTTATGTAGTCACTTACCCTTCTAAAAAGTAGGTATAAAATGCCACCAGATTGGAATGGTAACATTTTAAATCTACTTTGTGCAAACATAAGTCCCCAATTCTGCAAGCCACTTAAGCATATGCTTAGCTTTAGGCAGTCGCTTAAGTCCCATTGACTGTGTGTGTTTAAAGTTAAGTGTGTGCTTAAATGCTTTTTTGAATAGAGATGGATTTAAGTGCTTTGCTGTCTAGGTCACAAAATAGGGTGGAAATTTATGGATCATCAAGCCCTATGTCTGCAAAACAACTCGAAATAATTCTGAATTTTATAAACTCTGAACCAGATCGTCAGTGTAGAAAAGTACATTTTTAAAAAGGGACAGTGTTGAAATAATAAATTTAAATAATTACTTATATTTCTAATATTTATACATTTAATTTTTTCAAATTATTTCAATTTCAATTATTTATCTTACTTTCTAACATTTATGTTGTAGCTTTACTTTTCTACTCCATTCAGTCTGGACTTGGGAAACTGATGTAACCCACATTAACCTAGTGTAAATCTCTATCCCCTGAGTCTGCTCCTGCCTCGATCCTGTAATTTATTTTGCTCATGTATATATCATGTTAGAACCAACATATATCCAGGGATCCAATAACATTAGCACATCAGGTAATATACAACAAACAGTTTTGCAACATAAGGCAGCAAAACGTGAGAATCACTCTCAGATGTTGATTTCTATTCAAACTTGTACATGATAATGCAGAGTAATATACTACATACACTACAGCATTCCATTTTTTAATTTCCTGACAGCTGAACTTCTTGTGGAGTGCTGCCAAGTTTCCTTTCCAAAAGACCATTTATTAATATGCTAATAAAAAACTGTATCTAACTACACCCATCAGGTTAACCAGCATGTTGTATTTAACGGCATCTTGATGTTGAGAAATATGGGCAAAAATTAGCCCTGGTTTAAGTGAATACAATTTCACTGCGCTCTGGCTGGCCAGGGAGAGCGGGGCCATGGCCGGGCTCACTGCCCTCCCCCTGGCACTCAGGCCGGCCGGGAAGAGCAGGGCCGCCCTCCCCCGGCACTCCGGCCGGCTGGGGAGAGCGGGGCCGCTGTGGGCTCACCGCCCTCCCCCGGCGCTCTGGCTGGTCGGGGAGAGCGGGGCCCTGGCCGGGCTCGCCACCCTCCCCCCAGCGCTCCGGCCACCGGGGAGAGTGGAGCCGCGGTGGGCTCGCTGCCCTCCCCCAGCGCTCCGGCCGGCCAGGGAGAGCGGGGCCGCGGCCGGGCTCGCTGCTCTCCCCCCGGCGCTCCGGCCAGCCGGGAAGAGTGGGGCCGCCCTCCCCCGGCACTCCGGCCAGCAGGGGAGAGCAGGGCCACCCTCCCCCGGCGTTCCGGCCGGCCGGGGAGAGCGGGGCCGCGGCCAGGCTCTCTGCCCTCCTCCCGGAGCTCCGGCCGGCTGGGGAGAGCGGGGCTGCTGTGGGCTCGCCACCCTGCCCCCAGCGCTCTGGCCGCCGGGGAGAGTGGAGCCGCGGCGGGCTCGCCGCCCTCCCCCTGGCGCTCCGGCCGACCGGGAAGAGCAGGGCCGCAGACGGGCTTGGCGCCCTCTCCTGCCGCACTCCCCGCCGGGGGGTGGGGGGGCGGGGCGGCGGGAGGCTTTTTTGCCTGTGGCGGCAAAAAAGCCAGAGCCAGCCCTGCCTCTCTGTGCCTCATTTTCCCATCTGTAAAATGGGAAATGTGATGTTTAACTTCCTTTATAAAGCACTTTGAGCGATATGGATGAAAAACACTACCAGATTTAACTATTATTATATAAGAGCTAAATATTCCTCACTCCTTCAAAAGTTGCTCAGTGAAAGTGGAGGGAGAGTTAGCTCTGTGGATATGGGGAAAGCAGTGGACGTGATATATCTTGATTTTAGAAAAGCTTTTGATACAGTCTCCCACAGTATTCTTGCCGGCAAGTTAAAAAAAGTATGGATTGGGTGAATGGACTACAAGGTGGATAGAAAGCTGGCTAGATCATCAGGCTCAATGGGTAGTGATCAACAGCTCAATGTCTAGTTGGCAGCCGGTATCAAGCGGAGTGCCCCAGGGGTTGGTCCTGGGGCCAGTTTTGTTCAACATCTTCATTGATGGGTGATGGGATGGATTGCATCCTCAGCAAGTTTGCGGATGACACTAAGATGGGGGGCGAGGTAGTTACGCTTGAGGGTAGGGATAGGGTCCAGAGTGACCTAGAGAAATTGGAGGATTGGGCCAAAAGAAATCTGATGAAGTTCAACAAGGACAAGTGCTGAGTTCTGCACTTAGGATGGAAGAATCCCATGCACTGCTACAGGCTGGGGACCTGATGGCTAAGCAGCAGTTCTGCAGAAAAGGACCTGGGGATTACAGTGGATGAGAAGCTATTGGGCTGCATTAGTAGGAGCATTGCCAGCAGATTGAGGGAAGTGATTATTCCCCTCTATTCAACAATGGTGAGGCCACGTCTGGAGTATTGCATCCAGTTTTGGGTCCCCCACTACAGAAAGGATGTGAACAACTTGGAGAGAGTCCAGCGAAGGGCAACAAAACTAATTAGGGAGTTGGGGCACATAATTTATGAGGAGCGGCTGAGAGAACTGGGCTTATTTAGTCTGCAGAAGAGAAGAGTGAGGGGGGATTTGATAGCAGCCTTCAAATACCTGAAGGGGGGTTCCAAAGAGGATGGAGCTAGGCTGTTCTCAGTGGTGGCAGATGACAGAACAAGCGGCAATGGTCTCAAGTTGCAGTGGGGGAGGTCTAGGTTGAATATTAGGAAAAACTATTTCACTAGGAGGGTGGTGAAGCACTGGAATGGGTTACCTAGGGAGCTGGTGGAATCTCCATCCTTAGAGGTTTTAAGGCCCGGCTTGACAAAGATCTAGCAGGGATGATTTAGTTGGGGTTGGTCCTGCTTTGAACAGGGGGTTGGACTAAATGACCTTCTGTAGTCTCTTTCAACCCTAATCTTCTATGAGAGATCTGGGTGTCCTTGACACATCAGCCCTAGAGCTATATCGAACCCTATTATAACTACCTTTGTTAAAATAGCACCTGGTTACAAAGACTATGTTATGAAGAGTGAAGCCATTACCACAGTATTTATATTGGTATTTGGCTCTGAAAAGTCTCTCTTTATGAGCAGCAGCACGAGAAAATTACAGCTCCTTCAATCCAGGGAACTTTGGAAAAAAGTGTGTGTGGGGGGGTGGGGGGGCGTGAATGTTTTCCTCCCAGCTGTAATTTTCAAGTTCTCCTGTTCATAAAAAGAGAATTTTAAGAGCCAAACACTGCTATAAATGTTGTATGATGATAATTTTTCTCTACATAACACCATTCTCATGGATTTGTAGTGAGTTGCTATTTTAACAAGGCTAGGTGTAACAGGGTTTAACTACACAGTTAACACTCATTGTGCTTGTAAAAAATGCTATAGATGGCAGAGAGCACTATAGCCAACTATACTGACATTATAAGGTGCACAGAAAGCCATTTTATTGCAAACTGGAGAAAATACAGTTTCTTTTATTTATGATAGAATCTATAATGAAAATGTCACATACATGCTCAACATTAAGGGACGGGAGAAAATATAGTTCAATAAAGCAGACCATTCTGCCAAACAACCAGTGAGGCCAGAAGTGGGGGGGAGGGAAACCTGTTGAGCTCATTTTACTTCACTTGCTGCAATCTCCAACCTTAGACAGAATTTAGCCAGAGCACAAGGGTTAAAACAACCTGGCTCTGCATGACTTCTAATGAACAGAGGAGCACAAGACATCAGCTTCTCTTTTCATCTCGAAGACAGTACTGTGATAAGAATCTGATGCACAGAAATGCTTTAATTGTTGGTCCAGTCACATGGCCTGGCTCAGGGTTTCTGTCACATGACAAAAATCAATATCTACTGACTTCAGTAATTACTGTCAGAAGCACCCCCAATAGCATCATGACCACTAACACAGTGATGCAACATTGGCTCAATACTGACTCATTGGAAGAAGTGGCATTTATTGAAAGGCCAGCAATGGTTCATGCTGCACCCTATGTTATCTTGGTAGTTCTCCCATCCATGTACAAACCAAAGCCTGGCTCTGCTTAGCTTATAAGTGTTGATGAAATCACAGCCCCAAGGCATCTAGGTGCTGATAGCAAATATATACGGTTATTAAGCGCAGCTACTAACATTCTTACCTGGACACCTTCCAAATATATGTATATTGTAGCAGCTGGTTCACATTAAACTGTCTTTGGTCATCTTCAAGCTGAAGAGAAAAGAACATATAAAGTGTTATATAATTGCTGGCATGAAGCAACTAAATGGTACAAATTTGTTTGGTGCTTCATAATGTCAGTATGTTCTTTCATTATTTTTGGTCCAATACTGATGAAAACCTTCCTCTCCTTGCCTACATGTTCTTGAGCCCTTAGATAAATTTTTGAAGCTGGTCACACCACCAACCTGACCTTGGAAAGTAAGAAGCTCATCTTGAGTAAAATCCTCATCATTTTTGAGCATTTTAAAATAAAGACTTGATTGCAAACAGAGAAGGGCTGAGGCCAGAACATTCCAATCCAGTTCTGGATTTTTAACACCCCCAGATTGAGGAAGAGTTTGGGTCAAGGTTATGGTTTCTTGCATGAGTTTAAAAAAAAAATAGGAGCCACTTGAAAAAATTCCTAGCTTGTCATAGATTTCAAGCACACCCAAGCTTCAGGATATTTCGATCTGAAATTGTGTTTGGTGCCCATCTTTCACATTAAGATTATATTTTGGTTACTCCAGGTTCTTGCCTATTTGACAGAGGAGAAATCCAAGCCCGTATCCTCAACCAGCAGTATAGGGAGAAGATATTCTCCCAGGAAAAGCCACTCCTGCATGCTACACCAAGTAGAAGACATTTCACGCTCCCACCCCACACCCCCACGCACACACCATCTGCTTCCTCCTCCTTTTAGGGAATACATTGGGGATCATAGTCATATGGGTGACATATGGGATGGGAGCCATATTTACTGATAAACAGGGTCAAAATCCACCATACTTTTGCAACCTCCCTAGAGAGAGACTTTTCCCCACCATCTTTACCTGGACACATTCTGCTGATCAGGCCACCCCACTACCCATCAGAGTTACTCTTTCTTCCAGCCCCATGAATGGCCTCCCACCTTCCTTTGATGCTTGAATTCTTGAATCTCTGCCTTTCAAGCAAAGTAGTTCCCAACATGCAGCCAGCAAGCAGCTATTGTCTATGTTCTGCACAGACAGCTCTGACTCACTGCTGAGTCCAGATCTCTGCTGACTATAGGGCCCTGAAGTATGCTGTGAAATAACTGTTGCTGTCCATAGTACCACAATGGAAACCAGGAGGCAAGTTAACTGAAACATCTTTATGTCTTTGATGATAATTAAGCAAGAATACAAAAGAAACAAAAGTAACAGTGAAGATACCTGACACCCAGTGCTTTATGGCTCCCCAACCGAACAGTTATCACTGGCAAACATGGGAGTAGTCATGCCATGTGAGCAATCATGCATAGCACTTGATAAGAGCTCAGAGATATGATATCAGACAGAATTGTAAGGAAGGAATGTGTAAGTCCCTCCCAAAGCCTGTATAATTACTGTACCAATGCGTAAAGCTCCTCTCCTCCCCCCACCCCTCCCCCGCCAACAAACCAACCCAAAACAGAGCAGTTAACATAAACCAAAAACATTGCTCAATGATGGCATTAAAGTGCGTTAACAATCTCCACTGCACAAAACCACAACCAAAGTTGTTAACAATGAGGGTCCATCCTCACCCTGTTAACTGCAGGGGATCAAAACCCACTGAAGTATCTCGCAATAGAAGTACATGGAAATGCTCTACTGAGCTTGTCAAGCAGCACCACAGCATTACGATTCTGACCTCAGCACAATAGACTGTGGCACAGTCTCAATTCACCTTCTGGCTCCCCTCTGTTCCATTATATGCAAGCTTCTAGCACCACAAATTTCCCAGGCCTGCTGGGAATCAAGAGCAGCGTGCACATGGTTGAAATCAGGTTGCCTATACAAACTTTGGAAAGCAGTTGTGTCCTCTGTCCACTCAAAGTAGTCCCCTTTAGCCTCACATAAGTTATGTAAAGCATAGCATGCCACAATAATCAGAACCATGTTGGCAACCAGATGGGTCCAGGGGCTTCACCAATGTGCTTTCAAATGCTCAAAGATGCACTCCACCACCATTCTGCAGCTACTCAGCCTGTAGGTGAATTCCCTTTTTCTTGGGTTGGCAGTTTTGGGGTAAGGCTCCATGAGCCACAGTATGAGAAGATATGCAGGGTCCCCTAAAATCAGTGCTGGCACAAAAACACTGTATAGTCTCACCTCATTTTGGGGGGAATAAATTCCCTTATTTCCCTCTGCAGCACAACCTCGATCTCCTGAGCACTCTGACATCATGGACCTTTCTTGTATGCCTAACATTTGTGTTCATGAACTGACCCCTATGGTCCTCTAAGCCTTGGAGAACCAGTGAATAGTAGCCTTTGTGGTTCATGCGTTTACTGGCCCCTTTCAAAGGGCAAAGTATAGGGAAGTGCGTTCCATCAATGACCCCTGCACAGTTCAGAAAACCCCTCTGAAAACCCAATTTCAAGGACTTAGGTAATGGCAACCACCTGTGGGTGGATCTCAGTTCTAATAGCCTGGTAAACCTGTAGAACCACCACCCCGTCAGTTGATTTCTCAACCCCAAAGTGGTTGGCAACTGATTGGTAGCAGTCGGGTGTTGCCAGCTTCCAAAGGGCAATAGACACCCACTTCTGTACTGGTACAGGTTTCTGAAATTGAGGGGTGTGGTGCTGGAGGGTGGGTGCAAGCTTCTTGCCTAACTCGAGGAAGATCCTTCCTCGTTGTGAATTTCTGCAACCACTGGTCATCATTTCAGGTTTCCAATATGATGTGGTCGGTCCCACCACACTGTGCTGGTTCTCTGGGACCAAAAGTGGCAGTCCAACCATGGGCATACCACTGTGACCCTGGCATTCAAAACACGCTATATAGGTAGGTCCCTAGCAAATTCATGGTCCATTTTGGTCAATTTCACAGACATAGGATTTTAAAAATTGTAAATTTCATGAATTTAGCTATTTAAATCTGAAGTTTCACAGTGTTGTAATTGTAGGGTCCTGACCCAAAATGGAGTTGTGGGGGAGGGAGTCGCAAGATTATTGTAGGGGAGCTTGCAATACTGCTACCCTTACTTCTGCACTGCTGCTGGTGGCAACACTGCCTTCAGAGCTGGGCAGCTGGAGAGCAGCAGCTGCTGGCCAGGAGCTCAGCTCTGAAGGCAGAGCCGCCACCAGCAGCAGTGCAGAAGTAAGGGTGGCGTGGTATGGTATTGCCACCCTTACTTCTGTGCTGCGGCCTGCAGAGCTGGGCCCTCAGTCAGCAGCTGCCATTCTCCGGCCGCCCAGCTCTGAAGGCAGCAGCGCAGAAGCAAAGGTGGCAATACCATACCATGCCATCCTCACTTCTGCGCTGCTGCTGGTGGCGGCTCTGCCTTCAGAGCTGAGCTCCTGGCCGGCAGTTGCCCAGCTCTGAAGGCAGCATTGCCGCCAGCAGCAGTGCAGAAGTAAGGGTAGCAGTACAGCAACCCCCCCCAAAAAACTCCTTTTTGGATAAGGACTTCTACAGTGACAACACCGTGAAATGTCATGGTTAAATAGCTGAAATCGTGAAATTTATGATTTTTAAAATCCTATGTCCATGAAATTGACCAAAATGTGCATGAATTTGGTGAGGCCCTAGATATGAGGGTGCGCAGTATGTCTGAGGAAGGGCCCAACTCACCACCGGATGGGTCATACGAGAAGAAACTTAATAGCATGCAATACAGTAAGGCTGTGTCTGTTTAATTATAGCTTCCTCTGAGCCTGCTGCACTGGTTAACATTTCTGCCTGCAAGCAGAACCTATTCTTTTCTTATGTGAGTCCATTGTTGCAAGGATTCCCTAGGGCTGGAGGAGACCTTTGGTTCTGTGACTTATGCTAGCTCTACAGCTGTTAATGTTCTCAGCTGCCATTAGTAACTGGGGCCTGGATCTCTCACATTCATGTCAGTTATCATCAAGTACGGATCAATATATAATTTACTTGAATGTATTGTAAAAAGTGAGCCTATCTGGTGACTCCCTACTGTACATTATTGATAGTTTAGCGAATGCCTTGAGACAACAAATATTTTCTAACATCCTGATCACTACTAATTTATCTTCCAAGACTGTTATGAACTGCTTAAAATATCAAAGCTTAAAGATTACTTTGTTTGTTAGTAATAATTCTACCTGGTAGTTGTAACTATTTCTGCAGTGTTAAATGCCAAGAGCTGCACTTACTGTGTTCTTGGTCTATGTAGTGCACTGCAGTATATTAAGCCTAATTTAGACCTGTCAAATTAGAACAGCAAAGGAGCAGGCTTTTGCATATTAATGGAACAAAGATTTTTGCTCTGCTGCAGGATGAGGGCTGATTCAACATAGGACAATACTTCCATATCATTAGATCACTAAAAGTTTCTTAAACACGCAAAAAATATTTTGGGAAACAAAAAATGCATCTCTTACCATCAGGTACCAATGACTTCATTTTTCTCAATTTGTTAACATGTTTATTGTAACTACACATGCATTAACATAACACTTCTACTACAATGTTATCAGCATTGATGCTGGTACATTCCACTTTAGCAAAACTGATCTCCAGGGTTGGTAGCATTTGCCTGAAAATCCCTATATAGCAGGTGAGGATTCGATCCTGCTGGACTCCATCCCGCCCCCCCACCTCCAGATGCCAGGTACACGGGAAGGGCTTGCTAGAGAGAGGGAATAGCAGGTGTGGGCTGAGCACTCCTCAGAGAGAAACTCCGAAGGCAACTAAACTTGTGGTGGAGGCTTGGACTAGATTTTGTCCTGTCTCATTCGGAGATCTTTACATAAATAAAACCAAACCCCAACAAGGGGTAAGTTTTTCATCCATTACAGTTTACGTGGATGCATTTTGGAGCCACTGCTCAAACAATACTTTTTAATATCCTAAGTTGTGAAACACAAGATCAAAGAACAAATACAGCGTCCCATCCCCTGGAGTATTTTACCACTATTCTAAATTGGTTCATCATTTTGTGAGGAAAATACTGTACCTTCCCCACCCACATAAAATATTTGCCATTCTCAAGACCTCAAAGTGTAGCATACGCTACAAGATGATGAATTTGTTGCTATTTCACATGCAAAATTCCCACTGACATCAATGGGAATTTTTGTCCTGTGAGGCAATATAATTAGGCCTCAATATTTTTACAGCATAATCGTTAACTCTGTGGTCTCTACACAGGCTTTATTTGGAAGTCTAATGAGAATCTAACATCTAGAAAATTCAGGTACTAAAGGCTTTCATTCAAGAGAGTTGTGCCTGATAAAACTAATCTCTCAAAAAACAAAACCAAATTAAAGGTCATCCACTGGCTGAAAAAAACCCCTATGATTTCAAGTGAAAATCTGAGGCCACATTTCCTGCTTTTTCACTCCTTGGCTCAAGACAATTTCCTCTTTCCTTCTGAATACATCATAATAGAATACCAACTTCCTATGCAAGGAAAAAAATGCACCTTTACAAAAAGAAAAGTCTTTGGCTGCATTTACTAAACAATTTTGAATATTATTACTGGCCCTCTGAGGGATTATAGCATCCTTGATTTACAAATAAACTTGTCAGTTCACACTCACGCATACTCACTTCTCATTGTGCTAAACAAAACTTTCCTTTTCCCCTGTCTGCTGCTCTTAAGATTTCCTGCTTGTCTGTGTGTCTTATTGGCTTCCTTTCACTTAAATAGGCTTGATAAAGCTTTGGGGGGAGGGGGAGAACCGATTTTTAAGAGCTCTTCACCAGATGCATGAATCTTCAGAAAGTGGGTAGAAGGATCTTCTTCCTGTATTATGACATAGGCCTCAATATGAATCTAAACTCTTTCCCTCAAGTGGTTACTACTAAAATTATGGGACATCAGAGCACCTATTTGTTGCAAGGTAAACAAAATAGAGCAAATTTATCCCTGGAGTTGCATGCATTTATATTAGCTGTGAATTTGGTCTGAGGAGTCTAATGTCACAACATCTCTGGACTGCAAATGATTAGCTAACAATGTGAAATATGAACGCACAATGCTGGATCTGTTGCACCCTCCTACTTGCAGTGCACTGTTCCCATCACCTCTCAAAGACAACCTGCTGAACACACAATATGATCACTAACTCAGCTGGGCATCTAGGCTTGGGCACCTAGGAACGAGTTAAAGACCTGACAAATGAGAAGAAGAATCTGCCTGTCACCATAGGAAGTGTAGCCCTCAAGAAATACATTTATGAGCCATAAGCTATAGGTACAATTCTGCGTTTAGACTGATATGTCAGTTGAAAATGAATAGGTATGTGGTGGCTGGGCACAGATTTGGTATTGCCATATGCCTACCTGTATGTAAGTAGTACTGGTCAAGTGGTCATGCTGTCCAAGTATTATCCCATATCTACAAAAAACACTATCACCCTTCTTTGTATTTTCCTAAGGAAGATATCCTCTGGAACCATTTCCCTCTCTGTTGACATTTAAATGAATCAAGGTGGGAAGGCCAGTGGATTTTTCACTAGAACGATTTGGAATTTTTAGTCAACAATTTCATTTCTATGATTGCCAATTTTGTAATTAAGCAATAAGAATCACACATGCAGTGTATTTCTGAATAACTTGCGTCAGATTACACATAACCTTCACTTCCGCAACTCCATGACTATGCTACTATTTATTTCAAAGGGCAGTATTTAATTACCTAGTGGCTTTAAAATGACAGATTTTCCACACCTACCCTCTTTCCAGGCAGCTCACCATAATTCAGGATCCCAGAGCACTTTAGAAAAGTGACTTAAGTCTCAAATCTTCTGTGCAATAGGTAAGTATTGTTATAGCAGGAGCACTAGATGGTGCTCTTACATAGAGTCTTACATGTTTTTCTTTTTATTAGTGTGCAAACATGTTTTTAGCCTTCGAAGAAAATATATTGTTAGGTTTGTAAAGTAGATTCTCTTGGGGAGCTATGGCTAGTCCAAGGAAGTTTGCTCTATGTTGGAGCCCTTGTCTACACTACGGGAGGGGATGGATCTAAGTTACACAACTTCAGCTACATGAATAACGTAGCTGAAGTCGACATACTTAGATTGATTTACCGTGGTGTCTTCACTGCGGTGAGTCGACTGCTGCTGCTCCGCCATCAACTCTGCCTGAGCCTTTCGCGGCACTGGAGTACAGGAGTCGACGGGAGAGTGCTCGGGGGTCAATTTATCGCGTCTAGACTAGACACGATAAATCGATCCCCGCTGGATCGATCGCTGCCCGCCGATCTGGGGGGTAGCGTAGACATACCCTTAGTCTTTTTAAACAGAGTCAGTTCTTGGGGCAGGGTAGCTTCGTGGGAGCCAGGCATTGGTGATTGAGCTGAGATCTCTGAAAGAAGGAACTGTCTGCATATTTGTGACCACCTCTGTCCCAGGAGGTATAAATAAAGCAATCTGCTCTAAATATACCCTGACTCGGTGTCACTGATTCCTCCTACAACAGGAAGCCAAACTGCAAGACCCCGGACATCTGCTACAGCACAGCAGAAGGGATTGTGTGTGTGTGTGCACGCTGCTTACCCCACTCCATAAAAGCTTCACAAACCATCAATTCATTTTCTACAGATCACCTGACATCAGTGAGACGGTAATTATTTTTGGTCACCACTGATCTGAGCCAAATTTTAAATGGTGACTTGGTGATGAAAGCCTCTCTATCATATATTTCCTGTCTCCTGAACCATCAGTCCTTCTGCTATGAATGGACTCTCAATTACAGATACAGTATTTTCAATTGCTTGCAAAAAAAAAAACAACAACAACAACTTTTGCATACTCTGATAATGCAAAGTGTAAATAATTTGAACCTCTGCTGTACATGATAGCATTGTCTCCTGTGCTTTTATCTGTTAAAAGGTAAAGAAGTCAAAAGAAAATATATTTTAAAACATTTTATATTTTGCCTCACAGCTTTTTTTTTCTTTTTTTTAATATTGCAACTGATAATCACACAGAACCTGACAAATCTTAGAGGGGACACATATCAGAACTGGAAAGAAAAGAAACCCTATTTTTTATATTAGAAATCTGTTGTCTGATCCAAATTTTCACAGATTTGGGCCAGTAGTTCCAATTACCTCCTTTAGGCAGATATCCTATCTGTGGATAAAGGCAACCCATCTCCAGTCAAAATCACCTAAAACATCAAGGTCTCCTTTGTAGTGTGAAGTTTGGTTTGGAAGGAATTCAAGATTTCTCACAGGGAATAAAATTCATGTCTAGCAGCCTGGATCAGTATCATTAAAGCTCAATAATCCATTCCTAGGTAGTTGAATCACAAATAATCGGAATGAGAATCTCTTCAGATTTAAAGTGCGATAAGACTATTTCTTCAAGAGAAATACATTCTCTTTCTCTCACGCGCACACAATCAAATACTTAAATACTGGATCTGATTTATCTTGTGATGGATTTTTACCCTTAATATGTTTCAAAAATGGACAAGGACCAGCCAGAAAAAAAAAATGACAAACTGATATCATGACTATAGTTCAACTCCAATAAAGTTGATTTCTTCTAACAAAGGTAACATTTGCTCTTCTCATGTTCAGGTATTCTCTAGGATTACCAAAAGGCTAAAGAAAGCCTAACTAGAGGAGAGAAGCAGAAAGACTCTGAATATGTTACATTAATGATGAACTACATTTGAAAGTACACTCAAGAAAGCAAACAAGCCCTTTCTGATTATCAATGCAGATGGTTACATGAAAGGATTGGAGAGATTTCACTTCCTTAGGCATATTAAAAAAAAAAACGAGAAAAAAAATGACACACCGTTCTAGCCAAACTTTGCTGATAGCTGGTGCCTTTCTGTAGACGAAGCTGAATGGAGGTGGTTGCCTTGCGAAGACTCTCATGACTGCCCAAAGCATAATCACTGCAATTTGGAAGGTGGTAGGGAAGAAGGGAGAGAAATAGAAAAAAAATCATTACTCCCCAGCTCCTATTTCTTCTCTCACACACTTTCCACCAGGCTCCAGCAACTCCCGCTAAGCATCCAAAACAAGGTTGTATTACACAAACACAGTGTCTTGCATCTATAAAGGATTGTGAGGTTTTGACCATGACTTGTTTTTAAGGGCTGGATGGAAATAATTAATAGACTCATCAGTAGAGTTGAAGCTCTGATTTAAAACATGCAAGTTCTGTAAAGGAAGGACAATGAAGAAAGATGGAAATAAAAAGATCTTTCCACACTCAAAGCCATACTCTCTCTTTAGAACCTGTTTGTACATAAACCTCAAATTACTATGGGTTATATTCAAAGCACCTAGGACATAATGTAGTATTATTATTTATTTATAATATTGGCTAGAAGCCCTAGTAATGGATCAGGATCCCATTGTGCTAGGCACTGTACAAATAGAATTAAAAATGGCTCCTGCCCCAAGACGTTTACTATCTAGGACAAGAGGCAACAGATGGGTACAGACAGTAAAGGGGGTTGTGAGGAAAATAATGAGACCATATTGGCCAGCGCAATAGTAGATAATTTGTATATTTCTATGTCTTGATACATAACTAAATAGAACATACTGGATGAAAAAACTGTAGCTGTATTTAACTGTTTTTTAAAGGCTGGGTAGAAAAGATAATCTATATTTGCAAATCATATACATAAATGAGCATGGGGCCTGATCCTCACAAGTTCCAAAGCTCAAATTGTGCAGCTGACAAGGAGAAGGTGAAGGTGGCTATAAGTCAGTTTTCGACCTCCTCTAATCATAGGACCAGCCAGGGGCCCAAGCAGCCACAGGGCTATTCTACCTTATATTAACTGGAATGGTTCACTAGGGACAGGTCTGCCCATAGTGCAGGGTACTCTGGCTCCACCTAGAGTGCTCCAATAATCTTCATGCTAGCAGGGGGATTCCCCTGTCAGGAGAATCCCCAGTCCCCCTGTGTTTCTTTAGAGTAGCTTTAGAGTAGCTTTCAGTCCTTTTAGCCTTGTTGGATCAATGCAAAGGAGACTTCCCCTGGGCTAAGGGTCTGGCCTGGTATTTCTAATTTTATGTGACGTTAACATTGTTCCATTGGCTATCATTTAAAAAAAATCAGGTGAAATAATGCACCAGTAATTCCCAGTTAAAAGCCAGAACATTTCTTCAAATTCAAAAACTTTGGGGTTTAATGGTATTGATTTTCTGCAATGACAGATTATTGGAACAAGTTAACATGCCCCATCAGTTACATCTCCAGTGCATGTTCTGTCAGGTTCATGTTACCTCATTCAAGCTCCTGAACATGATAGCAAAGAGGATTTATCCATATTTATATTGCTTTTCAGCATGGCAAGTTGTTCCAGAGCTCCCTGGGTCAAGTAGGAGAAACAGGTTTGTAGTGCAGATCCCTACTTCTGGAGTGCTCTCTCATGCCTGGACTGAGCATTGCAGAGGACTTTGCCTCTTGTCTGCCCCTGGTGGCCACTTCCTTGGCTGCGATGGCCAGTCCCTGCCCATTAGCTTCTCCCCACTCCCTCTCTGGGTCTTCTGTGGCTTGGCCCTCCGGCTAAGTCATATAACATTTCATTCCCCATCCCAAATAACTAAAAGTCCAACTTAAAGTCTAAATCAGGGGTCCGCAACTTTTGGCACATCGCTCGCCCACGCCGCTTCCCGCCGCCCCCATTGGCCCGGGACGGTGAACCGCGGCCAGTGGGGGCCGCGATCAGCCAAACCTGCCACGTCAGCAGGTAAATAAACTGGCCCGGCCCGCCAGGGTGCTTACCCTGACGAGCCGTGTGCCAAACATTGCTGACCCCTGGTCTAAATCAAATATCCAAATCACTAGTTCTGCTGCCCCTCTCAGACTCCACTGCTTCTTGGCCCCTTCTCCTGGCCCCTGCAGAGCTTCTTTCATCTTACTTCTTCCCAGCAGGATTCTCCTACTGCTTCCTTTCACCATGGACTTCAGCAGTTTACTTCTGGGGATCCTCCTGCCCTTATCTTGGGCCTCCCCCACCGAAGTTTACTCTACTCCTTGTGGGTCTCTTTCTCTTGTTGCAGGCCCTAACTTGAGCTCTCCTACCCAAAATCTACTCTAAGCCCAGTAAGTACCTCAGCCTCTTCCCAGTGGGGCACTCCTCTTCTTCCTCCCTCCAAACTCTTCCCCCTTCTGCTGGGATCCCAGCTCTATTTAAAGAGTGCTCTGCCTGTTTCACCTCCACAGCTGGGGTTAGTCTTTCTAATTAAACCCCTATTACACCCAGCTGTGGTCACTAATTAGTCCTATGTTGCCAGCTCATCAGTGAGGCTAAGGGGTAGCTGCTAAACCATGGACAAGGCTAAGCCTAGCTTGCCTCAAAGGGCCAGCCAGCCAATGAGAAGGTTCTTTTCAGATTTACCAACCATCAGGGAAGGCATGAAA